>NW_028234437.1:27172366-27179866 GCF_977035675.1 Penaeus japonicus | reverse complement strand
ATATATATATGATATATATTATATGTATATATATGCATATATATATATACATATTTTATTTATATATATATATATAATTTTTATTTATATATATTATATATATTATGATATATATTATATATAACTATATATTATATACACAGACACACGCACACACACACGCACACACGAAAACAACCACACCACTAACACACACACACACACACACAACAACCAAACAACATATATATATATCTTATATATCTATATATTTTATATAATATATATATATATGTATATTATATTATATACGTATATTATATATATATATATATATATATTATATATATTGATATTAATATATATTATATTATTATATATATGTAACTATATTATATATTTATATATATATATTTTATCGAGTATATTATATATATATATATATAATACGCATATATATATATATATTATATTTAATCAATATATATATATATATATATATATTATATATATATATATAAATATATATATTATATACGCATAGATTATATATATTAATATTATATATATATTATATATATATATTTATATTATATTTATATTTATGATATATTATATATATATATATATATATTTATATTTAATAATATATTATATATTATATATATATATATAATATATTTATATATATATATTATATATATATATATTTACTATGTATATATATATATATATATATTATATATTATATTATATATATTTATATATAATTAATATATAATTACATTATGTGTGTGTGGTGAAATGTGTGTGTGTGATGTGTGTGTGTGTTGTGTGTATTGTTGTATGTGTATATATATATATATGATATATATATAATATTATATATATGTATATTATAGCCTATATATATATATATGATATATACATGACATAATATATATATTATTATATATATATATATATTTTGTTAATATCAATCATATATATTACATTTATAATATATATATATATAATATTTCTTATATATACCACACACACACACAACACAAACACACACAAACACACACACACACACACACCACACACTCAAAAACACACACACAATTATATTTATATATATATATATATATATATTATATATATTGTATATTATTTATATATATTCTTATATATATATACGTTATATATATTATTATGTATATGTATATATATCTATATATATATATATATATATATATATTTATATATATTGATATAGATAAGAATAGATTTATATTATATATATATATATATATATATATTTATATAAATATTTTTTTTTATAATATATATATATACGCATATATTTTATATATCTATATAAAATATTGTATATATATATATATATATATTATATATATATATATATATACATATCATATTTACATTATATATATATTATATATATTATTACTATATAATATATTTTTATATATAATATATGTATTTATATATTATTATATATATATTTTCTATATCCTTATTAAGATATTTTGATTATATATATTGTTATAATTATATGTGTGGTGTGTGTGTAGTATGTATGGTGTGTGTGTGTGTGAGATGTGTGTGTGTATGTATGTATGTGTATTATTTATTATATTATATATATATATATATATATGATTTATATATATTATATATATATTTATTATATATATATACAAATATTACAGTGAGATAGTTATGGTGGATTAGGGAAGAAAGATAAGAGAAGTGAGAAAGGTAGAGAGAGAGAGAGAGAGAGAGGAGACGATGAGTGGTACAGAGAGAGAAAAGGAAGACCAGTCAAAAAAAAGAAAATGAAAATAAAGAAAATAAGGCAGCCAATAACTCAGTAGAAAGGCAGAGAATGATAGATGGATCAATTAGCTTAGACAGACAGCGAAGAGACGCGAGTTACATTGAGTGAGTGGAGTGGGGATTTACTGTACACCATATAGTCTACTGATGGACTCACCGCATTGCATTGTACTATTACAGTATGTATGATGGGCTAAATAGTATGATAGTCTTGTATGCAGCCTCGACTTCCCAAACTGTATGTTACCAGCGGTAATTGATCTGGGGAGTGTTCTGTGAGCGCTCTGCCATTCGTTCGCACGACTTCTAGCTGCACATCTATCTTAGTGTCTGAATCTTGTTCTGTGTTTTCTTTGTTGCACTTTTCTCTCGGAAAGTCTTTTTAGTTAGAGAGGTAGAGAGAGAGAATGTAGAGAGGGATGAGAGAGTGAGAGAGAGAGAGATGAGAGCGAGAGATGAGAGATCCGTAGAGAGGATATGAGAGAGAGAGATGGATGAGTTGGAGGTGAGATTTGAAGTGGGAGTTGATTGTTGAGGAGAGAGAGAGAGGAGCAAAGAGGGAGAGTCGAGAGAGGGTAGAAAAGATGAGAGAGCACGGAGAGTAGGAGAGATGTTATGAAGAGAGATGAGAGAGAGAGGTTTAGAAGAGAGAGAAGAGAAGATAGCAGAGAAGGAAGTGATAGATAGTTAGAAAGAAAGAGAGAAAGATAGAGAGGAAGTGATAGATAGATAGAAAGAGAGAGAGAGAGTGAAAGAGAACGAAAGCAGATAAAGATGTAGGAGAGAGTGCCGCGATTGAGGAACAAAAGAAAGAGAGCGAGCGGAGCTGAGAGAGGTGTTTTCAGGGGTTAATTCTGTTTTCCTCGTCTCCCATCTCTTTTTCCTTTTATTAATATGCTAATCGATTGGTCGAATGCGAAGTTATATCGTGATGCAGACGATTAAAGATAGTTATTGTTAACTGTTTTACATTTAGGTTTCTGGGTTAATGTTTTCGATTTTGCTTATCTGCTTGTGTGCGGTAGGGTGGCGGCGATATTAGGGAAAGAAAGGTGTATATATATAGTTTGTGATATATAGTTTGTGGTGTGTGTGTGAGTGAGTGTGTGTGAGTGTGAGAGGGAGAGAGTTAGTGAGTGAGGTTAGGGGTGGGGTGTGTGTGTTATGTGTGTTTGAGAGAGTGTGTGTGTTTAGATAGTGATAGATATGGTGAGTTAGTATTTTGAGTGTGTTAGTAAGATAATGTGTGTGTGAGTGTTTGAGTTATTAAGTGATAGTGTGATAGTGAGGGTTGTGTGTGAGTGAGGGAGAGATTTTGTAAGAGAGTGTGGAGTGTGAGAGTGTGAGAGAGTGTGTGAGTGTTGTGGAGTGAGGGTTGTGATTGAGTGGGGTGTTTGGTGGGGGGGGTGTGAATGTGTGGGTGTGTGTTTGAGTGTGAGTGTGTGTTTTGTGTTTGTGGAGAGAGGGAGTTGTGTGAGTAATTGGAGAGCGAGCGAGAGTGCGTTAGAGAGTGAATGCGTGCGGTGCGTTAGTTTGAGGGTGTGATGGGAGTGTGAGTGTGTTAATAGTGATTGTGGAGAGTGAGAGTATGGCAGGTGATAGTGGTTGTGTGAGTGAGATTGAGATTGTGTGGGGATTGTGAGTAATTGGATTGAGTGAGTAAAAAATGGGAGTGTGTGTGTGAGTTTGATTGTGAGTGTGTGTGTGTGTGTGAGAAGTGGTGTCGTGTGTGGTGTGCGAGTGTTGTTTGTGACAGTAAGAGTGTGTGTTGGTGTTTGTGTGTGTGTGAGTGTTTTAGAGTGTGAGAGAGTGATTGATATGAGTGGGGTGTGATAGGGGGAGATTTGGGGTGATTGTGGTATTGTGAGGGTTAGTGTGAGTGTGGATAGTGAGTGTGTTTGTGAGTGTGTGTGAGCAGTGAGTGCGTGAATGTGTGTGTGTGTTTTGAGTGAGTGTGTGTTGAGTTTGAGTTTGAGTGTCGTTTGGTTAGTGTTAGTGTGAGAGTGAGTGTGTGATGGAATGAGTGTGTTAGAGAGAGTATGCGTGTGAGAGTGAGTGAGTGGAGTTTGTGGGTGTGTGTGTGAGTGTAAAACCAACTCTTCTATAAGATCTCACACTCTAAACTTACCTAACTCATCATATATCACACACTCTAAAAAGAGGTGTTAGACTGTGGGAGATGTGTTAGTTAGTTATATATATATATATATATATATATTTATTGTTATATATATATGTATTTTTATATATATATTATATATTTATATATATATTTTTATTATACATTAATATATTAACTTATATATCTATATATTATTTATATATATGTTTATATTATATATTATATATATAGATGTATATATATTTGTTTATATTTTTTTTTATTTATATATATTTTTTTATTAATTATATATGATGGGTATAAACATAATATATTGATGGATTACAGTTATTTATAGTTATTGTTTGGTTATATACGAAAGAGATTATATAATATATACTATATCATATATTTATTTTTTATATAGATATATATTGGTATTTATATTATAGTTATTTATATATAGTTATACGATATATACATTATATTTATAGATAGATTGATAGATAGAGTATGATTTATATATCTTTTAGGGTTTTTATTTTGATAGATTTATATATTTATTATATATATATTGTATGTTGATATACAGATATTATTTATATTTATTATATATTTAGATATATTTATTTGATATATACATAGATAATATAGTACTTTATGAGGCAATATATATATTTATGATATATATTAGTTAGAGATATTATATATATGTATTGAGTCTTCAGAGAGAGTGAGATTTGTATAGTATTGAGATATGAGTGTGAGTGTGTGAGAGATTAGTCATGTGTGTGTGATTGAGAGTGAGTGTGTGAGTGAGTGGGTGTGACTTTGTGAGTGGTTGTGAGAGGTTTTTTGTGATATTGAGAGAGTGTGTGTAGTGTTGAGTGTTTGTGTTTGATGGTGATTGTGAGTGATGTGAGTTGTGATTGTTAGTGTTTAGTTAAGAGTGAGAGTGTGATAGTCTGAATGTGTGTGAGGGAGTGTGAGTGTGATAGAGTGTGTTATTGGTGAGAGATAGTGGTGAGAGTGAGGGTGGGATAGTGATGTGTATAGTGTCTTAGAGTGTGGCGTGAGGGTGAGTGTGGTGAGTGAGATTGTGAAGAGTTTGTGTGTGTTGTGTGAGATAGGGGAGGGAGTGTGAGAGTGGAGCGTGCGTGGTTTGTGTTTGACAGAAATTTTTTTATACTGAGATAAGGATGAGAGAGTGTGAGTGATTTAGATAGAAGAGATTTTAGAGTGTGTGTAGAGTTGTAGTGTGTGTGTGTGTGTGTTATGTATCTCTTATCTTATCACTCTCTCACACTCATCACACTATAACTGTCTAACTCATCAGTAATATATTTAGGTATATATATATATATTATATTATAGAGATTGATATAAGTAAATATAGTTTATAGATATATTTATTATATATATTATATATATTTATATATATATATATATGTAGACAGATTTATATACACACACAAATATCACACACACACACACACAAACTCACACACAAATACTTAAACATCTCAACATAATATATATATAGATATAGATAGATAAACATATTATATATATTATGAAATTATTATATATAGTTACTTTGTTATATATATATGATATATATATTGATAGTTATATAGATATATAAATTTGATATTTAAAATAGATTTATATATGTCTAGATGATATATATAGATTTATAGTTATTTAGTTTTATTTATGGATTAGAGATTTAGAGAGTCGATGTAGATTTAAATTTATCCTTTATCGGATATTTATATATTTATAGAGTTATTATATATATATATTATTATCTACATACAGCTAGTTCGTGCGACCTCGCTCTCTCTCTCTCCTTCTCTTCTTTTCTCTCTCTCTCTCTCTCTCTCTCTCTCAATTATTTCTCTCTCTCTCTCTTCATCTCTCTCTCTCTTCTTCTTCTCTTCTTTTTTCTCTCTTCTCTTCTTCTCTCTCTTCTCTCTCTCTATATATATATATATATAAAACAACATTTATATATATAATACATATATATATATTATATATTTATATATATATGTATTATATATTATATATATATATTATATAAATTATATATATAATAAAATTATTATGTATAGTATGTATATATATACACATATATATATATGTACTATATATATATATATCATATATTATATATATATTATATATATACATATATATTATATAGCTTATACTATATTATATATCTATATATATATATACATTACTATATATAAGTCATATGACTATATGATATTTATATATATATATATAGTATATGAGATATATATCGTATATATATCTATATATAGTATATATATAGTAACATATATATATATATATATTATATATTCTATATATATAATATATATATTATAATGAATCGATTATATATAGGTAATATATATCGATATAATATAATCTATATATCTACTCTAATAATAGATATACCACTATATACATATAATATAAATACTATATACTCACACGCATACTATAATATTATATATATATATATATATAAATATATATATATGTTATGTACTTTATACATATTGATATATATTATATATATATATTATATATAAATATATATATATTATACATATATACTATAACTTCTATAAATATATTATATATATATATATATATAAATATTATAACTACAATATAATATTATAATGTATCACGTATACATATACAAATATATAATAATATACACTCATATATATATATATATATACAGTATATATAATAATATTTATATAATAAATATACACACACACAACCACACAGCACAGCACACACCACACATATATACTATACTAATATTATATATATATATATATATATATATATATATATATAGATCTATATATATATATATATATATATACTTGTATATATATATAAAATATAAACTACTATATAATCTATATTACTACTATACATACATCAATAGATATATATATATATATATATATATATATTTATATATATATATATATATATGTATTATATATTATACATAAAATTGTATATATATACCTAAAATATATAAACCATATATTATGAATAAAAATATTGTTGTAAATATATATGTATATATATAACATATATAAATAAATATATATACAATAGTATATAATATATATAAAATTCCATAAAATAGCTAAGTATTATAAATATTATAATATATACATTTAAAAAATATATATTTATATATATATCTATATAAAAATATATATATATAAATAAGTACATATATTATATATGTATATATATATATTATATTTTTATATTTTATATATATATACATATATATTTATATATATATATATACTATATATATATATATATTTCTAAAATAAATATATAAATAAATGTTATACAGAATATATATATATATATAACAATGTATATAAATATATGTATCTATATATTTATATATTATATATAATATATATATATATATATTTATAATATAATTATATTTATATAAAGAATATATATATATAATAGTATATATATTTATATATAAAGATATTATATAT
>NW_028234437.1:27167366-27169866 GCF_977035675.1 Penaeus japonicus | reverse complement strand
AGGCTGTTGTATATGAGTGATATGTACATATATACGAGCGTACACATCCGCTTGGAGTATGTGCATAATTGTATATTTATACGTGTCTTCGATGTGCAGGCACGGGCACAATATATATATAGAAACGTACATAAATGCGGGCACGGGAGCGCGCATAAACATGCAAGCATGCATTTTTGCATAGGCCCTGCACGTGTATATAAACAAATGTCCATTCTCACAAGAGTAAACCGAAAGGTAGTGAGATAAGATCAGGGGATACTAAGATCTCCTAATAACACATGAGCTAACTCAAAAGTGTTACTGGAGATTAAAGGTAGCCTCCTGACTTTAAATTTCTCCCCCCACTTTTCACAGTTAAGGCCGGTAAGTGGGGGTATCAGGCCCCATCCCCTCTTAAATATGATTTCCCAGTCAAGAAAACGGCCCTCATTCCCCGGATACGAAGGAGCCCCTGGTCATGGCGGCGATCAGGATCGGTTCTGGAGCAAAGGGGGCTAAAAATATCCGGTTAGACCCAGGCCACCTAAAGATGATGAAAATGTGCACATACAATGTAAGGACCCTGAGAACAGAATCTGATCTTTTGACACTGCTTGAAGAACTAGACTAGGCAAAGAACAGAAATTACTAAATGATGGTCATTTACTATATTGGAGAGGTAATCCCTTGGATAGCAAACAAGAATCAGGAGTAGGTTTCTTAGTTCACAAGCGCCTCGAAAAGAATATTAGGGAATTCTACAATGTGAGCGAAAGAGTAGTTTCTGTAATACTGAAACTAAACAACAGATATAATCTAAAAACTATCCAAGTATACGCTCCTACCAGCAGTCATAGTGATGAGGAGATAGAGAGCTTCAATGAAGATGTGCAAGCAGCTACCGATAGAGCAAAAACCCATTTTACCGTGATTATGGGTGATTTTAATGCCAAGATAGGAATAAGGGAAGATGGAGAAACCTCGGTTGAGAAATAGACACCAGAAATGAGAAAGGGCAAAGGCTAATAGAATACGCTCAAGCTCGACCCTCCCGTAAAATTATGAATACATTCTTCGAAAAGAGACCTGGGAGGAAATGGACATGGAAATCACCATCCGGCGTTAAAAACGAAATTGACTTCATAATCATCAATAAGCACGACATTGTACAAGATGTAATCGTTATCAATAAAGTAAATGTCGGTATTGACCATAGACTGGTCAGCAGTAGAGTAAAACTACTGCTAAGAAGAGAACGAAATAAGCTCATACAGAAGCCTCTCGTTAACCTAACTAACATTAAAATAGGACGACGGAATTCAGTATCAACATCCGAAACAAGTACTCAGCTCTCGAAGAAGATCTTGACATAGACCAAATGAACGACCAATTCAGTGAGATATTAAAGGAAGCTGCACTTGAAATAGGGAGTAAAGAAGAAAAAGAAAAGTTCAGTAAGCTTTCGGTAGAGACAAAAAGCTTATGAAACAGCGTAGGGACATGAAAATTACATCAATCAGAGACAAGATAGAATCAGTAGAGCTGACTAAGACGATAAACAAGAAGAAGAAAGAGGATGTACGCAAATTTAACATAAGAAAAATAGATGAAGCTCTGCTTGACGGCACCAGCCTTAAGGCAACAAAGAGGAGGCTCGGAATAGGGGGGGGGGAATTTATGCAGTAAAGAAACCTAATGTAGAGATGACATACAATAAAAATGTAAATATACACATAATAGTAGATTCTAGTCGGGAGCGGACTAGATACCACAACGATCAAACACAGTAAGCGGCGCACGAAGCACAACACCATTGGAGACGACCAACATTACTGTAAGAAGTAATATGGGCACTAAAAGGCATAAAAAACGAAAAACACCAGGAGAAGATGGCATTAGTGTAGATCTTATTCAAGATGCAGGAGAGATTGTGGTAGTAAAACTGGCCAATCTTTTTAACAGATGTCTAAGCGTCGGTAAAAGTCCGAAATCCTAGAAAAACGCAATAATGATTATAATACACAAAAAGGGGGACACAAAAGACGTAAAGAATTACCGACCTATAAGCATCTTTTCAGTAATCTATAAACTGTCCACAAAAACCATCACAGCCCGTATCACCAATACATTAGATTCAAAGCAACCCAAGGAACAGGCAGGGTTCTGCAGCGGATTCTCAACTACAGACCATATCCACACACTAGCCAAAATAAAAGAGAAAACAAACGAATATAGGAAGCCCCTATGTATGGCATTCGTAGATTATGAAAAGGCATTCGATTCGGTACAGATATCTGCAGCACTAGATGCAATTCGTAAACAAGGAGTAGAGGAAGCATATTGCAGATTATTAGAGGATATATATAATGATGGTACAGCGACCATTAAAAATCCACGCAGAAACCAATAAAATACCAATAAAAAAGGGTGTTAGGCAGGGCGACACCATCTCACCGAAGCTGTTCACGGCTTGCTTGGAGGAAGTATTAAAGAAGTTAGATTGGAAGGAAAAAGGGAT
>NW_028234437.1:27154866-27162366 GCF_977035675.1 Penaeus japonicus | reverse complement strand
TTGCATACACCATACATACAATATAAAGTGATATACATACATACATATATATTGTATATATATATATAAATATATTATATATATATCTTATATTTAAAAAAAATATATATATATATATCGTATATACATAATTATACCAATATACATAGAATACATATATATGTATGTATTATATATAGTATATATATGATATATACATATATATATATATGATTATTATATATATAGATATATCATATTATATATATATATCTGATATCTCATACATATTATATATAGTACTAAAAAATATATATTATATATACATACATATATATATTATATTATATATATATATATATATTATATATATAACTATATAATATTACATATATATATATGCATATATTAGATATATAATATATATAATATATATTATATATATAGATTCTATATTTATATATTATATACACACACTCACACATACACACCTCCAACACACACAAAACCACACACACCCACACACACACACACACAACACACACACAACACACACACACACAACATCATATATATATATATATATATGTATTATATATATATATATATATATATATATATATATATATCAGTATATATATGTATAATTATATATACTATATATATATATATATATATATATATATAATATATACATATACACAAAAAAAAACATACTACCATATTTAAAAATCCTTACAATAATTATATACATATATATATATAATATATATTAGATATATATAATATATCTCTATATATATAATATATATATATATATATGTATATATTTCTTATATATACATATACTTATTATAATATATATACTATATTCTATATATATATATATAAGTTAAACATCATATATATAATTATATATATATATATATATTATATGTGGTATATAATCTATCATATATATATTAATATTATAATAATATATATTTATATTATATATATATTGTGTGGTCTATATATTTAGTAGGCTATTATATATCTCTCATAACTATATAATATATATATATATATATATATTTACACACACGTGTGTGTGTGTGTTTGCGTGTGTGTGTGTGGGGTGGGGGGATTTTGGTGAGAGTTTGTTTGTGTATTTATTTGAAATGATATAAAGATTAATAAATTTTGTAGGATAATGTGCGTAGTTTCTTTCTGTTTACGGTGTTCTTCACTATCTTATGGTATAACTTTCGAAAATTCGGTGGGTCCTGGAGCCAATCTCCCACGGACACCCTCGCTCATATGTAAATTCCACGCTACTTTATATATGGGCAATGAACAACCGCTGGTTTTTGTATCCATGGTGGGTTATTTTATATCACTATTTCCATAAGGATATTATGGGCGAGCTGTATACAAATCATGAATTTATATATACTTATAGAATACACTGCTACTGTTTACATTATCTTCATTATTCTCATTATCATTACAAATATCATAATCAATATCAAAGAATACGAATGAGACTTAATAGTTTCCACACCGCAAACGATGCAATATACGCGTTTCGGGTTACCCCGTCATCTGAACTATGTAGTTCTGAAAACGGAGTAACCCGAAACGCGTGAATTACTACTGTTGCGTTGTGGAAACTATTCAGTCTCATTTATACCCTTTTTATACATTTGACATAATTATTTGTCATCATCATACAATTATTATCATTATCATCATTATTATCATAATCGCTATTATCATTATCATCATTATTATCACTATCGCTATCACCATTATTGTCATTATTATAAGCTTCATTTTTATCTTTTTCATAATTGTATCTATCATTAGTGTTCCTTTTTATTGTGATGTTTATCATTATCATTATAAGTATCATTATCATCAGCATTCTTATCACTATCATGTAAGCAACCTTTGCTCCTCCACATGTTGAAATTCTACAAAGCAAGCACTTTAAAATATCATATAAATGCACAAGAAAATAAGTAAGAACGGCAACAGGTAAAATCAACAACTGTGAGAAGAACAAAAAGAAATAACAGGAAAACTGTAAAGATTAGAAACGTACAGATGAGATACGACAAAAATAAACATTAGAAAAAAAAAGTAAAATACATTATCCTTGAAATATTAAATCTGACACAGAGAAATTAAATATTTATTCTTTACTCAGCGTTCTTCTTTATAAATACCGCTTACTAGCAGCGAACACTCAATCAATGTCATATTTAATCTAACAGAAATAGAGAATAAAGGAAGCCAAGAATATAACGGATGACCATCATTGATATTTATCTGATATACAACTGGCAGGGAGCCGATCAGAAGTCTGTCAGTTCAGATTTAAGCCTGGGAAGAAATATCTAATTGAACTTAAACATATATATATATATATATATATATATATATATATATATATATATATATATATATATATGTGTGTGTGTGTGTGTGTGATTGTGTTAGTTGTGTGGATGTGTTTGTTTGTGTGGTGTGCTAGTGTGTGTGTTGTCTGTATAAATATATATATCCATACATATATTATACTATAACTATATAGTATATATATCTTATATATATAACTTATTATATAATAATATATATATATATATATGCATGTATATATAAGTTTAATATATATAATATATATATATATATGATATATATATATAAATATATATTATATATATTATATATATTTACATATTCTATATATATATATACATATATATAATATATATACATTATATATATCTATATATATTATATATATATATCTGTATATATTATATTATATATATATTCTATATATATATATATATATTATATATATATATATTATATACTATATATATAAATATATTTATATTATATATACATGTATATGTATGTAATATTATATATTATATATATATATATAATATATATATATATATATATATATTATATTATATATATATATGCTTCACTTTTTACGAAATTAATATATCCTATTTACTTAGGCAAAACAGCGCTACATTATATTTTTAGCATGCAACTTGCACATTATTTCTACGGTTTAGACAGAATCTTTGCTTGCTTTGGTTCCGACTTCTCTCCAGTGGTGCAGAAAATTGCTCGAGTCATGCAATAAACTAATAGGAGTCTCAAACGCAGGAGTAAACAAAGTAAATCTAGTTGAAAGAAAACTATCCTTGGTAACTAAAAAATTCCATTGCATGTAGCCGTGTTTATGTCTCTCATTTTTATCAATATTTCCTTTACGTCTATTTGCTTGTGTGTGTGTGTGTGTGTGTGTGTGTGTGTGTGTGTGTGTATGTGTGTGTGTGTGTGTGTGTGTGTGTGTGAGTATGTGTTCATATAAAGCCTTTGCGTCTGTCGATGTGTGTCTGAGAATATGTGTGAAGCAAGATTTATACACAATATATACACACAGATATACCCCGAAGGCTGAAATAGTGTCTGACAAACCATTCAGTTTAATTCGTATTTCTCTAAGGCCGTGGAACCACCTCAAAGTCCATGTGAAATTACGCTCAGAACGCCTTATCGCTTGTTTGTTCTTTGGTAATACTGGTTATAATTCTGTGACATAACTTCTTTACCTTTCAGAATGAGTTTGAGTATTGGCAAATGTTAAATATCAATATTATTGGCACGTTACAGAGAAAATTCGAAGTAAAACATACACTCAAATCATTATAAACGCACTCATTTGGTCCTATTGATATGGATATGTTCGTGTTATGTTCACTGATAGTCGAAAAAAATAATAAAAAACATATGCAAATCATTATTTATTATTATATAGGATACGCAATATTGTGTTGCAAATTGCCTGATCTACGAACGCACAACAACTCTAAATGTTTTTAAAATAAATAACAACAGAATCCTCAGTAGAACACTTTACTTGTACATTAGGCAAAGGTAACATAATCTAACCTGAATTAGACCATCCCTGTTACAAAGTTATCAAGCCAGATTAAATTAACCAAACCGAACTTACCTTAAATCTAATTAATCCTAATCTGGCACGAACCTTATCATAAATTCTCGATAATATCTAGTATATAAGTATGTAAGTGTAGTACATAAGTACAGATATATAAGTATAGAGATATTACTGTGATATGTTTGTTTCCGAAGCATATGACTTTGATTGCACATTTCTTTTATTAAGTCTTTTATTTAAATGACAATCTCTTTACTGCAAGAACAAGGAATATATATGTATATATATTTTTTTTTCTGGTAAATTGACACATATTGTGGTCGTATCTATTTCATCTATTGTAATAATATATCTTATTTTACCTCATTTCGATATGGATAGAAGATTATGACGCAGATGTATAAATCCTTTTGCTTTTTCCTTCCTTGCATCATATGTTAATCTACGTATTCTGTTTAGTCCTATTAACGGGGGTCATAAAGTCTCTGTTTCATTATCCTGCAGCAACAAAATACAGTAATAAAACAATAGAACACTCGTCAGGTTAATTCTATGCTCCAGAAACTAATTAACGTATTGTTCATGGTAACTGTTGCAAAACTGCTGCATTGAGGTTTAATTCAAAAAGCCAATTTACATGTATTTGATGTTTTCATCATGTTCTTTAAACGAATTCTATTAACCTTATTTTTATACGTGGATATGGATTAAGGGTGAGAGAGAGAACAAAAAAATGACAAAAAGGATAAAAAAAATGAGACCATGTTGCATTGCTCTGAATATATTGCACATAATTCACTTACAACCTATTCCAATTTGAACATTACGAAAGCAACTGGTCTTTCGTTATACGCCTGTGTGTAAAATTGTGTATGCATTTAAGTACATACATGACTTTGGTAAATAGTTAAATAGGTAGATTACTAGGTGGATAGACAAACATGTAGATAGATAAATAGACAGATGAATAGATAGATATGTAATGATGTACAGAGGTATTAAGATAAGTAAGTAGATAGATTGATGAATATATATATAGATAAGGAGATAGGTAGATAGATAATTAGATAGATGGATAATTGTGTAAGTACATATAGGTAGAAAGATAGACAAGTAGACAGATAGATAAGTAGTAAAATAGATAGATAGATAAACAGGTACATACACGGACTGGTGTTTATATGCTCGTATGATTCTTCTTGTCTCTAACTCCCCTCGTTCTAATGTTATTCCAACATATTGTAACATGTAACATAATGTTATTGTAATATATGACCCGGTTTTCACGATTCTATAAAACATTTGAATAATTTTCCCCGAGATCACGCCGAATGAATATATCATGAACCAGAAACAGTGATTAAGTTCCATTTTCTCTTTGCAGAGGCGATGAAATCCGACACCCCGTCAGTAAGAGCAGCAACCTGGATATCATTTTGCACGCCCGTTCATTATGCACGTTGCTCATTTGTTCATCATATTTCCCTCCTCCCTCTTCTAATATCTCTCTGCTTTGTCTCACCCTCTGACAGCTTTGCCTCCGCCGCTCATGGCTTCTCTCGCAAATGTACATTTCTTCTCTTGATTATCTTGCTGTCCTTCTCACGTCTTTATTGAGTTGTTCCTTACTCTCCTTCGGTTTGGTTGTCTCTTTGGCAACTTCCCTCGTGTCTCGCTGTTTGGTGCTTGTCTTGTTTCGGTGTTTATGTCTCTCTGATTCTCCCGGCTTTCGCCAGTTTCTCCCTCCCTCCCTCTGTTCCTCTGTCCCTCTCACTAATTCTATCAATTTTTATCTGCCTTATCTCTAGCTCTTTATTTGTCTCTCTATTTCATTTATCCTTTTCTCTGTCTGTTCTCTATGTATCTGTCTATCTATCTACAAACAAATATATATACATATATATAAAATAAATTATAGATATATTAATATATATATATTATATATATATTATATATATATATATATATAGAAATATACACACACACACACCACACACACCTCAACACAGACACACACACGACACACAAACACACATATATATATATATATATTAATATATATATATTTATATATATTATTATTATATTATATATAATATTTATATATATATATATATAATATAATATATAATATTAAGTATAGTGTGTCTGTATATATATAGTAAATAGTTATTATATAATATTAGATATATTATATTATTATATATATTAGAATATATACATGATTTATATATATATATATATATAAATACATATATATTTATATTATGTGTGTCTGTATTTCAGAGATATATTATATAATATATATTATATTATATTATATATATATATATATATATATACTTATATATATATAATTATTATATATATAATATATTCATAATGTGTGTGTGTGTAGTGTGTGTGTGTGTGATTGTGTGTATATATATACTATATATATTATATAACTATATATATATTATATATGTTATATATTAGTTATATATCTATATATTTATATATACTTTATGTATTTATATATATCAATATATATATATATTATATATATATTTATATTATATATATATATGTATATATATATATATATGTACTATATTATATTATATATTAATATACTATTATACATACATAACTATATATATATATATATATTTGTATACATATATACATCTATGTATATACTATATTAATATTATTATAATATTATTATATTATATATCTATAATATATATTTATATATTATGATTTAATATATATTATATATAACACACACCCACATCAAATTTTACACACACATATATATAATGTCATAATTAATATTAATATATCATATATATAATATAGGAATTATATATATATATATACTTATATGGTATATATATTATATATAGATTATATATTATACTATATATCTTATAATATATATTATAATATATATATATATGGGGCTACGGTAGACGCGTGGTTAGAGCATCGGACTTAGTATAGGACGAAATCTAGGTTTCGAGCGTTCGAATCCGGCTGGTGAGTTGTTACCTTGGGCAAGGAACTTATACCTCGATTGCCTATATGGTGAATACACATATATGTGAGATTATTATACCCCCACAAGATACAATTAGGGCCAGTAGGTGGGGGTACCGGCCATAAACCTCCTTGAGAGGCTGACTTCCTGCAGTGGAATGATACAGGCTGACAAAAAAAAAAAAAAAAAAATAAGAAAAAAAAAACAAAAAAATAAATATATATCTATATAGAATATATATTATATATATATATAAGCACACATATATATATGTTTCTATGTATACATATCTATTATATATTTTATTATATATATATATATTTATATTATTAAAATATATATATATACATATATAGTTACTATTTCTACTATATATATAGATGTTATATCTTATATCATTGATAAATCTAATTCATATATATATATATATATATATATATATATTTAATTAATAATATATATATTTATATATATATATAATAATATTGTAATTTATACTTACATATACATACATATATACATT
>NW_028234437.1:27139866-27147366 GCF_977035675.1 Penaeus japonicus | reverse complement strand
AAGGGAAATCAACAACAGGCAGGGAATATCCGACGGAGAACCAACACCTCACTCCCAGAAGTGGCAAGGATATTGGCACTGTCAATACTCACACATTGACAGCCCAAGCCAGAGCACAGAATAAACAAGGTAAAAGACGTCTCAAGATATTTGGATAATTCATTCTATCAGTATGTAGCATGGTGTTCAGAATTGTTATAGTTCATTGTGAAAGTACAATGAAATACATAACATAGCAAATACACATCTTCTTTACAGCTGTCTTTTAGTTTAGATAACAAAATATATAGTACAGAGGAAACTAAAAAAAATAAAAAAATAAGATAAAAAAAGAATTAAAGTCTCACCGATACACTAAATTTTTAACAAATCACATAAACCTGAAATAAATTTAACTCCAAACAGTTCACTAAAAGTACAAATAGCTAAGCATTTATGTAAGTATAAAATTACCTATTTCTCCCTTTAGAAAATAGCATAATAATAACAAAACAGTAGGAGAGAGACACAGAGACACAGAGAGACAAAAGAAATTATGAAAAAATATTATGTTAATGAAAATGAAATCTCCACTCTTTCATTGTTGGGGCTGTTTTTTTAAATCTGACAAGGTACGCTCATGGTGTGGGCCTGTCTCTGTAACTAGAAGCTAATTAGACCAGCGGTGGGATATTCTCTAATTGCCTTACGAAACGCACATATACAAAATACAGTGTATTCAAAATTTCTAAGTCTTCCAAAACTACGGTAGCAATTACTCCAGAAATCCCTCCTCAGAGCCATCAAATCAAATAATTGCGGGTTATTAAAACAGACAATGGACTGGAAATTCAACAATACTTAGACCTGGCTCCAAATTCAGGAGAAATCAGTAATATGAGGCTTTCCAACGACGAGACTGGAATCCAGACAGTACCATAGGTTCCATCTAATGAACCGACCGGAAACAAGACGGGTAACAGGCACCGTGGTATAAGACAGGGAACAGAGGAGGAACATTGACGGTAGACCTATCATAGACGAATAACAAGTGGACCTTCACAGATACTGAACAACGTGGCACGACATAGTGAAATCAGGCGGCAGAAAACCGTAGAGTTTACCAAAAAAGTTGTGATGACCTTTCACAACCATTCCTGCCACTCGTCAACCTGAAGAGAATCTGGAGTGGGAGCAGACTTCTCACTTACCCTAAAGATCACGTTCCAGGGAAAACACGCAGCCACTGCAGGGAATGTGACTGCAGATAAGATCAAAAGAAAGATCTCAAACTTTTCTCCTCTCCTTCCTTCAAGAGGAAAGAGGAGAAGGGGAGAGATCTCACCCTTTACTTGGTCTCTCGTCTCTCGTTCTGTCTCTTGCTCTTATTCGTCCAGATGTAAGAGCAGGGTTGTGGTGTCTGACTCCAGTTACGTAGTGTAATATTCATTATATCTCTATATCCGCGTACTCACAGGTAACTGAACGTCGGATCATAGACATGTCTTAGCAATGCCAAACTGACAAAAATGCAATAATACAAATTGCTCATCAGAATAAAATTTTGTGTCCCCATATAAAGTCTATAAGCTTGAATTATTTTATATAATCTTCCTCCTACTCTGAGAATGTCTAGCATATATTTCCACAATTTCAGTTGTTTTATTTGCTAGAATAAGCTTTATCGCTCAAATAACATTTTGCAATTTGATCCATAACCGAGTTTAAAAAAGGGTATATGGCAGAAATCGCCTTAACGGTAATGCTTATAAATAAATAAATAAATATATATATATATATATATATATATATATATATATATATATATATATATATAGAGAGAGAGAGAGAGAGAGAGAGAGAGAGAGAGAGAGGTAGAGAGAGAGAGAGAGAGAGAGAGACAGAGAGAGAGAATAAGAAGAGAGTAAGATAGATAGATAGTTAGACAATAGATAGATATATGCACAATATATATATAATAAATTTATATATATTATATAACTATATATATATATATATAAATATTTATATATATATATATATATGTATAATATATATATATATATAATATTATAATAATATATATATATATTGTTAATACATATATTTGATATATATACAAATGCGTAATATGTAATTGGATATATATATATATACCAATATAAATATATAATAATATATATTATATATATATATATTATATTATATCCATATAAGTATTATGTATATATGTATAATATATATATATATATATATATATTATAATAGTATATATATTACTTATATATATATATATATATATATATATATGTATATATATAATATAATTTATTATATATATATAGAATATATATAATCATATATTTATAATACCATATATACATATATGATATATGTATATATATATATATATATATATATATATATAAATTATATAATATACTTATATATATATATATATATATGAGGAGATATTGAGAGCAGAGGTGAGAGAGAGAAAGCGAGATAGATAATAATAGTCTCGATGGTTAAGACTAATAGAGGTATAGATAGATAAAAGGATAAATATACAAATATATATATATCTATATATATATATATATATAAATATATATATAGATTATATATGTAATGTATGTATATATATATAAATATATATATATATATATATATATATTTATATATATACTAATATCATATATCATATATATGATAGTAATATATATATATAATAGATATATATATAGAATATATTATATAATATAATATATAACATTAGATATATATATATCATGATGACTACTATATATATATAATATATATATCTATATATATATATAGTATATATATATATATATATATATATATATATATATATAATATAGCATAGAACATATATAAATAATATATATATATATATATTATATATATATATACATAACATAGTCTATCAATATATACCTATACACACACACACACACACACACACACACACACACACACACACACACCACACACACCACACACACACACCCACACAACACTACATATCTATACTCGAATATACTATCGAATATATATATATATATATAATTATTATTCAAATATATATATATAATATATATATATATATATATATGTAATATTATATGCTATATACATATAATATAAATATAATATATATCATTATATAATATATAATATATAATAGATATCTATTTATATATATATAAATATATATTATCATATATAATATATATACATAAAAGTATATATATATCATATATATATATATATATATATATACTATACTATATATATATGTATCCAGTATAACACTATATATATAATACATATATATATATATATATATATATCAATATATAGAATATATATATATATATATAATCATCAATATATCTATGTATATGTATATATACACTGATACGAGAGAATGGAGTAACATATATATCCATATATAGCGCTTGCTATCGGAAATATAATATAGCTACTAGTATATTCTCATATCACTCAAATCCAATATATATACTAGATTTATATATATAACATATATATACTATGTTGTGTGTGGTTGAGAGTGTGTTGAGGTATAGAACTAGACAAGTCTGTCATAAGTCCAGGCGTCTCTATAGATATATAGATAGATAGACCTACACATATATGTATGGATGCATATATCCATTTGTATATGTACACATATATTGCCTTAATATCACCGTTTGATGTTGCCTTGCTTTTGCCAAAGCCTTTGTTAACACTGTCACACAGGGCGACTCTCATACTTTTCACAGAGACTTGTGCTCTTATATTACGCGCTTGTTCATTGAGGGTCAAATAGAATTTATTTTATCAGATGATAACGCAAAATGTATTGAGTTAAAAGATGCTATTTCATTTTTTTTTTTTTTTTTTTTTTATCCTAAGGTCTTTTTTAAAATGGTTGGGCAACTCACATAAATGATTATCCTATAAAGTGATATTAGTAACAATAATAAGTCAAAATTGATAATTATCAAAATCATTATGTTGGTGATGTTAGGGATAATAATGATGATTATGATGATAATGATGGTGATAAAGTAGGATAATAATAGTGATGAATTATGATATTAATGGTGATAATTATCATGCTAATGATTATGATTATGGCATGATGATGATTACTAAGAATTATTATGATGACAGTAATACTAAGAATGATAGTGAGGACTATAATGTTATTGGTAATAATAGTCATATCAATAATAAGGATAAAAAGTAATGATATTATGGTATCAACGGTAATAATGAATGTAACAATGATAATAAAGCTTCTAATGAGAATGTTAATGATGACAGTAATGATGGTAACAATAATAATGATCATAATGATAATAAAAGGGACAATGACAACAAAGATGATAAAGGTAATAATGATAATGATAATTATAATTGTGATAATAAAAGGATAGTGAGAGCATTAGTAACAATTATATGTATGGAGAGATGAAGTGAAAAAAGTTGCAATTTTACCATTGAAAATAGAGACATTAGGAAATTGGATTTAATCTGGGCGTTGAGCCAATACAAAAAACATGTATACATCTAGAGGAAGGTGAAGAACATAACCTAGGCATATAAATAGGAAAATATTTGTTATCTTAAGCAACTTGTTGTGCTCCAACAATTATCGCCCCCCCCCCCCCTAGGGAGAAAAGTAATACAGTGTTATGCGACTTTTCTTTTTCTTAATGAAAATTATGAAATTAGTCTTTTTGATAGTATTATCAATAATAATGAGGAGGAGGATAATGCACGAAGTTCGTTGCAACAATTTTAGAAAAGGTCTTCAGCAAAACAAGAGATGTATTTGGAGCACGTCAATCTCAATCTTATTCAGAAATACACTGACATATTATATATACATTCTGTCGATGCGCCAAATACGTTATACGTATTTTTTCTATATATTGATAATGCCAAAGATGATGATAATAACAAAGATAACACTATTGATATGATGATGATGACTGTGATAATGATGATAATAAAAGTAATGATGATGATGGTAATAATGATGATATTGATGATGATAGTAACAAAAGGTATATGATAATGATAAAGATGATAAAAGTAACAGTAATGCAATAATTAAAAACAATAATAGTGATAAAGGAAAAGGGCATGCTCATTATAGAGGATTAATTGAATAAATGAACAAATAAGAAAAATTATACATGATATAGAACACATTAGCGAATCAGTAGATAAATATATAAACATACAGTAAATAGTAAATAGACACACAACTGATGAATAATAGAAAATAATAAATGAAGAGAGAAAAGTTTTTATACTCATTGTAAAGTTAATATACTCTAAAATATCATGATAATGAGCATTTAATGTCCTCATTTTCCATATTTCTTCCTTTTTTATATTATATTTCTAGGCGGGGAAGTATATGATTTATTTTCAGGTTTCCTCTTCCATATTTTTTATTTTTTATTTTTTCCCCTTTTATTTGTTTCTTTATTTACTTTTTTTTCGTTTTTTTAAAGATATATATCAAATAGCATTTGAAAAGAAGAAGGAAAAGATAGTGAGTGAGCGAGTCCTTCTTCAGTCTGCGAAAGCAAGAGGAAAGAGAAAGTAAGTGAGCAAGTAAATGAGCGCGAGAGTAGGCCAGTCTTCCCTCTGTCTGCAAAGGAAGATGGAGAGAGAGAGAGAGCGAGCGAATGAGTGAGATAGTGAGCGAGTCTTCCCTCTCTCTGCAAAGCAAGAAGGAGAGAGAGAGAGCGAGAGAATGAGTGAGATAGTGAGTGAGTCTTCACTCTCTCTGCGAAGCAAGAAAGGATAAGAGGTAGACGAGAGAGCGAGTGAACGAGTGAGATAGTGAGCGAGTCTTTCTTCAGTCTGCAGAAGAAGAAGGAGAGAGAGAGCGAGTGAATGAGTGAGATAGTGAGCGAGTTTTCCTTCAGTCTGCAGAAGAAGAAGGAGAGAGACAGCGATCGAATGAGTGAGATAGTGAGCGAGCTTTACTTCAATCTGCAGAAGAAGAAGGAGAGAGAGAGCGAGTGAATGAGTGAGATAGTGAGCGAGTCTTTCTTCAGTCTGCAGAAGAAGAAGGAGAGAGACAGCGATCGAATGAGTGAGATAGTGAGCGAACTTTACTTCAATCTGCAGAAGAAGAAGGAGAGAGAGAGCGAGTGAATGAGTGAGATAGTGAGCGAGTCTTCCTTCAGTCTGCAGAAGAGAGAAGGAGAGTCTAGACAGCGTTCGAATGAGTGAGATAGTACAATACGAGTCTTTCTTCAGTCTGCAGAAGAAGAAGGAGAGAGACAGCGATCGAATGAGTGAGATAGTGAGCGAACTTTACTTCAATCTGCAGAAGAAGAAGGAGAGAGAGAGCGAGTGAATGAGTGAGATAGTGAGCGAGTCTTCCTTCAGTCTGCAGAAGAAGAAGGAGAGAGACAGCGATCGAATGAGTGAGATAGTGAGCGAGTCTTTCTTCAGTCTGCAGAAGAAGAAGGAGAGAGACAGCGATCGAATGAGTGAGATAGTGAGCGAACTTTACTTCAATCTGCAGAAGAAGAAGGAGAGAGACAGCGATCGAATGAGTGAGATAGTGAGCGAGTTTTCCTTCAGTCTGCAGAAGAAGAAGGAGAGAGAGAGCGAGTGAATGAGTGAGATAGTGAGCGAGTCTTTCTTCAGTCTGCAGAAGAAGAAGGAGAGAGAGAGCGAGTGAACGAGTGAGATAGTGAGCGAGTTTTCCTTCAGTCTGCAGAAGAAGAAGGAGAGAGAGAGCGAGTGAATGAGTGAGATAGTGAGCGAGTCTTCCCTCTCTCTGCGAAGCAAGAAGGAGAGAGAGAGAGCGAGTGAATGAGTGAGATAGTGAGCGAGTCTTCACTCTCTCTGCGAAGCAAGAAGGAGAGAGAGAGCGAGTGAATGAGTGAGATAGTGAGTGAGTCTTCCCTCTCTCTGCGAAGCAAGAAGGAGAGAGAGAGCGAGTGAATGAGTGAGATAGTGAGCGAGTCTTCCCTCTCTCTACGAAGCAAGAAGGAGAGAAAGAGCGAATGAACGAGTGAGATAGTGAGCGAGTTTTCCTTCAGTCTGCAGAAGAAGAAAGAGAGAGAGCGAGTGAATGAGTGAGATAGTGAGCGACTCCTCCTTCAGCCTGCAAAAGAAGAAAGAGAGAGAGAGAGAGAGGCCGAGAGAGCGATTGAGCGAGAGAGCGAATGAGCGAGTGAGTGAGTGAGCGAAAGAGCGAAGACAGGCAGCGAAGGGATGGAGGAGAACGAATCTCTCAACGCCGCCTTATGTATCACCGCTGAGGGAGTGATCCGTCTTCAAGGAGAGCACGAGAGTGACTGAACACCGTAGGACAAGCGTGTTGCACAGGCTGACAGCGTAGGATTCCGGGGAGCGAGATAGGATGAGATAGGATACCGTGAAGTGTGTGGGGGGGGGGGGAAGGTGTCGTTGTTTGCTCGTAATGGATAAGCTAATGGATTTGAATGA
>NW_028234437.1:27127366-27129866 GCF_977035675.1 Penaeus japonicus | reverse complement strand
TATATATATAAATATGTATATAATATAAATGTAAATATACATACAAATTGTTATTGGCTATATAAATTGCGTTATTGGCCATCTTTCTCACCAATATAACCGTTGGTAACCTGTTGTGACTGTCAATTCTGATTCATTCTGCCGAGTGCTCACTGGGAAGTTGTCTGTAAAACCTCGGCTATCACTGTTCTGCTATGAGGGCAAATAGGTATTTCCCCATGACGGGTGTAAGGCGTTCTGGTTAAGTATCATTCTTTTAGGCGGGTCTGTGGTGTATTGGATTAGGTAGGGGGCTTGCGCCTTCAATCTGAACGGTTCGGGATAGTGTTCCGGTTAGGAGTAAATTTGTAATTGATAGATATATATATATTTATATAATAATATTATATAATATATTATATATACAAATTTGTACCGTCTCTGAACCGACTCGATCCCGCGCCGTAAGATGCGACAGGTACGGGAGTTGATAGCCGCGCGGCTACACTACTCCGGACAAAAGAGATGTTGAAACCAGACGCCTTATGAAGATGTCATGGACTTTACCTAGGGTCTTCTTATGCAGAACCATGAGAGCGAATTTTTACGAACAAACTCCCGCGGGCGCTCGCAGCCACGGAATCACAAATTCAAGTGCCCAAAAGGCAGGGGACGCAAGGTGTATAAGTAAAAATGGCTGTACTGGGCATTCTATATCTATTCTAGCCACCATCGTCTCATATATATATATATATATAATATATAATAATAGATAATATATATATTTAATATATAAATATAGCATATAACAGGCACACGCACGACATATATATGTATATGTAAAGACAATACATACTATATATATATAGGGATATAGATTTATAATATATATAATAATAATATATATATACATATATAATACATATACATATAGAAAGTAGTAGCAAACGCACACTATTATATATATAATGTAGAAGAACCACACAGATATTATATATAAATTTATATATAGAAATATATGAATGATATATAGAATTTATAATATAGATAGATACAGACTTATACATATAAGCCTCCCAACACATATATAATGTTTATGTTAAAGACAGACATATATTATATTGATATATATAATAGATATATATATATATTGAGAAAGATAGTGATAAAGAGTTAAAATATTACACAACTACACCAATACACTCAGTCACCACAGACACACACACACACACACACAACACACTCACATATATGTATGTGTTGTTGTGTGTGTGTGGTTGTCCAGATGTGTGGGTTGTGAATAATCAATGCCAAGTGAAATATTAAAAGGTATCGATTTGACATTGTTTGGATAAAATATAGATTAATTGATTATCAGTATAATTGTTGGCAGAGGCTATATTGGTCAGGAATCTCCATATAATGATAACTATTTTTCTCCCTTTGTTTTTTTCCTGAATGTGAGAGTGGCCTGGGCAATTTGATAACGGACCAGTGAACTCCATTATTAGATTCACTCGAGGCGTAGTTTATGGTTCTGAATTAAATATGTTCCAGGAATACGTAAATGTAAATGCTGAAATGATCGCTGTTCCATTGATTGCTGAAACTTAGTTGGGTCAGGCATATGGTATATATGACAAAAATATTGGCTTTTTGTCAACTTCAGGAAATTTGATAATGTGGCGATTCCAGGGAGCTAATTGCCGGTAAAACCTGTGTGAATGTTCTATGAATCTATCATGATGTAGAAAATTATGAAATTATGAAAGGTCATAGTCAGGCTTAGAGAAAGAGAGAGAGAGGGGGGGGGGGGGGGGGGGGGTGGGGGGGGGGGGGGGGAAGTGTGAGAGGGAGGAGGAGAGGTGGGGGGAGAGGTGAGAGAGAGAGTAGTGATGTGGTGGAGAGTGAGAGATGGGAGAGAGAGAAGTAGGTAAAGGAGTAATGGTGAGAGAAGAGAGAGAAAAAGAGAGTATGGAGAAAAAGAGTGTGAGGACGGTAGAAGGTAGAGAGAGGGAGAGCAGTGATACAAACAAATAGACAAAGAGAGTAGGGAAACAACAGAACAATACACACAGAAAGAAAATTGGAGCAGCGCCATTGGGCCGGCATTTTAGCTGACCTTCTAGTGGTTCATTTATCTAGGTGAGATGAATATTGGCGCGGGAAAACAGATGAAACGGAGGATAATATATCTGTGTTTAATTATCACATTCATTATATCGTTCAAAACAATCTCGTGATTCAGCCCCCTCCGGGAAAACTGAAGTATAATTTCCTTTCAAATTTGTTGTCGGCTTTTGAGTTGTTATTATATATAAATGGTTTATGGGTTTATTATTTTGATTGTTATTATATATCATAAGGGTTTATTAATATAATATATACATATATAATATATATGATATATTATATTGATATAATATATATATATATTTATATATATATATAAGATAGATATATATATATAATATTTTGATTGTTATTATATAAATTATTATAGGGTGTTATATATAATATA
>NW_028234437.1:27114866-27117366 GCF_977035675.1 Penaeus japonicus | reverse complement strand
CAAAAGAAATATCATCCCATGGAAACAAATATCTCGTTTCCAATAAGAAGCTCAAGAGGCTTACAGACTTCCGGATTCTCAGTCTCGAAAGATTATCATAATGTAATATTTCCTGATGGATATATTGTATGTCTGAAATGGCAGTTTGATTATGATCGTGTTCATTCCATGGGTTTGGTTGTAGAATCATTTTGTTTTCATCAGTGTTGGTGAAAGATTGTCTTTCCTTAAAGTGGAATTGTTAATGATGATGATTAAGATTGTTAATGATAATGATGATAATGGTGATGATAATGATGATAATGATATTGATCATAATAATGATAATTGTGATAATAATGATTATATCAGCATCAACAATGATAATGATAATGATATCAATAACAATAATGATAAAAATGATTATGATAGTAATAATGGTAATGATAATATAATAATGACAATAATAATAATAATAATAATAATAATAATAATAATAAGTATTATTATTATTATCACTATTATTATTATCATTATTATGATAATAATAATAATAGTAATAATAATAGTAATGATGATAATAATAATGATAATAATAATAATAATAATAATAATAATAATAATAATAATAATAATAATAATAATAATAATGAATGATAATAATGATAAAAAATATAATAATGAAAATGATAATATTGATACTAATGATACTGTTAATGATAACAAGGAGAAGAAAAAAAATAAGCATGATGATGATAACATCAGTGATGATGATGATGATAATAGTAATACAAATAATGACAATACTATTACTACTACTAATACTACCGATATTGATAATAGATAAAATAATAATAATGATAATAATAATAATAATGATAATAGTATAAATAGTAATGCTAATAATAATGATAAGAATTACAAAAATGATAATGATAATAGTAATGATGATATTAACAATAATATTAAGAACAATAAAAATGATAATAACGATAACAATACAAAATAAACAATAACAATACAAAAGTACCAGTTATAATTTTTACGAACATCACTCTCGTTTACATTATCATTATCATGATAATGATAAAAAACTGACAAACAACCAGTAAACACGACCTTCCTACCCATCAAGAGTTAGAGCTGTGCATTAACGATAACAATACAAATAAACAATAAAAATACAAAAGTACCAGTTATGATTTTTACTAACATCGCTTTCGTTTACATAATCATTATCATAATAATGATAAAAGAGTCCGAGCTGCGCCAAGAGGCCTATTTCTTCTTTCTTGGTTCCTTGTTCGGCTTAATGCTACCTTGCTATTACCTTACTTGTTTTATTTTCAATATTCCATCTCTATGTAGATATTTTCCTGATTATTATTCGTAAATCAGTGCTTACATGATTGTTATTTTTACATAAGAATGAAAAAAAAAATGGAAAGATAAAGGTTATTTAAAAGTTATCGATTTGATTTTTCGATCGTCACTAGATTTACGTAACATAAACGTTTCTGGATTTAGATTAGAATATACTTCACAAATCAGTATCTCATAAATGTAGGACATAACATTTTAAACTTCAATTAAATAATTTGTCATGCATCTTCGCTCCGTCTTGTTCACTTTTCGTTTTTCTTTTTAACCCAGCGACCCTAACCCTTCGAAGTCCGTAAGCCTAGACTTAATCAGTAGAACGTAAAGGCGCCCAGTCACCGAAGAATTGAATAAATGAATAAACATTTGCAGAAATGTTTACTTATTTACGTTTTTTTTTTTTCTTTTTTTTTCTAATCCAGTGTTTACCTCTTCCACACGTAGTTTATTCCAGAATTCAAAATAATCATTTTTTTTTTTTAATGCTCTTAAAGAATCTATATTGTAACACAGAGGGAGCTGCGGTTTACCATTGTTTATTCATATTCTACAAGTTTTGTTTGAGTTTGTTCCCGCTAATGTCTTACTTATAATTTTGATCTCATTTGAATAATTCTGAGTTCTATATGTCTTCATGATTCCCGTTGGCGGCTACTTCATAAAAAGGCGTTCCCATTTATCCATTCAGATTTCCTCAACTTCTCGAATCACCTACACCTACTTCAACAAGAAATCCGTGAACATCCCTTCACAAAACACAGTATGAAAGAAAACACAAAAGTCGCAGCATTTCAAGTGTAAGACTATACGCCTTTTGCGAAGAGTACCACGAAAACGGATACTCTACTCGCCCTTGGGGGGGGGGGACTGTTGTAATTTAAGGAAACGTTACGTATTTATCTTTTTGTTTTTTGTTGAGGTTGTTATCTTGTGTATTTGTCGGTTGGTTGGTTTTATTATGGGCTTTTCGCTTCTTGTAAGATTTACAATGTCTTGTGTTGTTTCCCGGAGGAGGAGGAGGAGGAGGAGAGACATAAGAAGACGAGAACGCAGAGGAGAATGATGATAAGGGTTATAAAAATGATAATTAGGATCATAGTAATAATAAAAACTACAGGGGTGTGTGTGGGGGGGGAGGCGT
>NW_028234437.1:27087366-27089866 GCF_977035675.1 Penaeus japonicus | reverse complement strand
TGTGTGTTCAGAAGACAAACAGATGGCACATAAAACTCTGTTAGAATCAGTTTTGTGTGTGTGTGTGTGTGTTTGTATGTATGTGCGTTTGTATGTGTGAATGTGTGTGCTTGTGTGTGACTGAGGGTAATCCCCCGTAATCATCGACGTTTTGACATCCTCGATACGGCCATCAAACGCACTATATGTGAATTTACGTTCTCGTTTGTCGTTTGATGAATCTTATATCTGCACCTGAACGTTCTCCCACCCTCTCTCTTTCTCTTTCTTTCTCTCTCTCTCTCTCTCTCTCTTTCTTTCTCTCTCTCTCTCTCTTTCTCTCTCTGACCTCTCTCCCTGACCTCTTTCTCTGACCTCTCTCTCTCTCTCTCTCTCTCTCTCTCTCTCTCTCTCTCTCTCTCTCTCTCTCTCTCTCTCTCTCTCTCTCTCTCTCTCTCTCTCTCTCTCTGACTTCTCTCTCTCTCTCTCTCTCAATCTCTCTCTCCTTCTCTCTCTCTCTGACCTCCCTCTAGGTCTCGCTGCTGACTTCCTTTCTCTCTCTCTCTCTCTCTCTATCTATATATCTATTTCTATCTATCTATCTCTCCTTATACCCTCCACCTCCTCACTCTCTCCATCGGATACATAGTCGATAAACGATACATATTTTGTCATCCAATTCATAAATTTCCTGTAAACACCAGGAGCTTGCTACTTTGTGCATAAGCTATTTCATGGAAAATGGAAAAAATTTCAACATATCATATATCAATCATATTGAAAATATAACATCAAATCTCTCTTTACTAACACCCTTCCCCCCTCTCTCCCTTTCCGACGCTCAACTTCTCTCTCTCTCTCTCTCTCTGGCGTTCTACTTCTCTCTCTCTCTGTCTCTCTCTCTCTCTCTCTCTCTCTCTCTCTCTCTCTCTCTCTCTCTCTCTCTCTCTCTCTCTCTCTCTCTCTCTCTCTCTCTCTCTCTCTCTCTCTCTCTCTCTCTCTCTCTGACGCATTACTTCTCCCTCTCTCTCTCTCTCTCTCTCTCTCTCTCTCTCTGGCGTTCTACTTCTCCCTCTCTCTCTCTCTCTCTCTCTCTCTCTCTCTCTCTCTCTCTCTCTCTCTCTCTCTCTCTCTCTCTCTCTCTTTCTCTCTCTCTCTGGCGTTCTATTTCTCTCTCTCTCTCTCTTTCTCTCTCTTGGTCGATGATTCCCTCGTCTGTAGCCCCCCTCCCCCCCCCCTTCCCCCTCTCATTTTATTACGTGTTTTACCTGTCTCTCTCGCTCTCAAAATGCATGTGATCGCCTCTTTAGAGTGAATCATCATTATTGCGGTAGTTTCCCTTTACGTTATTAGGATTCCCCCGTTTATAGCATTCCTCTCCTTGGTGCCTCGCCTCTGGTGATTTACATGGGATGATCATTTATACGCCTCACACTTTCCTCTTCTATCTGTCTCACTCTCTGTATACATATGTGTGCGTGTGTGTGTGATAAAAAAAAATTATCTATGTATCTATGTATCTATCTTATCTTATGTACATATCTATTTCTATCTATCTATCCTATCTATCTATCTATCTATATAATTATATTATATATATATAATATATATATATATATATAACATATGGTTATACACATATATCTATCTGTCTATGTTAGTGTGTATATGTATATATATCTATTATATATATATATATATATATATATATATATATTATATTTTATTATATATATATATATATAGTACATATATAATATTATATATATATATATTATATATATATATATATATATTATATATATATATATATATACACACACACACACAACACACACACACACACACATATAATTTATATAATATATATATATTATATATATCATATATACTATATATATATATATATATATATATATATATAGTATATAATTATATATATATATATATATCTATATATATGCTCCCGAGGAACATCTTCTACCGAGAGAAGGAAATCACAAGTTGATATAATTTTCTACATGTCAATGGACGCTCTGCGGTTGTTTTTCTTATTGCTATTTTGTTATTGTGTTTATCATAATATGTATTGTTATTGTTCATATTCGTTACTATTATATATTGCTCTTTTATTATTAATTGTTGTTGTTGTTGTTGTTATCATTATCATTATTAGTTGATTAGTCTAACAGACCTGATAATAATAATGAAAAGAGATTAAAACAATAATAGTAGTGATAATGATAACAATACAAAATAATGCTAATGATAATAAAAAGATGACAGCAACAATAATAGTGATGATAATAACAACAATAATAACAACGATAATAAAAAAGATTGTGGATTGTGCGTCTATTAGTCTGTCCGTTTTCCAGGGATAAAACTCCTTCGTCGGTTACATGCTACGCGGTGCAAGAAATTGGGATTTGAGAAAATAACAAACGAGAGAAAACGAGAAATTGCGGCCTTTAAGAAAAGTGTGTGCGTGCGTGTGTGTGTGTGTGTGTGTTTGTGTGTG
>NW_028234437.1:27081136-27087266 GCF_977035675.1 Penaeus japonicus | reverse complement strand
TCCGGTATCAGCGAGTGTAAAATCGAGCAGCATCACAGAGTGCAGAGCGCTAAGATCAGCAGAGCGCCCAGCTCTGACTCTATCCACTATTATTGATAATAAGGATAATGATAGGGTAAAGATAATCATGATGATGATAGTAGCAGTAATAATATAAAAATATTGATAATGGCAACGAATAATGATTATAACAATCATAATGACAATATTATATGATAGGATATGAAGTTATGATAATAGTTATTTCATTATTATTATCATAGCTATTATTATGATTGTTATCATCATACTAATCATTAGTATCGTCATCATCGTTATGATCGTAATCATGGTTTATATCCTTTTTATCGACTTTTAAAGATCTTGTGTGTGTGTGTGTGTGTGTGTGTGTGTGTGTGTGTGTGTGTGTGTGTGTGTGTGTGTATGTATATGTATACATATGTATAAATATATATATAAATATATATATATATATATATATATATATATATATACATATATATGTATATATATATATATATATATATATATATATATATATATATATATATATATATATACTTATATACTGTAAAGGGATTAATATAACAGCTTTACTAATTTCAAACATAACATGTGTGCTATGACAATGTGAAGAATGTAAAGCAATATTTGAATATCTACGAGGAAATAATTATCCTTATTAAATATCGATATACATCGATGTACATGTTTATATCTTAACTCCCTTATTTTGTAATGCGCATGCGCGTAGGTATGCCTCACCTGGTATTGTTCCACCATACAATCGGTCACTTAGCCATACCACCTGTTCGAGTGAGCACGGTGACCCTCACCTCGTGAGTACAGCCATAGCTGTCTTATTACGCTGGTACATATAGCGTGGTAATATTGTAAATACACCATATTTATATTGTATTTCTATTCTTTTCAGTCTTATTATTGTATTTGGTTATTCTTATAACGTTGACGCCAGGCGCCACTACAGTGTGCCTCTCATGTCCCCCGAAACTCTAATATTCGGAGGAGCGCCAAGCTTTAACAAGCCCCGTGACACCTGGGCGGTTTGACACGCTCGAAGGGACGTGATTTCTGAACTATATTATTTGTAATATACATATGTTTTTGTAAATATAAGGTGAATGGTATCTAATCTTTATATAACCCCTTTTTGGAAGTGAAGAGTACGATAAAGCTAAAAGTGCAATACTACCAATGATAAATTTCCATATATAATGAAAGATCCTTTTTACAAGTGGCGCAGTGAGTAGGATATATGGTGTATAGTCGTTGAGTGTTGCACAGCTAGTTCATACTGTTCACTTCATTCAAAAGGGACTTGTCATCTTATGAAACTAATACATTGTATATTTTTTAAGGAAATGGCTTTGTCGGTGGCTGTGATACTGGTGAGTGCTTGTAAACCACGGGCATGCGCAAAAGGGAGGTGCAGGTGAGGCAAGTGATTGTTATCGTAACTATAGTGACAGTGTATTCTCGCGTGTGAGGGAATTGTCTTCGCTGTAATTCCTATAGTTCGTTGTTCGGAAGCCGTAATTCGCTTCCAGAATTTTTGGTTACGTATAAGGGTCCGGTTAATAATACGGCTAATACCTCGTAACTGTGATTATCAGCTTTGTGTTTTATGCTGTGGATGTCACATTGGAGATTATCCTCCGTATTTGATTTACTTAAATGTTAAACTTGTACTGTTTACTTGTTGGCATTGTTTATAGTTTAATTGTAACATGAAATCTATTACTGATATTATGAAAGAAGCTCAGTCTCTCGGGTTGAGTGCTGATGCTATCGAACGTTTGTTAGATTATGAACGAGCGAGAGACGAACGCGAGGAGCGAGCTGCTGAACGCGAAATGAAGAAATATGAATTAGAACTTGAAGAGGCTGACAAGCGCCGCTCTCACGAACTCGCTATGGCTCATTTACCCAGTGCTAGTGTTGAAAGCAGAAATGCATCATTTCAAGTATATGATGATTTAAGATTGCCTACTTTTCATGATGGCCAAGACGAAATAGATAGTTACTTGCAAAGATTTGAGCGATTAGCTATTTTACATAAATGGAATAAAGAGGATTACCATGTTTACTTGGGATCGCTTTTGAGAGGCCATGCTTTGAAGGTGTACGTATCGTTACCTGATGAAACGGTGAAAAACTATGATAAGTTGAAAGAGGCTTTGCTTAGAGCTTACTCAGTAGATGCTGATAGATATCGACGTTTGTTCCGCGAGAGTAAATGTGGGGAGAAGGAATCTTATATTCAAATGGTCGTTCGTATGGAACATTATTTAGACAGATGGATTTCTCTAAGTAACGTTGATAAGGATTATAATTCAATTTTTGATTTCTTGGTTAGAGAACAAATTCTTAATAATTGCAGTGCTGATTTGAGGGTGTTCTTAAAAGAACATGATTGTGGTAATGCTAATGAATTGGCCGAAGCAGCCGAGAGATACAGAAGTGCTCATAATTTTCGTAGATCTTCGAGGTTTTCTCAGCAGAGCAAATTTAATGTAAGTAAGGATAACATAGAATTAACATGTCATGGCTGTGGTAAGACTGGTCACATTAGGCCTAACTGTCCTGAAAACCCGAAAAATTTTAAGAGGATAAGTACTACTAGTGGTAAAGTTAACTTTGTTTTTGAGTCGGAACTAAAACCAAATACTTGCATCATTGATGATAATGGTTGTATTTTCAATAAGCGTGCTCAAGTGATGCTTGACTCTGGTTGCTCTACTGTCGTTGTGAAGGATAGTCTGGTTCCAGCTAATTATAAACATGGGAAACTGGTGAAGGTGTATGATTATCTGGGAATTCCTAATTATTTCCCACAGATAAGATGTTTCATAAAGTCTAGATTCTTTACTGGTTGGGTTAATGCTATTGCCGCCCCCATAAAATTTGCAGACATATTAATTGGACTTTTTCCAGGTGTTAAAATCCCGCCTGATTCCAAACCTGCTGACGATCCTGATCCTGCCCGTCCTGTTCCTGATCCTGGTCCTTCCGAATTATCTGAAGATCCTAACTTATCCCTTCCTAACTTTTCGAGTCAAATAAATAAGGTATGTAATGACATTCGTTCTGGTGATCCGTCATTAGAGGTTGTCATGGGTGTGGAGACTCGTGCCATGACAAAGAAATCAGACGAAAGTAAGCCTTTGAGTTGTGTCGCAGTGTCACAACTTGACATTAATAAAAGCGATGTAATTAATGCACAGAATACATGTCCTACTTTGAGATCAATTAGGGAAAAGATAGAGACAGGAAGTACATGTAAAGTTAAGAATAGAACAGTAAAATACGAACTGATTGGAGGATTAATTTATAGAATCTGTTTGGATAGCAAATACGATCATGAAGTGGGTGAAAAGCAATTGATTGTTCCTGAAGTTTATAGAAGTAAAATACTAAGCCTTGCACATGACTCATTGACAGCAGGTCATTTTTCACATAGGAAAACTAGCATTAAGATATTTAGAAAGTTTTTCTGGCCTGGAGCAGCTGCAGATATTAAACGCTATTGCAGATCATGTCACATATGCCAGAAAGTTGCGCACAAAGGCAGTGTAAAGAGGGTGCCGATGAAAACTGTTCCCGTCATTTCTGAGCCTTTCTCACGTGTTGCTATTGACATCGTTGGCCCAATAACCCCTTGTTCTGACCGTGGACATAAATATATATTAACTATGATAGATTATGCGACTCGTTTCCCCGAAGCTGTTTGTCTAAAGAACATCGATACTGTGACGATTGCAGAAAGTTTAGTTGATATTTTCTCTCGGGTTGGCATTCCAAAAGAAATCTTATCGGATCGTGGTACACAATTTAGATCAGATTTGATGGCCGAAATTCATAGATTACTTTCAGTTAAAGCTCTATATACAACGCCGTATCATGCGTGTTGCAATGGCGCGGTTGAACGCTTAAATGGAGTCTTGAAAGCAATGATTAAAAAGCTCTGCTCTGACCATCCACAAGACTGGGATAGATACCTTCCTGCTGTTCTTTTTGCTTACAGAGAAATCCCGAACGATTCGTTGAAGTTTTCTCCGTTTGAACTTCTTTATGGTAGACAAATTAGAGGTCCACTTACAATTTTGCATGAACTTTGGTCGAACGATGATATCGAGAGTGAAGTAAAGTCTACGTATCAATATGTGACTGATTTAAGATCTAGATTAGAGGAAACAGCTAAGTTAGCCGTCTCTCAAGCTGAAATTAGTAGCAAGAATTATAAAAGCTATTACGATCTAAAATCTAGGAATCGTAAGCTAATGATAAATGATGAAGTGCTTGTACTCTTGCCAACTAACCACAATAAAATGATTATGCAATGGAAAGGGCCTTATCCTGTCATAGATGCTAAAGATAATGGAGTAGATTATCTTATAAAAGTTCGTGGAAAAAGTAAATTATTTCACATCAATATGTTAAAGCGGTACTACCGCCGCGATGAATCTGCACTTAAGAAAAGCAGAATGGTGAATATATGTGTTGTAGATGAAAATGATAATGAAGGTGAAACCATGTATCTTGAAATGGAAAGTAATGATTCATTAAATATAGGAAATGATCTAAGTGTACAGAAAAAGGATGATATAAATACTCTTATTTCTGAATATCCTGATGTATTTACAGATAAACCAGGGCGTACAAACTCTATAGAGCATGTAATCAAGCTTGAGACAACTAAACCTGTTTGTAAAAAGCCTTATCCCATACCATATAACCTAACTGATGTATTCAACAAGGAAGTTGATAAGATGCTTGAGCTTGGCATAATAGAACCATCTGTGTCACCTTATTGTTCACCTGTTGTACTTGTAAGGAAACGCGATCAAAGTTACAGATTTTGTATTGACTTTCGAAGTTTAAATGACATTACAATTTTTGATTGTGAACCGATGCCTACTACAGATGAAGCTTTAGGTAACTTTAGAAATGATCTATATTTTACTGAGGTAGATCTTAAACTAGGCTATTGGCAGATCCCCCTGTCTGCCGAATCCAAGATTTATACTGCATTTTCAACTAATAGAGGTCTTATGCAATTTGTGAGGATGCCATTTGGTCTTAAAACAGCCTGTGCTACATTTGTTAGACTAATGAGGAAAGTTATTTTTGGATTAAAAAATACTGACTGTTATTTTGACAATATTGTAATTCATAATTTTAACTGGTTTGAACATTTACAGGATCTGAGGAGTTTGCTGGATAGATTACGTTTACATGGCTTAACAGCTGGTGTAAGTAAGTGCTTCTTTGGGTACAATAAAATAAATTATCTTGGAGTTGTTCTTGGAAAAAACGTTATTGAACCACCTGAGGAGAGGATAAAAGCAATTCAGTCAATGCCTTTACCAGAAACCAAAAAGGAGCTAAGATCATTCATTGGAACAATTTCCTACTATAGAAAATTCATTCCTAACTTTGCAGACATAAGTGCTCCTATGAACCAGCTATTAAAGAAAAATTCTAGTAATAAACTGAATTGGAATAATGACCAAGTTGCTAGCTTTCATGAACTTAAATCTAAAATATATGGTAAGCCAATATTGTGTCTTCCTGATCACACAAAGACGTTTTATTTACGTTGTGACGCCTCTGAAAATGGTTTAGGGGCCGTTCTACTGCAAGAACATAATGAAACAAAGATGCCCATAGCTTATGCAAGCAGAAAGTTACTGGATAGAGAAAAGAATTTTGCAACCATAGAAAAGGAATGTTTATCAATTGTTTGGGCTGTAAATAAATTCAAGACTTACCTCTATGGCAAAGAATTTGTTTTGGAGACTGATCAACAACCCTTAGTGTACCTCAAAAATATGAAAAACTCAAATGGTAAATTAATGAGATGGGCTCTGGCATTGCAAGGTTATTCCTTTATGATTCATTATATAAAGGGTAAGGAAAATGTTGGTGCGGATATTCTGAGCCGCTGTATACAGTAAATCTGTTATATTTGACTTAAAATATCTAGATTTTAAGCTTGGTTAAGGGGCATTGTAAAGGGATTAATATAACAGCTTTACTAATTTCAAACATAACATGTGTGCTATGACAATGTGAAGAATGTAAAGCAATATTTGAATATCTACGAGGA
>NW_028234437.1:27068636-27076136 GCF_977035675.1 Penaeus japonicus | reverse complement strand
ATCCTCACCCCGTTCCGCGCATCCTCACCCTGTTCCGCGCATCCTCACCCCGTTCCGCGCATCCTCACCCTGTTCCGCGCATCCTCACCCTGTTCCTCACATCCTCACCCTGTTCCTCACATCCTCACCCTGTTCCTCACATCCTCACCCTGTTCCGCGCATCCTCACCCTGTTCCGCGCAATTTTTTCGTTTTTTCCCTCACCCCGTTCCGCGCATCTCCCTGTCGGCATCTCACCTCATATACTGTTCCTCACATCCTCCCCTGTTCTCCATCTCCCCAGATCCGGTTCTCACGTTCGCGCATCCTCACCCTGTTCCGTCATCCTCACCCTGTTCCTCACATCCTCACCCTGTTCCGCGCATCCTCAACATGTTCCTCACATACTCACCCTGTTCCGCGCATACTCACCCTGTTCCGCGCATACTCACCCTGTTCCGCGCATCCTCACCCTGTTCCTCACATCCTCACCCTGTTCTCACATCCTCAAACAGGACCCTGTTCCTCGCATCCTCACCCTGTTCCTCACATCTCACTCTGTTCCACACATCCTCACCCTGTTCCACACATCCTCACCCTGTTCCGTGCATGCCTCACCCTGTTCCTCTACATCCTCACCCTGTTCCTCACATCCATCTCCTGTTCCTCGCATCTTCACCCTGTTCCTCAACACCTCACCACCTGTTCCACACATCGCACCCTCTTCCGCACATCCTCACCCTGTTCGCGCATCCTCACCTGGCCTAAATCCTCACCCGTTTCCGCGCATCCTCACCCTGTTCCTCACATCCTCACCTGGTTCCTCACATCCTCACATGTTCCGCGCATCATCACCCTGTTCACAATCCTCACCTTTGTTCACATTCCTCACCCCGTTCCACACATCCTCAACTTGTTCCTCACACCTCACACTGTTCCAACACATCCTCACCCTGTTCCGTCGCATCCTCACCCGTTGTGCCTCAATCCTAACCCGTTCCACGGCATCATCACCCTGTTCTTCACATCCTCACCCCGATTTCCACTATCCTCACTGTTCCTCCAATCCCCACCCGTTCGCGCATCCTCACCCGGTTCCTCTTCACTTCCTCACCCGTTCACACATCATCACTGTTCCGCCGCATTCCTCACCCTGTTCTCACATCCTCACCCTGTTGCGCGCATCCTCACCTGTTTCCTCACTCCTCAACCGTTCCAAAATCCTCACCCCGTTCCACACATCCTCACCTTGTTCGCGCATCCTCACATGTTCCTAACATCCTCACCTGTTTCGCGCATTCCCAACCCGTTCCACACTTCTCTCCCTGTTCCTCAATCCGCACCCCGTTTCGCGCATCCTATCACCGTTCCGCGCTTCTCACCTGATCCGCGCATCCTCACCAAGCTGTTCCTCACAATCCTCACTCCTGTTCCGCGCATCCTCACCCTGTTCCGCACATGCTCACCCGTTCGCGATCCTCCCCTTTGTTCCCACATCCCACCACCCCCGTTCCACACATCCTCACCCTGTTCCCTCACATCCTTCCACCCGTTCCACACATCCTCACCACTGTTCCGCGCATCCTCACCTGTTCCTCACATCCTCACCCTGTTCCGCGCCATCTCACCATGTTCCTCACATCCTCACCCTGTTCCACACATCCTCACCCTGTTCCTCACCACCTCACCCTGTTCCTAACATCCTCACCTGTTCCTTCAAGCTACCCGTTCCGCGCACTATCCTCACCCTGTTTCAATCCTCACGCCATGTTACTCACATCCTCACCTGTTCCGCCGCATCTCACCCTGTTCCTCACATCCTTCACCTTGTTCCTCAATCCTCACCCCGTTCCGCGCAATCCTCAACCCTGTTACGCTCACATCCTCACCCCGTTCCACACATCCTCACCCTGTTCCGGCGCATCCTCACCCTGTTCCTCACATCCTCACCTGTCCCGCGCATTCCTCACCCTGTGTCCTCACATCCTCACCCCGTTCCACACATCCCTCACCTGTTCCGTGGCATCCTCACCTGTTCCACACATCATCTCCCTGTTCCGTCGGACGCATCCTCCACCCTGTCTCCTCACATCCTCACCCTGTTCCGCGCATCCTCACCCGTGTCCACAACATCCTCACCCTGTTCCTCACATCCTCACCTACCCGTTCCGGCGCATCCTCTCACCCCGTTCGCGCATCCTCCACCCTGTTCCGCGCTTCCATCACCCTGTTCCTCACATTCCTCACCCTGTTCCGCGCATCCTCACCCTGTTCCGCCGCATCCTCACCCCGTTCCGCGCATCCTCTACTCTGTTCCTCAACATCCAACCCCCAAAACCCCGTTCCGCGCATCCTCACCCTGTTCTCACATCCTCACCCCGTTCCGCGCATCCTCACCCCGTTCCGCGCATCCTACCCTGTTCCTTCACATCCTCACCCTGTTCGCGCTCCTCACCCTGTTCCTCAATCCTCACCCTGTTTCCACACATCCTCACCCTGTTGACCACACATCCTCACCCCTGTTCCTCACATCCTCACCCTGTTCCTCACAGTCCTCACCCCGTTTTCCCGCGCATCCCTCACCCTGATTCCTCACATTTCCTCAACCCTGTTCTCACATCCTCACCCTGTTCCGCGCATCCTCACCATGTGTCCTCACATCCTCACCTTGCCTCACATCCTCACTCCCGTTCCGCGCATCCTCACCCTGTTTCCGCGCAATCCTCACTTCTCCCTTGTTCCACACATCCTGCCACCCTGTTCCGCGCATCCTCACGCCTGGTTCCTCACAATCCTCACCCGTGCCGAGACATCTCACCTGTTCATCACATCCTCACCCTGTTAAGCCATTCCCTCACCTGTTCCGTCGCTCCTCACCTGTTCCACACTCTCACCTGTTCCACACATCCTACCACTCGTTCCACACATCCTCACCCTGTTCCTCAATCCTCACCCCGTTCCGCGCATCCTCACCCGTCCCGCGCATTCACCTGATACGCGCATCCTCACCTGTTCCTCACATCCTCACCCCGTTCGCGCATCCTCACCCTGTCCGCCTTCCGCCACCGATCGCAAGCACTCACCCCTGCCACACATCTCCTCACCCTGTTCACACTGCATCATCACCCTGTTCCTCACTATCCTCCTCCCTGGTTCCGCCATACTCACCCTTCCTCACATCCTCAGCCCCCTGCCAAACATCCCACCCTTTCCTCACATCCTCCTCACCCCGTTCCGCGCATCCTCACAACCGTTCCCCCGCAGCCGCACCCTGTTCCGCGCGCATCCTCAACCCCTGTTCTCACCTCCTCACCCCTGTTCCGCGCATCCCAGCCCTTTCCGCGCATCCCCTCACCCCGTGCCCGCCATCCTCACCCTGTTCCTCAACATCCTCACCCCGGTCCGCGCATCCTCACCCTGTTCCTCACATCCGACCACCCCGTTCCACACATCCTCACCCTGTTCCTCAATTCCTACACCCGGAGTTTCCACAAATCCTACCCTGTTCCGCGCATCCTCACCCTTGTTCCGCGCATCCTACCTGTTCCGCGCATCCTTCACCCTGTCTACCTTCACACCGCACCCGGTTCCACACATCCTCACCCTGTTCCGCGCATCCTCACCCTGTTCCTCGCATCCTCACCCTGTTGCGCGCCATTCCTCACCCTTGGGGGGTTCCTCATCATCCTCACCCTTGTTCCGCGCATCCTCAACCCTGTTCCTCACATCCTCACCCTGTTCCTCACATCCCTCACCCTGTTTTCCTCACATCCCTCGACCCCCGTTCCGCGCCATCTCAACCTGCCTCACAGCCTCCACCCTGTTTCCTCACAGCCTCACCACTTTTACTCGCATCCTCACCCTGTTCCTCTCACATCATCACCCTGTGTCCTCACATCCTCCACCGTGCCCGCGCATCCTCCTCCCTGTGCCGCTCATCCTCACCCTGTTCCTCGACATCTCACACCTTTTCCGCGCAATCTCACCCGTTCCCCTCTCATCCTCACACCCCCGTCCGCGCGCCTCCCCTTCCTCATCTGCCTCTCACCTGTATTCCACACATCCTCACCCTGTTCCTGCGCATCCTTCCACCCTTATTCCACACATCCCTCACCCGTTCCACACATCCGCGGCACCCCGTTCCACACATCCTCACCCCTGTTCCTCACAGCCTCACCCGTCCGCGCGCATCCTCACCCTGTTCCGCGCATCCTCACCCTGTTCGCGCATCTCATTCACCCTATTTCCACCACATCCTCACCATGTTCCCGCGCCATCCCCACCCTGTTCCGCGCATCCTCACCCTGTTCCGCGCATCCTCACCCCGTTCCACACTCCTCACCGGTTCCGCGCATCCTCACCTGTTCCGCGGCAGCCTCACTCACCCTGTTACCGCGGCCATCCTCACCCTGTTCCGCGCATCATCTCCCTGTTTCCGCGCATCCTCAACCGTTTCCTCACAGCCTCACCCCGTGCCACTCATCCTCTCCCTTGCGCCAGCCTCACCCTGTCTCACATCCTCACCCTGCCGGCGCAGTCCTCACCCTGTTCTCCACATCCTCAACCTTTCCGCGCATCTCACCCTGTTGCCTCACATCCTCACCCTGTTCCTCACATCCCTCATCACCTGTACCCACATCCTCACCCTCCTTTCCCACAGCCGCACCCTAGTCCACACATCCACACTCGTTTCCGAGCGCATCCTCACCCTTTCCACACGTTCCTCACCCGTGCCGTTCCCGCGCATCCCACCCGGTTCCGCGCATCTCTACCTATTCCAACACATCCGCACCCTGTGCCGCGCATCTCACCCGTCCGCGCACCTCACCCCTTTCCGCGCATCCTCGACCCATTCCACACATCCTCTCCCGGGTCCCCTTCCTCACCCTTTACCGCGCATCCTCACCCTGTCCAGCGCATCCCTCCCTGGTCCCGCATCCTCATCCTGGTCCTCACATCCCAACCTGTCCTCACATCCTCACCCGAACGTTTCCACACATCCCGCACCCACTGTTTTCCGCGCATCCTCACCCTGCTTCCTCATCATCTCACCCCGTTCCATGTCGGCGCATCACCACCCTGTTCGCGCAATCTCACCCTGCTTCCTCACATCCTCACCCCGTTCCGCGCATCCTCACCCTGTTCCTCACATCCTCACCCCGTTCCGCGCATCCTCACCCTGTTCCTCACATCCTCACCCCGTTCCGCGCATCCTCACCCTGTTCCGCGCATCCTCACCCTGTTCCGCGCATCCTCACTCCCTAATTCTCACATACCTGGACCTCTTCCTTCCATTTCCCACCCTTGCTTATCAAATCCTTTCCACAGGTCCATCATGAAGACCCACCACTGGCGTCTGAGGCTACACCCACCAACACACACATACGCCCCCCCCCCCCCCACCCACCCACCCCACACACACACGCATATACATATTTGCTACAGGCATCACATTACGTGTCTTAGCCTTCTTTACTTTCATTTTGGCATTCCCTTTTTCTGTTTTTGTTTTAATTTAGTTTCTTTCGTTTAATGTATTCGTTTACTTTTCACATTTTACGCAAGGGCTGTCACAGTTCATATCAAGTAGCGTGATGATCTTATTTTGTGTTTGTACTTTGGTTGGATTTTACTTTAAGTAATCAGCTGCATCACCTTTAGTTTTACTTGATTTTATATTTTATTACCATTTTCCTTTTTATTTGATTTTATTTACTGATTGACAACTGCAGGTTAACCTTTTAGCGTTTCTGCAACGTCTTGTTTGGCGTTCTTTTGTCTTCGCCTAGCCTCGCGACCTCTTTTCCGTTTTAATATCTAGCATATGCAGCTGGTATAGCCTCTCCATATTTATTGTTTGATGTCATTTTACCTTTATTTGTTGTTATCATTATCTTTCCACACCCGAGCCTGTTTTTATAATTTTGCCTTAAATATTGTATATCTTAAAAAGTGTTTTCGTCATTGCATCTTTTAAATCTTATTCATGTTTTAGTATGTTTCTATTTATTTTCTAATTGTACAATTTAACTATATTTTTTATCAAGCATAACTTACATTGTATATATATTTTTTACGCTTTAGAAATGCAACACTTATGTAAAAAAGTATTATTGGATCTGGATTATCATTCGCCAAAAAAATTAAAAAAAAATGTATGTCCCAAGTGACAGTGAGTCCCCCACCCCCTGCGATTAATGGAAAATAAAGATGAGAGTGTCAGCACCCGACTTTAATGTGGTTCAATACCCTTCTTATAGAGACAAGCCTAGAAGGGAGCCCCAGCCGGAAATCATCACAAACGGTAGACCTATAGAGCCCCATTTCTTACGGGTTACTGTCGCCACTTATTAGGAAGCTGCGAACGGGTTTTGTAAATATGGTTAGAGATCAACACTGGAAGCTTGAGACAATAATTTTTGCTTATTATCATTGCTTTTCATTATAGTTCTTTTTTTTATAAGTATTTTTGCTTACATTCATTCATTGATTATCACTTTTAATGTATGGTACTGCTGCATTATTACTAATGAGGCTTTGTCGCCTCTTAAATATTACCTATCAATGAGAGAGTACTCTCACATACCTTCATCATCATATAAGTTCAGAAGGAAATACAGACGCTACACCGCATGTGTCTTAACGCATGTGTGGCGAAATGAGTGGAATTCCTTTCACTCCTGGATTAACGAGTCACCCATAAGGTAGCGTTCAGTGCGAGGTACCTCTAAGTCACACGATATCAAAGTAGCGTCCGCCTAATTAGGTGGCTCGACAGTAACCCAATATAATATTCAGTGGAGGGCCTTATGGTGAGTCTATGTATGGTGTTAGATCAAATGTTAATTGTATATATTATATTATATATGTTTATAGTATATCCATGCACACACCACACACCACGACACAATACATACAAACACACCCACCGCACTTATATTATAATATATACTAATTATTAATCCACTGTAAATTACTATATAAGATATAGTAATTTATAATAGTTTCATATAATTCAAGTATAACTACTATATATTAACACACAACAATGTACCACATGTTGGGTGCTGTATGTGTTGCTAAATATCTACATCACACTACATAATCGCAACCTAACACAACATTACATCATTACAATTTACTTTATACTTAACGACATAATTACACTACAACTAAGTATCCGTCATGTATATATATTATTATACTGGTAATATTATATATATAGTACTTACTCTTATATATATATTGATATTATATATATTAAATATAAACTATATATATCGTAGTATATTTACTATTATATAATTTATACAAACAACATAAATATTTCTATAATGAATGTTTGTCCTTAACTAAAGCAACACGACTAGAAACACACTCACTCATATATATATAGATCTATATCTATTTATTATTATTATATACATTAACTTTATATATTGTATATATTATATATAATATGTATGTATATATATATATATATTAGTATATATGTAGATATATAATACTATTATCTATATAT
>NW_028234437.1:27053636-27063636 GCF_977035675.1 Penaeus japonicus | reverse complement strand
CTAGGTTTAGATACATACATAAACATATATACACACACCCATATCTATATATATATATATATAATATATATATATATATCTATATAAATATGTATAAATATATAAGGATATACATATACATATATAAATATATATATAAATATCTATATATAGTATATATATATATATATATATATATTACAAATGTATATAAATATATAACTATATATATATATATATATATAAAATATATAGTATATCTGTCTATATACATATATATACACTTAAGCATTTAATATATATATAATTATATATAGAAGTAGATAGATAGATCGATAGATAGATAGATAGATAGATATACATATATATATAAATAAATAGAAAATATAAATATATATATAATATATATATCTATATTATATATACAAAAATGTATATAATATATAGCATATATATATAAATATGATATATAGTATATTATATAATACATATATGCTGATATACTATAATAATATATATATATATATCTATCTCTATCTATATAATATATATATATATATGTATATATGAAAACACAACACACACACACACACACACAACCCAAACATATATTGTATATATATATATATATATATATATAAAGTATATAATAAAATATATATGATAAATTACAAATGTTTATATATATATATAAAAATAAATAGATATATTTATATAGATATATAAACTATATTATATATACATATAATACATATACATATTATACACTAAAGCATTTATATATATATCTATATATTATATATATAGCTATAAATATATTTTTATATATATATATTATATGTGTATTGTATATATATTACAAATGAGTATATATATATATATATATATATTGATTATATTTATAGATATATATAAATATAGCTATTTATGATATAGTATTTAATACATCATTTATAGTACACATAAGCATTTAGAATTATATGAAATTAAATATATATATTTATATATTTATATATATAAATATTTAATAAAAAAAATTAACATATTTATACATATAAGTATGCATTTATATATATTACATATATATAATATATATATATATATATATATAGATATAAATATATAGTTACATAAATTTATAGCATCATAAGGCATTTATATATATAATATATATGATATATATATATATATTGTATATAGTCTAAATATATATATATAATATATATATATATATAGTATGTGTGTGTGTGTGTGTTGTAGATTGTGTGTGGGTGTGTGAGTGTGTGTGTGTTAGAGAGTGTATATTCTATACAATAATATATATTATATATAATATATAATAATATATTTAACAAGATATATATGATATATATATATGTATATAATTTTATCTATTTATATATATAATTTTTATTTTTAATATATATGTATATGTATATATGGATATTTATTATACATTACAGTTAAGTGTGTGTGTGTGTGTGATGTGTGTATAATTGTAAAATAAATATTTTTATATATATATCTAAATAATATATATGATATCTATATATAAATATATATATATACATATATAAAATACATATATAATATATATATATATATATATATACATATTTATATGATTTATATATATATATAAATAGTATATATTTTCAATATATACAATATATAAACCTCTACAAATTTGATATTTTTTATAATATAAAAAGTATATATATATATATATATATTTTAACATTATACATTTATTCTTTATATATATATATACTATATTTTGTGATATATATATATATATACATATATTTGTGTGGGTGTGTTGTGTGTGTGTGCGTGCGTGTGTGTGCGTGTATATATGAATTAATATATATTAATTAATTTATATAAATTTTTTTTTTTTTTTTTTTTTTTTTTATGCGCGCGCACACACACACACACACACACACAACGCACACACACACACACACATAATATTTTAATATATATAATAGTTTGATATATATACAAATAATATATATATATAATATATATATGTATTTATATATGTGTTATATATGATGTAGTATGTAGTAAAAGTATATATATAAACACACACATATATATTATATATAGATATAAATATATATATATATAAATATATATATAGTATAAAACTATATATATATATATATAATATTATATCTGTAAAATGTAATATATATATATATTTATACAACACACACACATAAGCATTGATATATATATATATATATATATATATATATATATATATATATATATAACAAATGTATATATATGTATATATACATAAATATATATTTCTATATTAAATGCGTTACTGCATTCTACCATCTTTCACACATAGATATAACTTCGGTAACCTGATTTGTGAGTTGAATTTCTAATCAATTCCCACCGAGTGGCCATGTGGATTGTCTGCGAAACCTCGCTATCACTGCTCTACTATGAGCATATAGGTAACTTCCATGATGGATGTAAGGCATCTGGTTAGACAGTCCTTTTAGTGGCTCGTTGTGGTGATATGGATAGGAACCGGGACTCTCACTCAAACACCCCAAGTTCAATTACCAGTCAGGGAGGTAAAATTTGTATTTCTATATTAAATGCGTTACTGCATTCTACCATCTTTCATATTCACACACCCGCCCACACACACCACATTTTTTTTTTTTTTTTTTATATATATATATATATATATATATATATATATATATATATATATATATATATATGCATGTATGTATGTATGTATGTGTGTGTGTATATATATATATATGAAAGGGTATGGAATGCATGAACAATAACAATGTCGCAAATAAGGTCAAATGGCAGTTGAACTGTTAACCTGCGTGAGCGTAGCGACTGTCTGGAATGAATGAATGTGCGAATCGGAAGAGTGAGTGAAGCCCCGTGAAGCAATGACGTATGTGAGGATATGTACATTCGAATTAAATAAAATGTGTAATGTTGCCATGGATTGAAAGAGTATGTTTTTTACATATATTTTTGAGTTTTGTGTTACCATTATTAGTTACGAATATTTGTTACCATACAAAACAGAATAACAATGTGACCAAAAAAGGAAAACCAAAGAAATGGAAAATTGGGAAAACCTAATGTGACCAAAACGGTAAAAGAAACACAATAAAAGAAAAGAATATAGAAAATTGTTGAAAATAAAGAAATAAAGAAAAAGAAAAATGAAAATAAATCACAAACAAATGCTACTGTGACGTGACTCCTCATTCTCACGAAAACAGCTGCCCGAACGAGACGTACCCACCCGAGGGGGTAGCAATACTACATTTAGCAAAGCCTCGGGTTCCCGGTATGGTGTGAACGGTACTGTACCTCGTGGTGAGAGGCCAGCAGTGTGAGGCGCAGGGCCAGCAGTGTGAGGCGCAGGGCCAGCAGTGTGAGGCACAAGGCCAGCAGTGAGAGGACAGCAATGTGAGATGCAGGGCCAGGCCAGTAACTTAGAAGTCAATTTTTTCAACCTTTACATAAATATATATATATATATATATATATATATATATATATATATATATATATATATATAGAGAGAGAGAGAGAGAGAGAGAGAGAGAGAGTGTGTGTATATGTGTGTGTACAAATATGTGTAATTATATATATATATATATATATATATATATATATAGAGATATATATATATATATATGTATGTATGTATATACATACAGACATACATATATATTATATATATATAATATATATATATATATATATATATATATAGAGAGAGAGAGAGAGAGAGAGAGAGAGAGAGAGAGAGAGAGAGAGAGAGAGAGAGAGAGAGTGAGAGAGAGAAAGAGAGAGATGTGTGTGTGTGTGTGTGTGTGTGTGTGTGTGTGCAGGTGTGTGTGTAAACATTCATTGTAAGATATATGATTCATGTATTCTTTAAAACCTCTGGTATAGTCAGTTCTCGCACTCAATTGCGGAAATTCCAACCTTGACTTTGAAAAAGTATTTCACGGTAAAGCATTAGCTTTTCTCTCCCTCGCCTTCAGTCTCGTTTCTCAACAACATTAATCATTTTGTCCGCTCGCTTCTAAACCTTTTCCTCCTTCTTCATCTTTTAGCACCTCCACCTCCATAAGACTTAAGTCTCATGTACTTTTCTTTTCCAGACTTTCAAACTATCTCATTTCAACCTGCACACATGTGTAAATACTTTCGAATAACATAGCTGATTAGGCAGTCAATTCGCTGGAAACGACAGATTTTAGTTGAAAATATCACTTGATTTACATTTTCACTTTCCTTGTCTTTTTGTTGAACATACATTACACGTCACTGAATATGATATGACATTTGATTATCTCAGCAGCAATAAAAGAAATCGGAATTCAACCATGTTATCATCGGATGAATTTCCAACTTGTTTTTTTCTGCTTGTTCTGATTTAGATTATATGTTTAGAATATTATTTTATTTGGTATTACCGACATGAAATGGTATAGCACAACATTTGATTGACATAAAATCGTGAAATAAATATTATGATTATATAAGAAATCCTATTTTTGAAAATCTGAGCTTATAGACTTGATTCAAAACCATGACTATTTTACACAGATGCCTTTGAGAAGAATCCAGCCCTCTAGTTGTTTATCCAGAAACTATTTGCAACATGAGTACATTATTTCTCAATATTCTCTTACGGCCAGGGCTTTTCCTGACTTTCAGACCTGGTCAGGTTGCATGAGGATTCGGCGCGATCGCGGATTCGCCTTCGATCCCCGAACACACTTGGCCGATGTGGTGACATGTGGCAATATTAGAGCTAGTCCCTTAATTTATTTGTTTATGGTGTGTGTGTGCTGAGGGGGTGAGTGAGTGAGTGAGTGAGTGTGTGTGTATGTGTGTGTGGGGGGGAGGGGGGACGCACGGTAGTGTGTGTCTGTGTATACAGACATTCATACACACACATGTTTTGGAGCGCGCACGTGCGTATGTGCACAGGCAATATGCAATCAGAATCGGAAAGAGCGAAAGAAAATACCAATCCTCACGACTGTCGGCGCGAGAAATGTGGAGTGGACATCCGAGGCGCCGAATTCTGTGCACGGCTCGGCCGGGGGGAGCCTCGTGCAGGGCGGAAGCACTCATGGGAGGCCTTTTTGATGAACTTGTCAGGCACACTAGGTTTATGGGTAAAGAATACAAAGAATATGAAGTTCAATTTAACTTGTTTCTCAGTAATTGGTCTTACTAATTATTTTCTCATCCTTAAATAAACGTATTATGTGTGTTGTCTTTATTTTTTTTATTTTTCTATTTATTTATTTAATTTCATTTTATTATTATTATTTTTTAACAAAACTTCAAAGTTCTTCGGTTTTGTTTTCACGAACTGGTGTTCCCCGCTCATGTGTAAGCAACGGGGAATGCGATGCAATACAGTCAATGGAGTCGATTGCAAGTGGGAAGGAAGGAGGGAAAGGGAATGTACGAAAGGAAGAAGTAGGACAGGGAGGAAGGAATTATAGTTGAAGGTGAAAGGAGGATAGAAAAGAGACTGCAAAGTGTGTGTGTGTGTGTGGGGGGGGGGGGGGGGGGGGGGGAGCTCGGGAGTATTTTGTAGAACACGGTGAAATACATTCATGATTGTTGGATCTCTTTGTTACAGCCATCATAAACAAAAGCTCATTTCGATTATGACAACAAAAATAAAAGCAGGAATAACAATGCATGCTCAAGAAATGTGTAGGCATATTGATCTCGCATATCATGCAAACATACACATACATACACACACACACACACACACACACACACACACACACACACACACACACACACACACACATACACACACACACATATTTCATTCTGCTAAAGACGTCCAAAGGAAGAAACAAAATAATATCTTGGATTAGAGCCCATAATAAAATTGCGTAGGTGACGAACAGAGGACAACATAAGTGTGTGTGTGTGAGAGAGAGAGAGAGAGAAAGAAAGAGCAAGAGAAAGAGAGAAAGAGAGAGAGAGAGAGAGAGAGAGAGAGAGAGAGAGAGAGACTCCTGGACAAACGCAATACGAGGGGGAAAAGACAGCCAAATCAACCAAAGGGGAAATAGGGTCACACTTCCCCTCCCCTTTCAGCGAGTGAATTCCTGCGTGAGCAAATGTGAATGAGATGCAACACAGATCAAGGGGCTATTCAATTGCAAGGGATTAGGGGAGGGCGCAGTAGGGAGTGGAAAGGGGATAGAGGAAAGCGAGAGGTAAAATGTTCTATGCTATTGACAGGAAAACATCTTCCGGAACATGATTTCATGATTGATAACTCTTCCGCTTGATACTGTCACGTTTTACGAAGGAAGTAGCCTTTGTAAGGTATTGTCGAGAGGAAGGCCGAAAAATCGGCTTATGGCCGAAAAGAAGAGGGAAGAGGCCGTTCACTTCCCCGTGAGGAGACTTACTCGTCCCACAGCCCAGGTACAAAATATCAAAACACATCTGGTTACCTGCGTTCTTCGTCCCTGATTTTATAAATATAACAATAAAACATGAAAAATAAGGCCAAATGGGCTGACGTAAAAGGAGTTAAGATTTGTGAAACTAATAAAAGTATCCAAAACATAAAAAAGATAAAAGGCCCTCTTAAAAGAAGCATATTAAGATTAAGACATGTGAGGGCATCTCAGGCTGGTGCAGGCAAGTACGTCCAGCAATTATTCCTATCTGGCATGTAAAAGGATGAAACAAAATCATTTTTGCTGCTCCAGCGCTGCAACAGGGTTATCCAGAGTTATCCAGGGTAATCCAGGGGTAAGCACACAAACACCGAATCCAAATACATCTCCCCTTCTGGGCTTATTGACTAGACTTTTTAAGCCGTTCTTAGGCGCCAACGTGGCAACAACTTATCTTCACAACAATATCTTTATAAACAGGGTTTATATCAGTAAAAATTATGTAAAAAAGGTAGAAAAAGCTCAATATAACAGAGTAAAATAAAGTAAACAATGCAAATTGAAATCACCGTAAGTTATATCAATATAACAAGTAACATAACTATAAAATATAATATAAGTATATTATAATGTACATCCAACTGAGTTCCCCCAAAAGTCGCTCATTAATTGTCAGAATATGATATAAGACTGGTAACGTGGCAGATCGTAAGTAAATCATCATAAAAATCTACCATTCAAAGGGCATGTAAAAGCAACATTGATTATAAAATCACCAAGTATTTAAAAATTAAAACATCAAAGATCATAAATATAATCAACTATACTAAAGCAGTTTATAAGAAAGACTTGGTGGCCTTTGCCATTATGAAAATAAAATGTTATTAATTACGTAAAATAAATTAGTCAATGAAAAGAAATAAACATCTGATACCCATCCAAGCAAAGAAAAATATAAAACTAATAAGAATGGTAATAAAATTTAAAAAGAGGGGATCTTACATCAGTCTTATATGCACCCCAGGAGTTCGAACCTCTAAAGCCAAATCGGAAACTCATTATACAAAAGTATTTTAAAATTAATTTTATTTATACAAAATAAATGACTGTATATGGTCTGGCAGCAATATATTTTGTGTTGTTTGAGTGGGCGGAAATAATTTCCGAAGTGCCTGAGTGCCGCCCCTCTGGATTACATCCATCGTTAGGTTCGGATTCGAAATCAGGATTAGGTACAGGGTATCAAGGGGAAGGGTAGGGGAGGAGGGTACACGAGAAGGGAGAGCGTAAGAGAGAGAAACAGAACGAAAACGAATGAAACTGTAAGTCGAGAAAGGAAATGGTAGAAGAGAAAACAGAAAACAAAGGAAAAGATAGGATAAAGTAAGAAAAGGTGGAAATTAGCACGAAAGTAAAAGAGGAAAGTAAAGAACACGAGTCGGATAATAAGAGTAAAAGAAAACGAGGAAGGGGAATATGAACGAAAGAGGAGTATGGAAAGAGTGCGAGCGAAAGAAAGCGAGGGAAAGTAAACAGGAAAAATTAAAGCTAGTGAAAGGGTAGAAAGAGACCAAGTTGCAGAAAGACGATAACACAAGGTGGAAATTGAAAAACGAAGAGAGCAAGGAAAATGCAGACTTATGGAAATGAATGAGGATTGAGTGTGAGTAAAAGAAAACGAGGGAGAGTAAACAGAAACGAGTAGAGAAAGTAAGGGAGTAAGGAGAGAGCAAGAAATAGGGAAGATAAAATGAGGGGCATAAGGGATGGGATGGGGAAAGTATATAGATATGGACTGGAATGGAAAAGGTGCGGAAAAGGGGGAAATTGAAAAAAAAAAGAGGGTGAGGACGAGACAGACAGTTAGAGGGGAGACTAAGGACGAGTATCAGAAAGGGGGGGGGAGGTCCGAAACCTTGCACTTTAAATTATCTAAAAAGTTTGTCAAGGAGGTTTTCTCCGCTACTGCACGCATATTGTTGTAATTTCTACACAGGGGTGTAGTTGGCTGTCACCTGTCTCTCAGTTGAAACAAGATCGAATTTTATTTGCTTTAACTGCAGAGAGCAATGTGACTATTTTACGTATGAAGCGACAGTTCTTCTTGTCCTTAGGCGACTGCTAACCTCTCACTTTAAAGCATTTTCTTATAAAAAGTATGGTTCGGCCATACATTACGTTACGTTACTGTTCCAGCAGCTTCAGAGGATTGTTCCAGAGACATTGACAAGCTAACGATTACTACCTTATTGGATGTGCATCCATCACAGCTTACTTACACAGGCTGAAGCTGCTATTACATCGGATTACTGTAATTTTACCTCTAAATATGCCACCCAATAGACCTTCCGATATAACAAGTGCGAGTAATGCAACAAAACGTAAACATATGCTATCCATTGTTAAGGAAAGGCATCTACTTTAGCAAACAAAGAGTTTATAACACCCCTTTAAGTAAACAAACACAATCACTAATATCTTACACACACACACACACACATACACACACACAACAATAACAACAACAATTAACATAAAATATAACGAAAAAAAAACTAACTTATATATGCTATCTTATCTTCCTACGTATTTGCATAACTTATTTGCATAACTAGCTTGCTCGTGACCCCTACTCTGAAGAGCCCTGGCCTGTTATGTTTATTCATCTCTCTATAACTTATGGCCTACCTTAATCTTATTCCTACAAGGGAATGCCCACTAAGGACACGTATCTTCATTCACAAATGCACAGGTTGGGCAAAGGAGGGACAATCCATGCTATAACGATTCCACTGGTTCCTTTGTAAGTGGGCACTCAGTGTTTCAAGAGACTCTCCTGGGTAGATGAATGGTGCTCGGAAGTGGGAAGATGGATTATCTGGAACGTAATGCATTTTTATTTCCCTCGTATTAATATTTGTTGATTCATCTCATCACCCCTGCAACGGATCTCTCGTTTCACGTTTATCTTCGTCTTTCTCCTCCGACTTTCTCGTTATTTATTGATTTTTTTTTCAAGCTTCTTCCTCTTCTTGCAATGATAGCCATTTTGAGGGATAATGTTTAATCACATATTAATTATGTGGCTTTGAACTTAGGAAACAATCGCGGTGTGTATTCATGCTTCTTTCTTCCATCTTCCGACCTTTAAGTGCTAAATATTTAGATGAGGTTCCTCCTCAGAAATCAATTAGTTAAATTCCGAACATCAAAATTCTTATCTTTGATAATGTTGGTGATAATAAAGATACCGAGTACTTGAAAAAAAAAAAAAACGCAAAACACGTAAAAACAAGAAATTATCAAATAGGAAAAAAATATTGAAAGGGAACAAGTTGCCGATAGTCTGACTTTGCACTTGAAAAAAGAAGACGAAAAAGAAAGAAAGAAAAAAAAGGTGAAGATGAGGGGGAGGAAGGCGAGAGTGGAGACACAGGCTTATCCTCTCCCTGCTTTGAATTCTTAATCAGCGCTTTAGATTAGAAACAATGAGGGATAGAAGAACCAGGAAATAAGAAGAGGGGACATAACATTTGTTTTCCTTCTGCCTACCT
>NW_028234437.1:27046136-27048636 GCF_977035675.1 Penaeus japonicus | reverse complement strand
TTATTCTAGTCTGTAGACGTTTCTTCTCAACTTCTCAAGAATGCAATAAGGGCGTCTCCATTTGGTGGTGAATTTGGTATCCCCTTTCTTCTTAGGTCTCATTACGTAAACAAGTTGGCCACTTACCAATTCAGTTTTCTTGGCAATCTTGTTTCTCTGCTGTTCCCGCTGGTCTGCTGCATGCTCTACTGTAGGTTTTCCTTAACCTGATGATATATACGATGGGTTGCAGCAGCCCTCTCATCCACATTGTAAGGTGAAGATAGGTTCTACAATGCAACATTTGGGAAGATTGGGTCTATTCCATATACAGCATAATATGGTGTATCCCCAATTGAGCTGTTATAGGCACTGTTGAGTGCAAACTGTCCTGTTGCTAAGTGAACATCCCAATTGACTGGATGCAGTCAATCCACAATACTCCTCAATATAGAAGTAATCTGTTTGTTGTGATTCTCTACTAACCCATTGTTTGCTGGATGGTAAATGGTAACAGTGATCGAATCCACCCAACTCAGCCAGTTTCTTCATGACTGCATTACAGAATTCTGTGCCAATGTCGCTCAAAATACTCCCATTATTCTGGGGGTCCCCATTGCCTGATGATGTTGTCCCATATGGCACTTGCAACTTCCTTAGCCTCTTTCCTCTTCAGAGCGGCAACAATGGTATATCTTGCGAGATAATCTACACAAGTCAGGATGTATTTATTGCCTCTTGCGGTCATAGGCAATGGTCCTATGAGATCAACCGCTACAGACTGGAACTTGCGACTTGGAATTGGGAAGCGTCCAACAGAACACAATGGGTGTGCATTTCCCTTGATTTTTTGGCAAACAATACAAGAGGCTACATACTTCTTAACATCCTTATCCATACCCAACCATGTGAATAAGGGCTTGGTATGAAAAAGGGTCCTTTGGAGGGCACCATGAACTGCAAGAGGGTTATTGTGCATCATGTGGAACACCCTGTTGACCAATGTTCTTGGAATGAAAATCGCTTCTTCGTTCTTTCTTAGTGATGAATCTTTGGTTGGTTGTTTCTTGTGCAGTATATTATGATCAAGGAAGTAGTTTCCTACCTCCCTCCTTAGTCTACCATCAATCTTTGCCAGGTCTTGTTGCTTGTTACTAAAGAGATAGGTAACCATACAATGGATCTCTCTCAGTTCTTCTGAGGCCCAACCTAATTCTTTAGGGTCTTTCGGTTCTTCTGCACTAGTAACCTCAAGATTTCCCACTACACACTAGAGTTTGTAAATTCTTCTAAAAAACATATGACTGTAGGGTTAACATCAAAATTCGTCTCTGCTTCAAGGGTGTTGTCGGTGTTGAATTGAATGCGACTGAGTCGATCCGCCACATTTTTCTTGCCTTTGATATAACACACCTCTGCATTATATTCTTGTAGAGACAGTACCCACCGTGCTATTCTTGTGTTTTTGTCACTGGCCTTCTCAAAAAGCCATTGAAGTGCTTTTTTGTCAGTCCATACAAAGACACGACTATTATGTTGGTCTTTCCCTTTTATCTCTGTGCACTAAGTCAGTACATTGCGTATGCAGTCTTTAGAGGCATCTGTGTATATGTGCCAGTCCTTCAAGAAGTCTGGTGCTCACAGTATTGTTTTTTCTGTTAACTTCTTTAGGGTGTATATGGCATCCTTGGTGAGAAGTTCATGAAGGGGTCTGGCAATGTGGGCATACCATTTAAAAAATTGGCGATAATACCCTGTGATTCCTAAGAAAGCCTGAACTTCCTTTTTGCTTTTGGGACTAGGATAGTCTTGTACTGCAGCTGTCTTGTCAAAATTAGGTTTCACTGTCCCACTACCAACCTGGTGACCTAAAAGCTCAACTTCTGTCTTCTCTATGCTACCCCACCCATGGGAACTTGATGGTACCCACATTGGAGATCAAGTGTTAGAAAACAGTTGCTGAGCTGCATTCATATAAGATTTCCTCTATTCTGGGTAATGGAAAATATAGTATTTGAATTTGCTCTGACGATTCAGACGATGATAGTCGATGCATAAACGAGGTCTACCATCCTTAGGCTTAACAAATGGGAGCATTCCATGGACTAGTCAATAGCCTTACTTGCCAGTGCTCTAGTAGTCCGTCAACCTCGGCGTTTGACAATGGGTCTTGCCTTAAAGGGCACGAACCAGGGATGTTCAAAAACAGGGTGCTTGGTTTTTGTTTTGATGCAATGTTTCATTAAGTGGGTGCGAGATAGTGGCTCGCCCTTCAGGTTGAAAGCTTGCTGATGTTAACGGATTATCTTGATTGTGACCTTCCACTCATCACTCTTCAAATTTGCTAAAAGTTTACTTAATCTTTCTTCATTATATTCGACAGGCTCAACTTTCGACATGCTTGGGTAGAAACTGACCAACTCTTGGATAAGGGGGTCGTCGCACTCACCTTGTTGAAATTTGCTGGCCAGGCAATCCAACAGTGATACCTTCAGTCAGTTGTTTGCCTCAAGCTAGAACA
>NW_028234437.1:27026136-27038636 GCF_977035675.1 Penaeus japonicus | reverse complement strand
TTTTTGTTTTATGAATAACTAATGTAAAGCAGATCTGACCGTAGATATTCTTGTCGTTAAAGAAACATGTCAATTGTCTTTATTTACAAAGAATAAAAATTATGAAATAATAAATTAGTATTCAACAAGTCAAGAAGACCCATTCGAAGGCTGTATTATGTATGTTTTTTTTACCATAATTTGCTGGGCATGAATAAATACTGCATAACAGTAGTTATGCAAACATATATAAAGGAAGTCATTATGGTTGTATTTAAGTTGTACATAGAAATATTCCATCTGAAGATAAAATATATCTGAGTACAACTCAATTTCATCTCAAAAAGAGCTACCTCTGATTCTGTCTGAAGCAGTATAGTGAAGTCTTAATTTTTTTTTTAGAGATTAAAAGATCACATGTCGAAAAACATATTTCGGACGAGCCTCAGAATGGAAATTACTTTGATCTTGTAAATTTCATAATGACCTTTGAAATATCATTATGCCATACATTGCATATTAATAAGTGAATAGTATTGTACAACGTATCCGTGATAATTGTATCATGTAACATTACTACCTTCTCGAGAGATGAGTTTGGCCTTTCATACAAAGACCTTAAATGTCTCCCAGTTATCTAGGCTAAGAGAAAGAAAAGTATGGCAGCGAGAGGGAAATAGCCAGGGCTCAAAGATATTAACCCTACATTCATTCCGTAAGAATGTTTCTTTGACTTTCTCTTCCTGATGTGCAGTTTCATCCATCCTTAAATATTTGGAAATGCCACGACTAAAAAAACAATTCTTGGTAATATAAAATAAAATAAGATAAAAATAACAATTCTTTGTTTTACCACTCCCAACATTTTGAGGACTTTTGTGTTAAATTGCAGTATCAAGTGTAATTTTGTGCTAAGAGGATATTATAATGATTTTACGTAAAGGGAATTAAGATTCTCTAACACCTAAGGAATTTTCCAACGTTCTGACTATTCAAATAGTACACAGAGCTACACATCGTATTATTTTCGGGGATGAATAACCGAATTAGTATTTTATGATTCCTGAGACTGTCGAATACATGGAAGCATTAATGCTTGCTTGCTTAAGTGCCATGCGTGACACACGATTGGGCTGTTATCTTATGTGTCGATTGTGAGCACAGGTGAAAATTGTCGCGGTAGAGTATGTCCCGGTCACTCTTTTAATTCTGGCCATAGAAGTTGCACGTTGGCGCCGTCACGCTCGCTTTCCGTCCATCTGAGCGACCTTAACAGGAATATAAAAAACTCATAGGTGACCCACTGGATCCAACAGTCTGCGTTTCTCTCTATGGTAAATGGGGTTTCATAAAAGCCTCATTTTTAAACGACGTTATTTCCCCCCACAACTAATTAAGCAAACCACGAGAGCATCGTAGTCGTGAGCCATAAAGATGAATCAGACAGAGATGAAATTCGATGGAAGCTGCCAATAGGTGGTTCGTGAAGGTTTATCTAGTTTAGGGAAATATTCAGTAAGGTTATGAGACATAGACGAATGTAAATATACAAATAATGATAAAATCTCAACAAAAAGAATGCTATGTTTGCCTGTAGGCTATAGGTGAGGGTCTGCACTGAAAGGGAAATCCATATCATAGGCCTAAAAATGTCCATTTACGGCACTTATCGTCTAATTAAACCAGAGGTGGGGTTAATGAGAGGAGAGGAAGATCCATGCTAAAACGACCATAGCTGTTCCCCTTACGAGGTACTCAACGTGTCAAGAGATTCTTTTACTTGAATGAATAATGACTGGATAGTGGAAGATTTGGTACCCTATCTCTATATCCCCTCCCTATCTCTTCCTTTCCCTCTCCCCCTATCTATCTCTATGACGAGAATGAACATTATCTCATATGATTGTTTGAAAAGATAATCAAAAACTTGCATATGCTTATTATATGTGAATACACCCTTGTAGTCACGCCGCGACTGCCTTTCCGGGGATCTTCGTTGCATCCGAAGGAGGAAACCATTTGATTTCTATGAAGAGCGACCTCGGTGATAGTGTCATTGACGTATGAGTCACTAATACTACTCATTAGGGTAAGTGAAATATAAGAGGCGCGATAGATAAGTCTCCTTCAAAGGCCTCTCCGCTTTTGAAGTTCCTTGATCACAGGAGAAGCCGACAGCCACGACTTTCTCAAGGACAGTCCTGTGTTCCCCCCACGTCCGCGCTCCTTTGATCCCTGACACTGGTGAAGCAAGAGGGTATTTCTTGACTTAACTGTTTTTTTCCTCTAAGGATAACGTAAAGAAATGTGATTTCTTTTAGAGAAATTGTTAATCGACGGATGAATTTTATTTAACATTACCACATTGATTATTATGATAGGGATAATGGCAGACCAACCTTTATGTCAAAGGATTGTCTTGATTGCTGTAACAACTCCGTGTAGATGTTTCTTATAATTTTCTATAAAACTTCTCAACACAATACAAGAATAAATTAAAATCTTGTCGTAGAGGAATGTTCAAAGTAAATGAGGCGAGAGGACAGATGTAAATAAGAAAGGGAATAAATAGTAGGAGAGAAGAAAGTGGCAGGAGAAATCCCGTCATGCTTGTCTGATACTTAATCTTCCATATAAGGTTTTCTGAAGATTTCAATGAAGACTCAATTTGGAGAAAGATCCGAGGCAATTTTAATTGCAAATGTTATCTGAAAAATTATAATATATCAAATAGAAACAGGTATGAATAAGGCTGAATATTCTTAACAGTACAAGAGATGTATTTGCTGCATCAATATCTTGTTCGGAAATACATGTATTTCTCATGAAGATATTGGTCAAAAAGCGACGAATCCATGTCTTGTACTATTAAGAATATTCAAGCTTATTCATACCTTTTTCTGATTTATATATAAATATTTCAGACAGAGTATCCTTATCTCAGACAAGAGTGAAGTTATAAAAGAAAGAAAGAAAGAAAACTACAAAATAGTTCCGGCGATGAAGTTTCTGCCGAATAGAAGTGCCATGAAGACGGGGAAATGGTGCGATAGGCAGGGCCTGGTTGGAGGCGAACGAAAAACATTTTTTTATTGAGGGCAGAAGCATAGAGAAAGAGAATGCATAACAAAAAAGAGGGTCGGAGAGTTTTTACCTTTCTTTTTATTTTACTATTGTCGGTTTTTCTTGCATATTTGAAGAACTTAAATGCAATAAGACGAATTTTCTAAAAGAGTTAGCAAATACTTTTCAAGGTGCTGCATATACACGGCAATTACCGCTTAGCAAGCTGCCAATATTTAAATGAACCTGTTTACAGCCTACTTAATATGTGCAAAAACGCATGCAGTCAAATCAAAGATGGCCTTCTCTGTGGTATTTACTTATTATAATATTAACCATGATAACACCAATAGTCCTTTTCATAGGCTCATTTCCATCCAAAATTAGCATTATTTAACACAAGGATAAGCCAGATTTGCGGAGCAGATACTACGCTGGGCTTGTATGCACTAAGGCGAGCCCGCCTGTGTCAGCATCTGCTGACACGTGAAAGAGTGTGCGAAATAGTGATGACTCGATCTGAGCTTGGTCCTTACCCAACGTAGTGCCCAGCCATGTCAATAACTGGCAGGCGACAGTGAAAACTCACGAGCATGGACGGGGCTCGATCTGCCAACCACGGGGATGGGAGGTCGCTGTCCTAAGAGCTACCAGACAACTTATCCAGAGTACCAGAGTAAATCACTGCATATCCAACATTCCGAACCAAGCTGACATATGACAGGCGACGTAATTGAAAGTATCGTCTGAAATTCTAATGAAGCTGATGATTATTTGGTCAAATCTTTAACAGTTACTAATCTTCAGAATAACATTTTAAGACTCCCTGAATGAAAATTAAATGATTTCTCTTAATGACTGTTTTATTGTAAGCAGTTTCTTTTGACAATCGATATTATAAGGTATCTTGTTCGGTTATACATTATTACGACTCTAGTTTGACGACAGTTTGTTGGAGATGCAACAAAACCCTCGGACATTTCACTTGGTCAGAATAGATGCCTTGGGCACGTTTTTTATAATCATTCGCAACCATTTATTTATTTCTGTCCAGCCCTTAGTTATCTTAACCTAATTTACTGATTCGAGTCGAAACTGGAAGCACGAGACTTGCTCTCACGCTGCTCCTACGGCCGGCCTTTTGATCCCTTCCCCTGCACTCCTCCATATTAGGGGAAGGAATGCCGTTCCTCAGGAGCATGTAGACGTGAAGATTTTTTTTATTTTTATTTTTTAAGCTCTTTGGCGCTAGAAGTATTGCGTTTAAGGTTACTTTTATAAAGATACAAGGATTTACATCATCACTATCGGTTACATTGTAGTTTCGATTATTCTCCTCGACTCAGCTTACCAAAACCTGATTAATCTTCCTTTGTCACAGCTGTGACACGCATGGAGAAAGGTCATCCCAACCTCACTTTCATTCCTAGTATTTTCTACATTCTGTTATCATATTCCTTTACATCTTTCCTTACACCTCATATTACACATTTTTCTCCTATTGTTCGTCTTTACATTTTCTCTGTCTCCCATTTATTTATTCTTAGCATACCTATTGCCTTTTATCTATTTCTGTTTAAACTATTTCATATGTCTGCTTCCTTCTCAGCTTCCCCTGATCTTCCCTCACTTCTTACCCTCCAAAGAATATTTATCTCTCTTTTAGTTTCCTTCATGTTACATCACACACACACACACACACAGAAAGAGAGAGAGAGAGATTGAGAGGAAGTGAGGGAGATAGAGAGAAAGATAAAGGGAGAGAGAGAAAAGAGAAAAAAGATGAAGAGAGAGAGAAGACAAAAGGGAAAGAGAGGTAAAGTGAGAAAAGAGAGAGAGAAGGTTAAAGCAAGTTTTTATTCAAGGATGATCCACCAGAAATGACGTAAAGGTAGAAAGTTCAGTACCTTTCTGTAGTGTCCCCTGCACCCCATAGTGTAAGGCAGAATAACCATTATTACCAACTTTATCACAATGTGTCTTCACTAAAAAGTTTTGGAATTTTACGAAGAAGCCTGACAGATCAACGCCAAAAACTGGCTCGAAATCACACCATAAACACCACCACAATAACATTCCTTCACAGTGAACTCCGAGAAATCAGCAGAGCGGGGATTGCAGGACTTTCCTTTGGGACGAAAGTTTTTCGAGAGGAGTAACGCCAGAGAATATGAGGCCATTTCACCAAAAGGCGATCCCGCGCAGAAGTTTTTGCTTTTATGAAACCCATTGGAATAAAGCTAATACGATATGATCAAAATCATTTAAATTTTGTTGATGTTAGTATAACCATAATGCTCATTATATATTAGTATTATTTTGATAAATGACACTTTCATTATTATTATCATTATCATCATATTCATTATTATTATCATTATTATTATTATTATTATTAACATTATTATTATTATTATTATTATCATTATCATCATTATTCTTATCATTATCATTATTATTATCATTACTGTTTTAACACCGTTATCATTATTATTATCATTACAATTATTAACATCATTATCATTATTGTTATTATCATAATTATCAATATTATTATCATTACTGTTATTATCCTTATTCTTACCATTGCTATTCAGATTATAATTACCATTAATATTACACTATTATCATCATTACTATCATTAACATTAGTAGTAGCATCATTATTATCCTCATTATTAATATCATTATAATAATCATCAGCATTACTAATACTATTATTACCATTATTGATCATCCGCATTATCTTCATTCTCACCCTCACCATCGTTATTATTAGTATTAGTATTAGAATTATTATAATTACTATTATTAAGGTCGTTATTTCAATTTCGATTACACAAGCTTTTTTCGAAAAAAAATTTACGCAATTTTTTTTCTCCTTCATAACCAAACATTATGCAAACATGAGAAGGTGATTTCCTCTGTTAGTTGTTCATTTAATCAGTTTACATGAATAAAACTGATTGAAACTATGTGAGATAGATTTGTTACTGCGATGTTAAGTTCTCCGAAAAATATTATGATGGCTATCATAGCGGAACACTCTCTCTCTCTCTCTCTCTCTCTCTCTCTCTCTCTCTCTCTCTCTCTCTCTCTCTCTCTCTCTCTCAATGTCTATCTGAATCCCGGTATATGTATATGTGTGTGTGTGTGTGTGTGTGTGTGTGTTTATATTATGTATACACACATGTGTATATATGTGTGTTATATACATATATATATATATTATATATATATATATATATATAATATATATATATATATATATATATACATATATATAATATATATGTATATTTATATATATATATTATATATATATATTATATATACATTATATATTATATATATATATATATATGTGTATATGTGTATATATATTATATATATATATATATATATATATATATATATATATATACATATATATATTATATATATATATATATATATATATATATATATTATATATATATATATATATATATATATGTATATTATATATATATATAATATATATATACACACACATATAATATATAAATGTGTGCACATACACAATCACATATATATATATATATATATTATAATATATATATATATATATATATATATATATATATATATATATATATAATATATATATATATATATATATATATATATATATATATATATATATATATATATATATGACCACACACACATCCACACACACACACACACACACACACACACACACACACACACACATATATATATACACACACATACACATTTGATCACACTCGATTATTTACATCATAACAAATAGAAACAGCGGCATGTGAGCTTGAATACAAATATATAAATATATATTGTCCAATTTCCCAGAAAAGTCGATGGATCTGGAAGAACGCAGCTGCAGTCAAGGAACGCGAGGAAAGAGTAAGTTTTGTGTAGAAAAGAGACCTGTGCTAGACGAAAGAAAATATGAATGAAATATTGAACGTATTGAGCCAGACGCACTGCCGGAAACAAATGGACGGATAGAGCAAGTTGAGTCTCAAATAAGAGAATGGAGACGGATAAAGGAGGAGGAGGAGGACGGTTCTCGAAGAATAGAAGAACGAATGAAAGAGATCTTGAGGTAGAAAGCAATTCATAGATCTTTCGAAACCCCTGATCTGTATGCAGTAACAGACGAAGTACAAGAAGGAATTTATAACACTATTTTTCTATGACAAGACACGTATTTCTTCTCGAAAATGATACTCATATATATATATATATATATATATATATATATATATATATATATATATATATATATATATATATATATATATGTGTGTGTGTGTGTGTGTGTGTGTGTGTGTGTGTGTGTGTGTGTGTGTGTGTGTGTGTATATAAATGCTGTTTCGTTATAAGTTTCATTATCATTTATTTCTGGCAAACATAAAAAAGTAAATCAAAACAAAACTTTATAGTTCTTCATAGAAAGATACGGAGAAATAAATGAGTAAAGCCTCTGTTAGCAGCCGTTATCCCTTTTATTCTCCATTAGTATGTGGTGTACTTTTTTCCAAATAGCCTTCGTTGTACCAAGATGCTAGGTTTCTTCAGCGGTAGAAATATGGTCCAGGTCTTTTCCATCTATGTACAATCTGAAGTTGATAAGAGGCAGTTCTCTCTCTCTCTCTCTCTCTCTCTCTCTCTCTCTCTCTCTCTCTCTCTCTCTCTCTCTCTCTCTCTCTCTCTCTCTCTCTCTCGACGCCGCACGACTAACAAATAAGTTCATTAATCAATATACTATTTGACTATAACAAGACTTTCGTGTGTTTGGTTTGTGAACATCCAGTGATTATTTATATGTTGAAATTGCCATTATGTTGCCTACTTTATACCTACGTTGACTTGCAATCGCAATGTTTGATTTTTACTTGAATATAAGGGGAATTTGTATATAGGTAAGCAAAAGCATATTTCATCCCCTCATTTTCCTTTGTTTTCCTTTAATTTACGAAAATTCGTATGAATCTCCTATGTGGTGCCATGCACACCCGTTCCTCCTCTCTCTCCTTTCCCTTGAACAAAGGCTCTTCGGAAGCAACGATATCATTCTTGTCTGGATTAGTTTCTCTGAGGAAATCTCTCTTTAAGGATCCCCTCGGGGTTTCCTTTCAAACTCAATTAATTATAAGAGCCTGTAAAAGCATTCAGTCTATAAGATACAAAGGCAATGTGGGCCATATTCGCAGGAAGATATGAACTCGTTGACTTTAAGTAAAGGGGAAGGAAGAAGGAAAAGTGTAAGTAATGCTGCTGCTGCAAGTCTGGGTTACAAATGACAATAAGTATAAAATACATTTCTCTCTGTCACCTTCGCTCGTACCCAAATTCTCGCTTTCTTGGTCTTTATGCCTCATAAAGAAACGGCTGATCAACGCAAGTAAGCCGGACACAAACGTCGACTTTGTGAAAGTAAACAAAAGTGGATTGTTCGCTGCTGCCAGGACAGTTTGTCCTAGGAAATATATCAGCTTTTTCAGAAGAGACTCTTCGGCCGAGGTTTATGGCCTCTCCCTGATCGCCTTTGCAGGAGAGGACACATTCAGTATGAAACGGATTAAGAAGCTTTAGGAGAAAAATGTAGAGAAGTCATATTTACACATATTAAATATACACTACTTTAATTCCTTAACAGAGGAATGATACACTGATATGATAATTATTTTCAGCTGGGAAGTGCATGACCCAAACTGTGCTAATATGATAGTCCAGTCCATTGTGCCTTATTAATCTAATTTGTTTCCAAAGATAATTGGCTTAACAGTTCTTTCTTTAAAGATCAGAAATAAAGGTTATGAATATGAAGTTAATGCGTTTAATTACATGATATCATATATACATAATTATTATATAGTCATAAATATATACATAAATATATGTATATGTATATATATATATATATATATATATATATATATATATATATATATATATATATATATATATATATATATATATATATATATATATATATATATACATACACACACACACACACACGCACACACACACACACACACACACACACACACACACACACACACACACACACACACACATATATATATATATATATATATATATATATATATATATATATATATATATATATACATATATATGTATATATATATATATATATATATATATATATATATATATATATATATATATGATATATATATATATTATATATATATATTATATATATAATATATATATATATATATATATATATATATATATATTATATATATATATATATATATATATATATATATACATATATATGCATATATACATACATATATATATATATATATATATATATATATATATATATATATATATATAAATGCATATATGCATACATAGATAATAAATCTTGCCACCATCCTTTTTGCATTATTTAGCCTTTTCACTTAATCTTATACTTCAATAACAGACAACCTGGTATTGTTTAAGCGGCGTGGTTAAAAACGCTCCGGAGAAGCTCAGGCCGCTCTCTTATCCGAGCCATTTGTCTTGATGAATCGAAACTGTGAACCCGAATGCCTGAGTTAAATCACGGCGGCGCGATGTAGTACCAATCCTAGGGGCTTAGTCGAAAGGAATAAAAATGAGACCAAGAAATCCCGAGAAAATGTCTTTTTAGAAGTTACAAGTAAAGATCACTGCAAATTTGCTGTTTAATGTCCAGTTACTATTGAATTTTTATATACACATTCATATTATTAATGAAACCTCAAAACAAATCTCACTTATTCGCGAATTGTTTTAAAACTATAAAGGGCCATTCCTTTTCCAGATATTACGTCTCAAGATGTTGGAGAATATTTCTTAAGTATAGTCGACAATAAGAGTAAATTGTTTATAGATTGAATCTGATGTGTATGTGTGTGTGTGTGTATATATGTATATATATATATATATATATATATATATATATATATATATATATATATATATATATATATATATATATATATATATATATATATATATATATATATATATATATATACATATATATGTACAATGTTGCACTATGTTTACATACGGAAATATCCTCCTTGGCATCTGAGTTGTCCACGGGGAAAAAATAGAAAAAAGAAAGCCACATAACACGAGAGAAAAGAAAAACGCTGAAACAATGAAACGCGAACATGAACTGGCGAGGGAAACTTTTATTAGCAATAGAAAAAGCGAGCAAACTCCACAGAAGAACTCGTTTGCATTAGCTCACGCTGATTTTCTTTTATGCTTTTGCTTTCGGAAGAATCATTTGATTTATCTCGTCTCTACCTTGGCGGAGGCTAATGATTGTCAGGGCCTCTGACTTTCTATCTTTCTCTTTCTCTCTCTCTCTCTATCTATCTATCTATCTATCTACGAATCTCTCTCTCTCTCTATCTATTTATCTATCTGTCTATCTATCTATCTATCTATCTCTATCTATCTATCTATTTTTCCTTTTCCCTCACCCTCTCCCTCTCCCTCTCCTTCACCCTCACCTCCATCCTCTCCATCACACTCACCCTCTCCCTCTTCCTCACCCTCACCCTTACCCTCTCCCTCACCCTGTCTCTTTCATAGATGAAAGCAGCAGATTGTAATTCTAACCTGACCAGTAACATTTATGTGAATTTCAGTTCAAACAAATTTACACAATATTTCATATCCCCTACTGATTGCAAAAGGCTTTCTGCAATTTCATTATTCAGTGTGCAGCAATTACGGGAAGATCCAAAGTTTCTCCTTATAATATTAGGTGATTCATAAAGTTCTTAGTTTTCAAAACGCGCGAAAACATTTCAGCCGAGAGCCACTATGCTAATTAGCTGCTGAGTAAAATTAACTGAAGCTTCAAATAGGCAACTTGGCTCATGGCCCAAACAATGTGATTGCAGAGACCAATGTAATCGACAAATGCATGTATGTGTTTAAATGTGTTTGTAGGTGAATGTATAGTGTTAGTAAACATAGTAATTATATTAATGAGCATTAATCATATTAATGGAGAAACTAGTTCTATATGCACATGCCGTTTTTGTCGTTTTATAGTTTATATTGTAATCAAAATTTTTCAGAATGACTCACAACAGGAGTGCATGTTAATTCAATGTTACTAAGTAGAATGTATTTTACCTTTCGTCCTTCAGATACATTATTCTTACACGTGTGTAAATAAACACTTTGATACGCATCTGGAAATAAATGCATCGCATTCAACAGTAATTATAGAGACATGCGCTAATGTACATTATATAATAGACTCATCATATTTGAAATTAATAATAGCTAGACTGAATTCGCGTATGCAAATATCACCAAAGCTTACTGACAGAACAGTGTTTTGCAATCCTCGGATCAGTATTTTAGGTCCAGTTATAGATGAGGGTTTTAGTAACAGGGTAAAGTGACCCTTTTGGATAGCATTGGACGAAAGACCTAAAATTCACCCGATTGTAAATCATCTATTCTTTGGTAAGATTAGATCTCTAGGGAGTGAATACACAGATGTTTATGAAATGAATCTTGCAAATATGTAAAGAAAAGCTGGCCTTTAGACTTCCATGCTATAGATTTACTTTCAGAGCTGCGCTGAAGCAGTAAGTGACTTTTTACCTATCAGTCCGTTATTACGTTTTTCACTCTTCTATTCTAAAGTTCTATATTATAATCATATCTAATTTCTGTTTTTGAGAATATAGCTCGCCATAATTGGTAAGGAATTTTGGGTTGGTAATCTTGACGATTTCTTATCTTTTCCATCATCAGGTGGTTCTCATCGGCACATGAAGATAATCTGACCAGGAGTTTTGACGAACCACCGCTCCAGCATGCCCGGTCACAGAACCGGGAAACACGAGAAACACGCGGGAAGCCTTGATGATCACCCGGGCCACTTCGTCCGACACGGAGTCGACTTATTTTTTCGGGAGAAATATCTTATTTTGACGATGGTAGAGATGTCAAGGCGATGATAATGACAACGATGATGATGAAATGTAATCAAATTGGCAATAACGGCTGCAATAATGATGGTAATAAAGATAAGGATGATGATGGTGATGATATTATGATGATAATAACATTAGTGATCATATTAGCAATAGCAATAGACTGATAATAATCATAATGATAACAATGGTAATGGTAATAAAATAATAAAAATGATAATGATAATAGTAATGATAAGGATTATAACATTAATAAAAACGATATGATCACTATTAGTTAACATTATTATAATTAATGAATAATCAAATATTTTACTTTTTACTTCTAATTCCGAAACAATATTTTTCGCGAACAGTAATCGCTAACTTGGGATCTCGCAGCGTTCGAGCTACGGGCATCTTTCAGGAATTTATCGCCGCTGCTGTGTCAGATGGGCCTCT
>NW_028234437.1:27011136-27013636 GCF_977035675.1 Penaeus japonicus | reverse complement strand
AGCGAGTTTAATTCAAGAGTTTGTGCCCCATACAACACAGACCACAAAACCATCCGACCAGCCATGGTTTGGACGCAAAGAAGCATCTGATAAAAAATATAAAGCTTGGCAAAAATATAAACGGAGACCAACACACAGAAACAAGCTTTTACATAAAAATGCTACAAAGCACATGGAAAATACTCAGAAATGGGCTATTGCCATGTGGGAAAGAAACACAAAACAGAAACTAGAAGAAGGGTATATCGGCAGCAAATTATGGTGGAACATCATCAAAGATAAGCAAGGAGACTTAAGAGACAGTACTATTCCCCCACTTATGGCCCAGAATGGTAAAATGGTAATAAATACTGAAGACAATAAATCTCCTTGCTCAACATTTTGCAGACAAGATGAAACTTTCCAACAATCAACAACAAACAATAAAATTGCCACAAATGGCACGGGACGAAATGCCAACTATAACGACATCTCAATCGGAAGTTTACAATTTATTGATTGGTCTTGACGAAAAGAAGGCTGTAGGGCCAGACGGGATTAGTCCTCGACTCCTTCGAAGATGTGCCAAGGAGATCTCGCTGCCCCTTACCAGGATCTATAACAACTGCCTCTCAGCAAAAGAATGGCCACATATATGGAAAACCAGTAATGTTATTCCAATACATAAAAAAGGAAGCAAGTCGGAAGTTAAAAATTATCGACCTGTGTCTTTGCTGTCATCAGTGAGCAAAGTCCTGGAAAAGATAATATTGTCCTGTGTATCGGATCACCTAAGACGGAATCACCTCTTGTACTCACGCCAATTTGGATTCCGGAAACAACGTTCAGCTGCAGACCTCCACCTACTCATGTCATCAGACTGGAGCCGCGCCCTAGATACGAGTCGCCATACTGCCATTATTGCTCTAGACATTGAAGGAGCATTTGATAAAGTGTGGCATAGAGGGCTACTTGAGAAAATCAAAGCACTTGCAGTGGGAGGAGATGTGCTAGCACTACTACAAAGCTATCTCAGTGACAGACACCTCAAAGTAGTCTTGAATGGCAAAGAATCGCCTCTCTACCACATCGAAGCAGGAGTACCACAAGGCAGTGTCTTAGGACCAATGATGTGGAACATCTTCATAAATGATCTTCTCCATCTCATTCCAGAAGCCCGCGCTTTTGCAGATGACGACACTATAGCTGTCACTTACAATCCAGGAGAAGAAAATGCAACTGAATTACATGTTAACTCTGTAATGAAGGACATTGCAGCTTGGGGTGTTAAGTGGAAAGTTAAGTTTGCTCCCCAAAAAACACAGTTTATGGTGGTGTCAAGACCCGGGCAGCCATTTAAAAAGTAAAATTTAATGGAAAAACGCTGCAACAACAAAATGAAATTGAGATCCTGGGCATCAAATACGACAAAAAACTAACTTTCAAGACACACATTGAAGAAATTGCCAGGAAAGCATCCAGGAAATTAACTTCGCTAAGAAGAATTGTTTGGCTATTGGATGGTAAAGGAACTGACATATTATACAAAGCACAAATCAGATCCTGTATGGAGTACTCCTCTCTTGCATGGGGAGGAGCTGCTAGTAACCATCTTCACCTTCTGGACAGAGTCCAAGACAGAATAAAGCGGCATTTTGATGGCATGGAATTCAACCCAAAACTGGACAGTCTGCAACACCGAAGAGATGTGGCAGGCCTTTCACCAATGTTCAAGATCCAGGAGATGCATGTGCCTCATCTTCAGCCTCTGAGACTTCCAATGCGGCAGCAAGAACGAACATCCGTGGAACAAGTTCCAGCAGCATTAGAAGAACCACGGTGTTATACATCTCACTACCAGAGACAGCTTCTTCCGAAATATTCTAAATTGTGGAACACATTCTTATCAGTAAATATAAATTTAGCTACCTACTCACTACAAAGATTCAAATGCAGTGTAAATATTTGGTTAAAATCATAAAGTGACTATGTTATCTGTATAAAACTGGATAGGCTTTTAGATATAACGCAGCTAGCTACTACTTCTTTAGCCTGTAAATATAAATACTTAATTGTATGTATCTACCATGTAAATATAAATAGAGGTGTTGAAAAAAAAATGAGAGAGAGAGAAAGAACGAGAGAGAGCGAGAGAAATTAAAAAAATAAAAAAGATAAAAGAAAAAAAAAAAAATAAAAGAGAGAGAGAGAGAGAGCAGATAGATATCATGTGACATTTTTTAACATTCAAAATAGTGACTTAAACAAATAATAATGATAAGGTTAGAATGTGCATTACAACTTTAGTTTGGTTGGAAAGTGTGAGTCTGAAGCCGAAAATTTACACAAATTATTCATATTAGTTTTAAGTGAACAGGAAAGACGTGAATGGTTCGTATAGATTCTTATTTGTAATTGTAGTCTCCCGTTCTTGAACCGGATTTTCGTCAAAATCCGAATTCTAAAGTAAAGCATTCTTTATGAAGAAGATCGCCGTCGACAAGGATTGATATTCAGTATT
>NW_028234437.1:26993636-26998636 GCF_977035675.1 Penaeus japonicus | reverse complement strand
TGGGGTCCAGGCAAGCAAATCTATCCCCGTTTGCAATGGCGTAAGCAAGGAACATAGCTCATTCAATGTCTAACCTTCCATTACACAATTTTTAAAATCATTATGCCAAAGATTTCAGAGACCACAACAATGTCCACCCGAGATAAATAGATCAAGAAAATCAATCACCTTCAAGTACTTACCGGGGAAATTTTGTTTCGCCTGAAATCACACACTAGAGGCTGAATTGATTAACGGGTTTAAAGGATTTAATCTACAAAAGGTACCATACGTGCCGAATGGCCTATTCCCTTCGGCATTTCTAGGAAAGCCGATATATCGCAACGGAAACTCTTGGATGTCTCTGAACACCCGACCGATCGGTACTCTAGAGCGATGTTTCTCAACCAGTGTGAGATACACCTAAGGACCTTTTCTCTGTTATGTAACCTCATATAAACATGTACAGTGCTGGTGTATAGATAATCTTCCTTGTTTTTGTTTTTTTGTCGAAATAAAGTTTACACATTTCGATTAATATCACCCTAAGAGGCAGACTTGAGTAGCAACCTAGAGTCCTATTAGACATATTGCTTGTTCCTTTAGACATTGGTCTTGATAATGTCTTGAATGTCGTTGAATTTTGCCTTATACATTGAATTTGCTAAAAGTCTTCAAATTCTTCGTTATGTAATTAATTTATTACAAATGGGAAGGAATGAAGCAGTCACCAACAGTTACATCCTGATCTCCCGTACAAGTTGCTTTTATTTAACTCCTGTATACTGGGCTGGATTCATTAACATACGATTGTAAGGCATTTACCAGCGGTCAATTACCAGTGCGTTTACCAGCCATGGCAAAGTGGGATTTATAAAGTGATGATAAGTCATCGTAATTCGACTTTATCACCGTAATTTGATGGTAACTCTGGAAAATCGATTCCGCCAATCAGCGAGCGCCTTACATGATTCTCTGGGCTCTTTTGACACATTTAGGCACAAGTAAACGAAACCCTACAAAAAAACTGCAGTGTTTCCGTTCTATCGCCAGTGAGTGGCGATAGGCGTTTACTCTACGTACCCGATCGAGTCGTCGTACGTTTCCTATCAATTTTAATGGTGTAATTATACCAGTTCGTTTGGAATGTTTTAATGATTGTTCTGTACTTAACTAATGACAGACAAAAGAAAGAATTTCTTAAAACAAAAATACTAAGAATAATACTCTAATAATACTAAGAAAGAAATATTATTGGTAAATAAAGATAGGACAATTTGTTTTCCAAAAAATATTGAAAAACAACAATATGTGCAGAAAAATAGTCTCAAACAAACAAACCAAAATAAATTCTACAATGCATCGCACATTGCCTGTGATGGTTTAAAATTGTAATATCCACCAGCATCCTTCACTGCCTTCGATATTACAACCAATGCTTGGAGAGCAGGCAGTCGATTACGGGTGTCCGTTTTTATTAAATTTATTCTGGAAAATAATCATTTAGCTGAGGCATTGGTTGTAGGCAAGGCCAACACCTATAATGCAAAATGACTTGAATTTCTGAAGCCAAAAAAGCACTCATTATCTTCAGTGAGAGCAAGTTAATCATAAAAAAGACATTGATGTCTTTTTTCCTCCACCAGTTCTGGAGGAATATTACATTTGTCTATATTCCTCCATTCATTGTCTAAAATTTGAATATTGCCAGTACATACTCTAGTTAAAATATGAACAAAATCGTATATTGTTGGCAAGGAATCCCTACTGTTCTTGTTAAGAATTTTCTTTTGGCAGAGAAAAGAAGCATAAACCCAGATTTTGTCGTTAAAATCAAACTTTTTTATTTGCGGAGCCATTGCAATTAAAAAGTCTCTTGACCGGGTCAGGACATGATTAACCATGTCGGGCTGTCTGAAATACTCTGGGGTCTGCAGCAGACCATGACATGTTGCACCCAAGTAATTATGTTGTAAGAGGACATGGTTGGATTCTAACCCGGGATTAGAAGTAGACAAGTCAGCTTTGTCAACGCAATTTTTCTTACAAAAATAATAAAGTAAATTTTTGTACATTCTCATTAAATTTTCATACAATAAATGGATCGTGGGACCATCTTGCTGGAAGAGGAGATTAACTCTATTAAAAGTAGTTAATATAAAATTGAGAAAATTGAAAAAGAAAAATACTGATGAGTCAATAATACCTTTAAGTATTAAATCAACAGATTTCATTCTTTCATCTTCTTCAATTTCTTCTGTAAATTTTTTTTATTGCCTCACTTTGCTCCAACACTCACTCAACTGCATAATGAAGAGATAGCCAAGCATAGAGCATTTTATGCTGTTTCAATAAAAAAAAAATGATTGAATTGTTTTAAAACCGTGCTTGCCTATGGGGAAAATAGTTACATATTAGGCGAAGGAAATCCTCACATTGCCGAGGAAGTGCCTTCGCAGCCTCTGAGGAACACAGATGGAGGCTATGATAAATACATTTAAAAATAGTAATGCCAGGAGCCGTTTCCTGCAAAACCAACAATATTTTCGATGGGGATTGCATGGGCATTGAGTGTCTATTATCATATGCAGATTATCACCAGTAGACCTAATTACATTGTCACCATGAACATTTACAAGCTCTAGTGTATTTGTTTTAATGGATTTTGTGTCTGCTTCATAAAATTTAACAAGTAGTGTCATGCATTTTAATGAACTAACGTCAGTGGATTCATCTATGATAACAGAAAATTTGGCACTTTTTAATTTGTTCACAAGTTCTTGATTGAGGGCGTCTCCTAAAGATTTTGTGACATCTGAACATTTAGTTTTTTCATATTCAGACATTGGGGAATTTTGGAGTCTGGGAACATGGTTTTCCATAGCTGGACAAGGTGATCTGCCAGGGTGAATGGTAGGTTATGCTCAGCCAGGAAATATACCATGAGAATGGTGGCGGGCTTGACTCCAAAGGCGACGTCCTCGTGGGCACTGCTGGAGATGTGAGGGCCGACCTGCTGGCGATCCTCTTCTCTCTCCAACCGGGATCCCTCAAGCTGTCGATGAGACTTCGTCCCCTAAAAAGTAAATGTAAAATGTAACTTTGTAAAAAAAAAAAAAAAAAAAAAAAAAAAAAAAGAAGTATATTTTATTTCAATAACACTGTACTTATCAATAGAACTAATGAGTTCTTCATTATCAACCCGGGTCTTTGTCGTGTTCTAGTGGCAAAATTATAATATTCAGCAATTTTGGCACATATATAGTTATATTTATGAATACATACATTATCAATAATTTCATTAAATTTATAAGTAAACCTCATATTTCCATTGTTAGTTTATGAAGTCTTATGAATCTAAATCATACATTATGAGCAATATTCTTTGCTTAATAACATTAACCTTATCTTATGCCTTTTGATGGTGGGTTCATCCTGGACAGGAGTTAGCCAAGGAGCAAACTTATCCATCGTTAACAACTCGTTCCTGAACTTCCTTTTAGTTGCCATGCCGCTAAAGTATATAAAAACACAAACGTTGCCACATAAACAACTTTTACAAGAGTTACTCCTTTAACAAATTTTCTTTTAACTATAAAAAAACGGAGAGAGTATTTACAGGACTGACTAAAGTATTCTTTAATATTTCTAGCATTTCTATTTAAATTATTTACGTGTGTTGAGATGTAAGTTCTGAGAAATCAAAGTCGTTGACAGTGACGTGACAGTGTGCTCCATAGGGCAAAAAACAGCCAAATGCCGGTTTGTATTGTTTAAGCTCTGCTTGTCACCACCTATTAGCTACGTGTACATTGAATTGTTAAGCACAATAATTATCTTATATGATGATAAAGAGGCAAACATTCTGTTCAATATGTCCATTGCTTTATTACTGGCATTATTATATATTTATTTTATGAGAATACCATTGCTTTTGTATTATGAGCAAAATTATTTTATACTATATATCAAATGAATATTTGTGCATAGTTTATCCCAAAGAAAGGCAAATTAATACTGTATTATTTTATTTATATAAAATATTTAGGATTTGCCATGAAAAGAACGTCTTCGAAAATGCGGAATTTTAATCCTCGCGGGCCGAGGATGGCGACGGCGTAGCCCCTGAGAGCTGCCAAATAGCGCCATTTGTCTCCAAGAAAACCAAAAAATCGCAAAAACGGCTTCAAAGAGCGCGCTTTTCGAGAATGGCTGCGTCAATGTCGAAGAAAAGGAGGCCGAAATTTAGCAGTGATGAGGTTTTGGCTCTCATTGCAACACCAAGACCTTCTAGAGGGGCCTCTGCTGCCGTGTCCTACGAAACGAAGGTCAAGACATGGGAGGCAGTGACAGCAACCATGAACACCACAGGGAAGACGCTCCGGTGTCCCGAGGAAGTCAGACTCAAGTATATTGACTTTAAGAGCAACACTAAGAAAAAACTAAGTATTAGAAAAAAATACTATCAAATTATAGGTGTTAAGCTTGAAATAAGGAATAAGTCAGTTTCTTTTAATACTGACATGCCACCTCGGAGAGGCCAACAACATTCCATCATTTGTGCTATGTATTCTGCCAAATTAGATCTGGGAGTGCTTCTTTTTTGTCACATGATCTATCATGCCAAACATGCATGAAGTGTGGGCCTTTAACCATTGCCAGTGGACACATAATTGTCTGTGAGCATTCTCATTTTACCTTACTTATGTGTTTCTGTCTTTTGTAATTACAAAACCTTTTGAAATTTAATTGAAAATGTCTTTAAGAAAACTGACGTTGATAATTCTTTAAACAACTAGGAGAGTTGTAATTGAATTAAGTAATTTTTGGATTTAGTAGCCTTACTTTGTAATTTTCTCTCAACAGTTTATTTTGCATAATCCAATGCAGACTGAAACTAAAATATCAAACTTTTGTAAACATTGTTAACTGTTGCTAACATCACACATTTAGGAAGCTTATTTAGAAAAGCTGTAATACTGTGGTATTTATTAAATATTTTGAACTGTTTTGTAAATTTA
>NW_028234437.1:26976136-26988636 GCF_977035675.1 Penaeus japonicus | reverse complement strand
AAATGTAACTAATATGATTATAGTCCCTAGTGTCTATCATCAAAAGTTGAACCAGTTTATACTATTTTACCAATGGCAGTTAAGAGTTTGTTGATCTTTACCAGAGCACCAACAAGCGCTATGCTTGCAGTAATTATTTAACATATGCATCACTAATTTATGTTTTAATTAATCGATTTCACGTGTTTTTTTTCTTCATAATTCTACTAGTAAGTGGCTGTCTGAAATCTCCCCAGTTTGTGCGAACATTACTCCCATTTATTTCAAGAGAAATTTACGTTGTTGTTTTTCATTATGTTCATATATTGATACAGGCTTGCCATCATTACAAACATGATCAATGTAAAAATAGATTAAAACCACACCTTAAATCTTGATTTATGGAGGAGATAAGACGTGATGAGATGATTATCACTCCAGTTACTAGCAGTCTTACGCGCGCTCCAACCACTGGTAAGAATGATCATGGTAACTCCAAAGATGAATTTTTCATGAATACCATCACAGTCTGTTTACCATGATAACTGCTGTTACCAGTGAATTTATCATGGTAAGTGTGTTGATTAATTCGGCCCCTGGGGCTGGATTCATTAACATACGATTGTAAGGCATTTACCAGCGGTCAGTTAGCAACACGTTTACCAGCCATGGTAAAGTGGGATTTACAAAGTAATTGCTAGTCGCCTTGTAAGGGTAAATCGACTTTATCACCGTAGTTTGATAGTAACTCTGGTAGATCATTTCCGCCAATCAGCGAGCGTCTTACAAAATTCTTTAGGCTCTGTTAACCAATCCCATGACATGTAAACAAAGCCTATATGAATTAATTTCCTAGAAGGCATATTCTATTTCATGATCTTATGGATCATATATAATGTAATAGTTTTAAAAAATATACTATTTTTCTTATTTTTTTTTTATAGATTGCAGTCAAAAGAAAAAGAACAATGGTTCCACGGTATGGAGGTGTTTATTTTCCAAAAAGAAATGCCAGTTAAATGAATAAGATTATGAATAATTGTTTATAAATTAATGCAAAGACAAAAATAAACAAACAGTGAGCTGTGGTTTGCACTTTCTTCAATATAAATATAGTATGATAAAGATAAAGAAGGCAATTTATATATATATATGTATATATATATATATATATATATATACACATATGTATATGTATATATGTTGTAGACATGACATTATATATGCATTTACATGTACGTATAAATTAGATTTACATTAGTTTACCCTTAAATACCTCATTACGTTTTCTCTGCATGTTCTCGGAATGATTGGGGAGACTATTTTATCTGTTATTCTACGATTTTAATTTCTGAAGTGCAGAAAAGACTTGTTCAATTTATGATGAAATCATATTTTGTAAATCTTTTTATAGCATTTATAAAGGACACTACAACATGTAAACATGTCAGAAAACATATGTCGATATTACTTTGTTTTACGTTCGTGGGAGTAGGGAACCAGCCATGATTGTGTACGTATGTCTCATGGAGCGTACTCTCCCTGAATATTTGACCTGAAGACTTAGAGAAGTTATGGAAAATGGAAGTTAGAATGATGTTTAAATGTATTAAGAAGCAATTGAAGTAATATAAGTTTCTTTATAAGTGAAAGATGATGTGATATTAGCCAAAAGAGACTAGGAGTTTTTTGTTTGTTCGATTTCAGTTTGTACGAGTGGAGTGAGGGGAAGAGTAGAATGAAATGAGGGGATGAGTGGTATGAGAGTAGAAGTAGAAATGGGGAACAGAGAAAACACCAAAGTAGAAAGTAAAGATGCTACAGTAACAACAAGCACACCGTGTAGACCCCGTTATATGAGAGCAGTTCAAACAACCAAAGTCAACGACACCAAGACTGGCACCACGTGCTCCCCAAGAGGCCACATGAAGGATGGTCATTCTATGTTCCATCTAGACCCAATAAATCCACTCCGTAACGGAATTGGCGTAGTTTTCTTCAACCAACCATCATTGAAGGAAGACCAGATTACTTCTATCTTGTCGTGGCATGATTGTCCGCGACAATATATATATATTTATAAATGGCTTGAAATGTTTGAATTTGTCAAATCATTAATTCCATGCATTATTTTAAATGTTATTGTATGACTTTCTGCAAGTTTACCCTAGGCTGCGTGAACATTATTCTCGCATATATCCTGTGAATTTTCTTTATTTTTGTCATGTTCTTATGAAAATGAACAATTGCCATCATTCTGATCATAATAGGTGTACATGCTAAGTAAAGTGTCACCTGAAATGTCGATGTTTTACTGAGATAAAGCCTGAGGAGAGAGTCGTCGCTGTAGTTGCCAGTGGACACACCAGTGCTCCAAACACTGGTAAATTTAGCATTGTATCTACCATGGGAAGTTGTTGATAAATAACGATGCGGCCTGTTTACAATTATAATTGTAATAACCAGCGTATTTATCATGTTAAGTGCGTTAAATCCAGCCCCAGGGCGGTTATGGAATAATACCATAATACTGAAACGTCTGCGACTTTCTCAGGCGGCCGACGACAACCACACAGATGAAACCTTACATTTCTTTATTTCTCTTCTTACCAGAGAGAGTCAGGGGGGTTATACATGTTAATTATATCACAAAAAATATAATCATGGCAAAAATAAATGATCTTTTATGCATTCAAAGTCACACTTATATGGGGTTTGTTTTACATTGATTTCACTTGAATTAAGAGAAAGGATAGGATGAGTCACTGGCGTCACTGCTGCTGGTCACCGGTATCAAGCCTTATTTCAATCACTGTCTTTTCACTTTTATCAAGAGCGACACGATACTAATTTCACTTAACATGCAGGTTCACGTCCGCTTTAATTCTTCTGCCATACAAGTTCCTCAGGACACTCCACAGGACTCCTTATATTACTGTCCGAAAAGCCTGGTACTTTCGGTCCTTCCGTCCTGATCGCCATGCCCAGCGTCGCTCCCCGTCTCCTAGCGAGCTTCGAGAAACGTCCCCCCAAACAAGTGAACATCAACATGCGTATACGTAGCAATACAAAAAAGAAAGGATGATCAAACACACATGCCTATATTAGTCCTACGGTGCAATTGCACCGATTTATTGCGCTAAATTACTGTATAGGTTATGTTATTGTTGGGAAATATCCCGTCCATGCTTCCAGCGCTCTATTTAGTTTTATTTGAACATAATTGACGTATTTCAAGTGAAACTTCAATGCCATGTCATGTCACTGTGCACTACGAAATTTTGCCATTAATGAGAAAGGTTTGTGTTGGAATTATTATATTATAATATTTTTGAAGTGTTTTACTAATTAACTGTCTTACAGCTTGTGTATGTGTCAGCTGCAGCAATATGTTGTGACAGTGAGTAGTTTGTTTTGATTGTGTGATGTGACGACGTAGAAATCTGTACTACTTTCTTTTCAATATTGTCAATAAGCCATGAAATGCATGTATATATATATATATATATATATATATATATATATATATATATATATATATATATATATATATATATAAAGTAAAGATATTTGAATCTTGATTATTGTGTTACTATTTAATATTGGTATTTATTGTTGAAATAGTAAGTATATTTTAATGATTTGTGAACAAACTCTGGTTCATCTATTATTATTATACAAGTTACCTTTTGTTGTTAGGGAATGCAATGTGTATTTTAACAATCGAGTGATATAGGTGGAATCCTGCTTACATAATTTCGATAACCTCGCGTTGATGTCCCAGGGACATAAATAAATAGACTTGAATAAAGACGAGCGCGCGCACACACACACACACATAGATTGATAGATAAATAGAAAAGTAGATGTATAGATAGATATATTTAACAAATCAAGATCAATGCCGACGCTGCGAATGATAATAATAACATTCATAATAAGAATAACAATAAATGTGATAAACGAACAGATATATAGAAAAAGAGACAGAATTAACGGCTGGTATGTTTTTTTTTATTCTTAAAAAAATCAAAGGGAATGAATTAATACGTTGACACGATTGTATGCGTGATCAAAGGTTTGTTTATGAATGATTTGGACATGATTCGTGCCAATTACAAATTACTTCCCTCCATTTCGGTGTCCAGAATAACCCAATTAAGTTCTTCATGATTTGGGTCAGTTCTCATTGCGCTTCCTTCAGGGCCCACGAGGCACACCTGAAGAGGTGATTGATGTTTCTGATGCATGTGTATTAAGGAGAAGAAAAGGGGTGGGGACAAGGGGGTAGGAGCGAAGGGAAAACATTCGTTTTTAATGATACTGTATACATTACAATGGATAGGGATATCAGAAATTGGAATTGGACCAATAGTTTTATTTAAATGTGCATTTGAATGCTCTTCATACAATCTTAGATAAGAAAGAAAACAAATTTATAACCAACGGCATCGGCAGCGGACGGTGGCCGGAAAACTGGAATTGAAAAAGGTGACCTGAAGCAATAACAATGGCAGCCCGTAGACGAAAAAAAGAGAGAGGGGGGGGGGAGGTTAACGCTTAGTTACTCTGAAAACTCTGCGAACTTGTCCTCCTCTTCAGATCTCTAAAAGATACTTGGGTTGATTTATTCATTATTTTTTTTACCTTATTTTTACAGAATACGAATTACAAACTGTTAGTTGCAAATGCTAATGGATCCCTGAATGTCCAACTTTCAATCTCTCTTCCCCGAATCCTTTGCAGGTTACAGAAAATGTACGATCTTCTCAATTTTTCTTTTTTCTGTATACTGCAGGAATGAATAGGAGCTTCTAGTAATCTTACTCCCTGGTAAAAGGCTGATTAAATATGACTCTCTCCCTCTTCCTTTCCCCTCCCTCTTTCCTTCCCCCACCACTCACTCTCTCCCTCCCCCTCCTTTTCTCTCTCATTCAGTGACTCAACTCATGCAACAATGTTCTTCTGTCTACAGCAAGTAACATGAGACTAATAAGTCTTTAAACAGCATTTATAGTTTTACTTGGCATCTCTCTGTCGGTATCTATGAGAATGTAAATGACTTTGTGCTGACCTACTCCCCCTCGCTCTTAATTTCGTCGATACCAATCTATTTCCCTTCGCCGTTCTCATCCTATTATTGGAAATGTAATAAGCAGCCACAAGGACTGTACCGTGACCTCATGTATTAATAATCCTTCCCTAACACCCACTGATATTCAGCCCCGTAGTAAGGAACCTGTCGGGTGTGGGCGTCGGGGAAATGTGACGGGTGTCGGGTGTAGGGCACCCGTCTGCATGTTTACTAGTAAAATACGTGTGTCGGTGGGTTTGGTTGTCGGTGATTCCAACCTGTTCAATGAGACGTATAAATCGGACGATATTGGTAGCCTTGATCGATGTAAACAACACCTGAGAGCGCGCAATTGAAATATGGAATGGTGGGACACGATTTCTCTTAAACAGGAGACTGAGGAAAGGAGCACACACACATACACACAAAAGCAATATATATATATATATATATATATATATATATAATATATATATATATATATATATATATATATATATATATATATTATATATATATATATAAATATATATAATATATATATATATATATATATATATATATATATATATATATATATATGTATATATATATGTATATTATATATATATATATAATATTATATATATATATATATATATATATATATATATTATATATATATAATATATATATATATATATATATATATATATATATATTATATATATATATATATATATATATATATTATATATGTATATATATATATATATATAATATATATATTATATATATATATATATATATATATATATATATATAATATATATATATATATATATATATATATATATATATATAATATATATATATATATATATATATATGTATATATAATATATATATATATATATATATATATATATATATATTATATATATATATATATATATATATATATATTATATATATATATATATATATTATATATATATATATATATATATATATATATGTATGTATGTATACACACACATGTATATATATGTATGTATACCAACACACACACACACACACATATATATGTACATATATACACACACACATATTGTGATGGGTATAAGAATGTGTCCCTGCTTTTACCAGTTTGTGTAAAAGGTATATATCCCAAATACTGACACGTCCGGCGAGCAGAGATTGTTCTAATTCCCACACATAATAAATAAAGGGTGATGTGAAACACGGGAGCTAAAACATTAACAATATATTTTAACTCAAGATATATATGTAACATTATTTACAAGGGGGGCACGATATATACACGCAAGGGGGAGCTAAGCCTATCGCAAAGCTAATAATACCTGAGCTATAGTTATATCGATAACACTAAGGAAAATACAGACAATGAACAGTGTATGAATTAAGTCACCAAAGGCACTAGACACTGACTACCTGGAATCCTCGAGGAGGAGTCGAAGAAGGGGAGATCCTCTCGACTTGAAGACTAATTGAATTCTGTATGAATCTAATCATGGCCTATTTTGAAGCGATGTCCTGGGTTACTTGGAGGGGCAGCAGTGACCTTTTTCATTGGCAGAATCTTGCTCGGCTCGGCTTGTGATTGGCCGACGGAGAATGAGGGCAGGATTCAGGCCACGCCTTCCAAGCGACTCCAAATGGGCACCTAGGGTTGGTCCTGGAATTAGGAGACGTTGTATTTGAGATTAACTAGAAATATTTCATTATTAATTCTATACGAATTTTGAATCTTTATCATATTAATTAAGACCTTGATATCGCTCGTCCACGTTACCCCAAATCGTCCCGATTTGGTAAGAAAATTAAATATAACGAAAAGAGAATGCCAAAATCACCGATACTTAGCAGAGAAAACAGGAGGTCCGTGATCAGCAGAAGTCTTGAAAATATACGAAGAGATCAGGAAATGCCGTGGCAACGTCTCGATTATTGCACAAGATCACACGGTTGTGCAATCAATGCAGGCTTCGAGATGGGCTGCGCTGGTTACAGGATTGACACGTCTGGTTGACATGCCTTTCTGAATCCAACACTATCGTATCTGAAAAAACTTTATGCACGTAACTAGTGCATACGATAGTGCTAGAGGGGACTGGGTAAAGGCGTAGGAGCAAAAATTGTGCAGATGCATGTTATAAGATAATTGATAATAGTAGTTATGAATTAACTAGCTGAAAATAACATGCAGTATAAATTGAAAAGATATCAAAGTATATATATATCAAGTGCATTGCTAATTATTAACATATTATTATGTCATAATGGTTTAAAACAATAAAAAAAATATCAAGAGAGTTATGTTAAGTTATAGTATATACTCATAAATTGGTATATCCAGTAATGGTAAATATAGGACAAAAAGATACAAAAGTATGACTTGCGAATAGGCATCGGGTGATGCAGAGTCTTGCTCGTAGTGCGATGCAACCGACACGCGGCTTCGGCAATGGTCAATTGTCGGAGTAATTAGAGGAGGCTTAAACGGAGAGCAGTCCCGAATCATCAGCTGTTGCAAGTCAGGTATCTGTTTAAGATCAGACGGGAAAAGTTATTAGGAGTCCCGGGTTCCATGATGAACCCGAGAGTTGCAACAATGCAAGGAGTTGACTGCAAGGTATAGCGAAAATTAGTATTTCATATATAAGAAATAATCATATATGCAATATAACCATATGATTTGGCAATAACAAGAATTAGGAATTATTTGCTTGAGTTCATGTTATTTGCTGACAATACTTACGCAGCAGCAGACCGGATTCGTCGAGGGATAAACCGTGTGTAAAATATGTATCTGCTGTGATAATAGATGAGTATGCAAAAATGGTAAGCTAAGATGTGGTTCTTCCGTTTACTAACTGAGTCGAGTCCTTCGGGGAGTGAAGGCACGGCATATGAGCCAAGGTCAGTAGCAAATTAGAAAGAACAATGTAAATGTGTATGATGCATGTAAAAAAATAATAGCCAAATTACCAACCATATCTAATCCTTTAAATAGGCATGACCAGAAGTCAAGATCTGGGGCAAAGTGGGTAAAAAAAATATGAATATGCTTATGAAAAAAAATGATCTAACTATCAACCGAATCCAGTCCTTCAATTGATTAGAAGGCACGATATTAGTCAGATCGGATGAGACTGGAAAAATAATGTTAATGACTGCTGAAAGAAAAATAATATTATAACATTGACCTAGAGGTCGTTCCGTTGCGGAATAGGTGATTTACCTTGATTAACCATGCTATTGGTCGGTAAGATAATGCGCCAAATTGAACTCGTCCCTTGGGGAAACGCTGTCTTAGCCCGAGATCAAAGATAAATATGATGAGTTATTACTATGCTAATATATTTCAATTGCGTGGCCGAAATCGTCCTTCTGAAATAAGGTGCGGCGTAATAGCCAAGATCGGAGCAAACTGAAAGAAATACCATTAATATGTGCATAGCTAATAAAAAAAAGCGGAGTTAGCAAGCCTGGAACGTCTGATAAGTGATAAGCGCGCTGTCTCTGTTTGAGAGAAATGATTGTGACGTCAGGTTGTCAAGATCTCCGAGGCGCGTTGCACCGGAGTGCGAAAAATTAACCCGTAATTCGCGGTTTATTCAAATTTGGTACCATAGATACGCGGAATTAGGGTGTGAGATGCATATGCAATGGGCGTCATGCAATGAAGGCCCGATAAGTGAAGTACAGTGGCTGGATAAAGGCAAAATTAAGCTGAAAAGCTATAAAATATGAAATGATAAATAAACCTTTTCCTGACTGTCCTAATGAACGTTGCGTTCAGTAATATAACGATAAAACACTGGCGTTCCGATAAACAAATGAATGAATTTGAAGGTCGTTAACTCGGAAAGGCCCATGATGATAACATTAGTTAAAGTTGTCGGAGTCGACAATTGCTTAAAAGTAAAAATTATGACAATCATATCATATGATGATTAAAGTTACCTGCACTTAAACAATGAAATATGGAAGTAACAATAATCAATGATGCAATGAAAAATGCAAGGATAGTCGAACATGACTATACAATGAAATAGGAATAAAGCTAAGAAACGAACATGCATCTGTCAACATTTCTAGCTAAATGAGATGATAAATCATAATACGAAGTAATGAAACATGCTAAGATATGAAATAATTGTCATAGAGATTGTAATGAGTTAACAATCAAAAGTACATAAAGTCATAAAATTGAACAAAATTATCAAAAACATTGAATGTCGACTGTTGATAAATAAAGAATTTCACAAGACAGTATAAATTGATAATCCAATTATCGGATTACATGATGACCGTACAGTGAGGTCAGTAGTGTGACCATTGAACGATTCTCAAATGACAAAAGATGTTATGGGAGATGTAGATATATAAGTCATGCATTAGAAATATAGTAAGATAAAATAACATCGTACAAACGCAAGACGATAAATGAATGAAAAATGTAGAGAAATTATAGTTAAGACACATATATCAATCTTAATTGTCGTAAACTAATTTCTTTCGTATTCACACGGGCAATAATGACATAGGATAAGGTCACATGCAGAACGCGGTCAAAAAGTGACCGAAAGGTCACATGTGAAACTATCATCCTAATTAACGCGGTCTTGAAGTTGACCACAAGGGACAGAACGGTCGCGAGAAATTTTAACACATTGTCAAAAGTTTCATGTTCAGATTGACCAAACGGACGGGTCACGGGTCAAGTGAGGTCAGGTCATGACCTGGTCAGATGCAAAATACATTAAATAATTAAATGCATATTAAAGCAAAATAAAAGAAATGACATTACATTTTCCGTAATAAAAGAGCAAATATAATAAATGCTAACGCAAAGTGAATTACATTTATACGAATACATAGCATAAATCATATTCAAGAAAGGAAAATATGTAAATTCACAAGAAAAATAATCACACGAGATCAAATAACGAATTTGAGACATGCAATTAGCGAATATATTTTTGTTCAAAGAGATTCGACATGTTAAATTTCGCATAGAAACGAAAACTTTAGAAAATCACACATATATTAGAAATTCCACATAAGAAATTTCAAAGTAATTGCCATAAGAATATGATGTGATTTACAGTTATTTACTTAACTAACGCAGAGAAAAACAAATCATGCATTGTAAGTAGAAAAAGGTAATCGTAATTTCGCACAAGATAACGCAGAGAAATCAAAGCATAGAATGATAGAATAAGTAAACGAAACATAGTTACTCTATCGGTTTCGTATGCAAGGTTCACGTCACACCATTTTGTGATTTTTTTACGAGAATAACGTCAACGTTAAAGCGCAAACAATAGCAACGTAAGAGAAAAATAGAATTTTGTTAAATATTCGTAGCATAGTAAATATAACGAATAACATACACATCGGAAGACACATAAAATAATGATGTGAAATATTACGTTACCGAATGTTAACGAAATGTCATTTAGTGAAATTAACGAAACTACACGTAGATAAAATATCACTTATTAACAAAGTGAGAATAGATGAGAAAGCGAGGGTGGGAGGGCGGGGGATTACGGGGGTGGATTTCACCATAAACGGAGTGAAAAAAAAATGCTATTGGGGAGGGAGGGGAGGGAAACACAGGAGATACATGCAACCTTAGTTGACTAACATTCATTTGCTGAAAGGAGAGAAGTAGCATTACTGCGATTGCCGTGTTCCTCTTAGTGCTGACGCTGTTCACAATCACAAAATACACACTTAGTCAATACTACCGTGGCGATAATTGTCCCAACCGTTACCGTATGAGGCGGGATAGACAAGGGTTATTTAAGTACACGCGACCGGTTCACGACCTAAATAAAAATTTAACTTTTAACCTTAATGGAGTAAGTACTAACTATGTCACATAGTGAAAAAAATAGAACGAAGAGCCACTAGTATGCCTAAATTGTGAAAAAAAAAATAGAAACTAGGTCCTATCAATCTGTTATAAATCAAACAGAACCAAAATATTTGTAGCGAGCGGTCTACGAATACTTATAATCAAAGACGTTATTTAAAACTAATTAACGACGTGAGGTTCTTATCTTGCGTTGCCACCAGATATGTGACGAGCAAGGTATATACATCTTCTGCCACTAGTAATATGGCGAGAAAGATGAATCTCACCTCTGCCACCAGTTATGTGATGGGTATAAGAATGTCCCTGCTTCTACCAGTTTGTGTAAAAGGTATATATCCCAAATACTGACACTAATTTGTGTGATGGGCAAAACGGGTCCCGTCCCTGGCACCAGACTATGTGGCGAGCAGAGATTGTTCTAATTCCCACACATAATAAATAAAGGGTGATGTGAAACACGGTAGCTAAAACATTAACAATATATTATAACTCAAGATATATATATGTAACATTATTTACAAGGGGGGCACGATATATACACGCAAGGGGGAGCTAAGCCTATCGCAAAGCTAATAATACCTGAGCTATAGTTATATCGATAACACTAAGGAAAATACAGACAATGAACAGTGTATGAATTAAGTCACCAAAGGCACTAGACACTGACTACCTGACTATGAATCTAATCATGACCTATTTTGAAGCGTTGTCCTGGGTTACTTGGAGAGGCAGCAGTGACCTTTTTCATTGGCAGAATCTTGCCCGGCTCGGCCTGTGATTGGCCGAAGGGGAATGAGGGCAGGATTTAGGCCACGCCTTCCAAGCGACTCCAAATGGGCACCTAGGGTTGGTCCTTGAATTAGGAGACATTGTATTTGAGATTAACTAGAAATATTTCATTATTCCTTCTATACGAATTTTGAATCTTTACCATATACAATTAAGACCTTGATACATACATATATATATATATATATATATATATATATATATATATATATATATATATATACATACATATATATCTGCATATATATTATATATATATATATATATATATATATATATATATATATATATTAATATATATATATATATAATATATATATATATATATGTACATACGTATATATGTGCATATATATATATATATATATATATATATATATATATATATATATATATATATACAAATATATATATGTATATATTTATTTATATATCTATATATATATACACACCCGTATATATATATATTATATATATATATATATATATATATATATATATATATATATATATATATATATATATATATATATATATATATATATATATATATATATATATATATATATATATATATATATATATATATATATATATATATATATATATTGGTGTATATATAATATATATATATATATATATAATATATATATATATATATATATATTATATATATATATATATTATATATATATATATATATATATTATATATATATATATAATATATATATATATATATATATATATATATATATATATATAT
>NW_028234437.1:26966136-26971136 GCF_977035675.1 Penaeus japonicus | reverse complement strand
TAAATCCTCCAAATTAGAGCAAGTAGACAATTAATGCCTCAAATTACCATCTCCATTTACACGTCTCCTGAGGCAATTAGTCCTCGCGAGTCGGCCCAATTAATCCTTTGCTAATTGAAACCATTTATCTCCTTGTAAGAATGAGCAGCTACAGGTAAGTTTGCACATCAAGTGGACCGAACTCTTGAGTAGATAGTCTCAGAACTTGGTGACAAGGAAAATATGTTTCATTTACAACTTATTTCTACATCATCATTGTAATAATGAGTCATCATCATCACAAGTATAATTATCTGCAAAATGTCCATGTTTTGCACAAAAAAGTGCATAATTACTTTAGATATGCATAGTGAGATATAGTTAAGTATAAGTAAGGTTATTTTAATATTTATAAAAGAACAAGAAAAGGTATTGTTACTGACATGCAAAAATACCTTTTACTCGCTATCATACACACAAAATATGTATCTTCACACTTCGGCTGTAGCTCTCGGTGTAAGGAGATTTCAGAATATGTGTGAAGCCCTCGCTCTCAGCGATCCGTCACTTTCCGTATTGCTTTCAGTAAAAAGCCCAAAACAAGGCAATGGACAAATTCCAAATAATATATCTTTGTATGCAGAGAGGGCCTGTATAGGGGAGATTAAATGAAATTTAGAGAAAACACTGTTTATGATGAAGATATGTGGTGGAGAAATCGTGATGACAGAGCTGTTAGAATGTATGTAAAAGGTTACTGAATACCATGTGTGTTTACATTGATCTTTTTTCACCCATTCTATGGATTTATGCGGGACTATCGTTTTCTTTTTATGTCTCTCTCTCTCTCTCTCTCTCTCTCTCTCTCTCTCTCTCTCTCTCTCTCTCTCTCTCTCTCTCTCTCTCTCTCTCTCTCTCTCTCTCTGTGTGTGTGTGTGTGTGTTCACGACCTTGCAAGCGAGACCATGTCCCAGTACCTTCCTTGAGTATTCATGGCGTGTCTTCCGCACCGGGTGAGAGTTCGTCCTCACCGCGGTCGCCGAGAGAGTTTAAGAGTTGTGCGAATCTTTGTTTAGATACATTTTTTACGAGTTTTGATCCCCCTTCAATAATGCGAGAAGGTGAATATTAGCCTATGCGCTTTAACTTCTTTTTTTTTCTTATTTGCGGAGAATGCGAGAGGAGAACTGGACAAGGATATAACAGCAAGAGCGTCAAAAGGTAATCCATACCATTTTCGACATTCCTAATTGTGCACAATAAGGTAAAAACAGTTATCAATTTATCAATAGAATGAAGAAAATTATATTTGTCTATTTCCTCACCTTTTCCCCTTCAAAGGGAAAAAAAGAACTCAGGCACCCTAGGGTATTTGTGTTACTAATACCATTGGCATTATTCTCTGTTCAAATATCCTATTTTCATTTTTAAAAAATAAGCTTTGGATTTCGAGAAATCCTAAGAAAAAAATGTAGCTGGAAATCAACTTGTGGCAAGGAACCTCTATAATCCTATCAGTAAAAGGCTACATAAAAGTAGTCTAATCTTTTGTTTATTTTCTTGGTCTCATAAATATCCCATTTGTGTCGTTTTTGACTTCAACGTTTTGTGTACATGTTCATTTTTTCACCACATGATCGGAAGGTGTTACATTGTAAATACATAAAAAATAATAATAGAATAAGATACATAATGGAGTCTCGAGAAATTAATCAATAGGACGACTCATATACTTACATGCATGGAATTGGACCATAGGTCCAAGAAAACGGAAACAACTCTAAAGGGGTGGCTAGTAAAACCTTCAGCTTAAACTCTTCTACCTACATATATAACACTAATAAATCTGGAACTAGATACGAAGCCCTTCAGCTATTGTAACTAAAACTAAAGAAATCCAAACTGCACGACGTTGGACTGCTCGTGAGAAGGAATGTCGCGTTACGCAAATGATGGCGATGGTGAATGTGTAACTAAAACCCCGCATATCGCACTGCAGTAGATCTGACGGACCCGCCTACTATGTATACTTCGTAATTTTTTTTTATTTTTTATTTTTTATTTTATTTTTTTTTTTTTTTTATGAAAGCAAACTACACCAGTACATGCTCTTGTAAAGTTTATTAATTAGGATAAAAAAAAAAAAAACAAGAACACTAAGACGAGAGAGAGACTAATGAAATTCCTAATTCGCTCCAGGTAAACAATCCAATTAGTGCAACTATTAACACGTCCAAGAATTAATACTTCAGAGAATCAAGTCTTGTTCCAGCCTTGAATCGATTGGTCGGTATATTTTGTGGTTTAAGGATTCGTCAGAACGAAGATAAGCATTGATGATTGGTATTATTTATTTTTTATTCATTTATCTATTTTTTACCAAGACCTGACCCGTCTTTTCCATTGGCTCAAAAATGTCTATAGACAGGGAAATTGTGTCGTTTTTTGTTGTTACACTCTACCCTCGGCAGTGTTGTTAAACACTTGGTCTCGGCTCATTTCCGGGAATCAGGGTATGTTCACAATTGGTTATGTAATTTATAGATTTCTTCTTTATCATTAAGCATTATTTTAGCAATCGAATTTTCAAGAATTAAATAGATTGAATAAATAAAATTTCTATATATTTCAAATATCGGTATGATAACGTTTATATATAATAAGCAAAACAGGTTCAACCACCAAGTTGAAATTTCGCTCGTTCGAATGGTTCGTTTCAACAAATAACTGATTCTCATTTAACATTACTTGTTTTAGAAAATGTAAAGATTTGTGAAAATCGAAAGATACGGGCTGGGTTGGTGGTGATAAGGCGCTCATCATCGATGGCAGAAACTCGCCTTTTTCAGGCCTTTGTGTTTGCTCACAGCTGACCGCTCGTGCTGTTAGAACAAGGTTATTGCAATGAGCCCTAGTGCGCCAAGGATATGGTATGAACATCCCAAAAGCCCGTCTTCATGTCAACAGTGTGGCAAAGCCGTGGCAAATGCAGCAAAAATATTGGAGCAATCGCGGAAAATCGATGACAGGGGGTGGGCTTGTCTAGTTACGCGGACGAAAAAAATGCATATTATTCGTATAATCTTTGTTACCAATACAGCAAATGTGCATACCACGTTTGGTAATATATATATATATATATATATATATATATATATATATATATATATATATATATATATATATATATATGGTTATATTAAGCATCATTGTCCGTGAAACGGTAGCCAATTCTTTAACAAGGAGCATGCTCAACAAATCATTCATAAAAAAATTGAACTTTTTCTTGTTAGTCTTACCTGTGACTATTAGTTTTCTTATGAATTCGTCGGTTGGACAGTGTTATTCGTCGGAAACATTATCACTATAGAATGGCAACCTGAAGCAACTAACACAGACGTGCCACACTTTTCGTTGAGGACTACCGCTTTCGTGACAGGATCAATGCATGTTTTCACGGGTTTATCTATTTCATTTATTCGAGTATCTACGATCCTTATATATTTGATAAAACTTTCAATTTAGGCTTATGAAGCAATGTGTGCTAGATTGTATTTACAAGTTTCTCTGACGATAGTAGTGAAAACATCTGTCTGATGAATTGCAAACTTCCTCATTCTCCTCATTCTAAACTAGATTCTGACTTTACTGAAATTAGTGTTACTACATTTATTGCCCGACTTCCGGCAAAAGGAGAATAACCATCGTAGTAATATTTAGCAGAAATGCTCGTTCTATTATAATATTCGTGCAACTCCCTTTACAGAATTTCTCTCTATATACGGAACAATAAAATATACATTACCAGTAATTTTCATCGAAGAGTTCGTACCTTCAGAGAGGCTCACGGCTTGTTTATTTCAGGACGGCTATTTAATAAATAATTAAATGCAACGTCCATCCTGTACAGAGTAGAGTGAGCCAGTTACTTTACTAGAGAGAGAGAAAGAGAATGAATGCTATCAGAAGGGGAATAATATACTTACTTTCACGACTTTCAATCAGCAACAATCTCAAATTGCTAAGAAACCCACACTGAATCAGTTTCCCCGCCGAGTCCCGCCGGCTCCCGCCTTTCCTTGTGCTTTCACTGTTTAAAATCTACATCCAATTGTGCCGCCATTGCCATTCAAGAACATCAACGTTTAACGGCATAGAAAGCCCATGAGACTATTTTCAAAGAAATTCGAAAATTATCATGTTGCAGACAACAATGAAAGTTCATATGTTCCCCATTGTAAGGTTGGACAGTAGAGTAACTGCAAAAGAAGCTTCCAGGGTACGTACGAAACTTTAATGCGACTGATAACGAGATGGAAAATGAATGTCTTTGGTTCACTTTACGCCAGTTTCCTTGTTCAATGATTCGTATTACCACATCTCAGTTATTTTACCATTTATGAATATCACTTTTTTGGTATTACCATCATTATCATTTTTTTACCTTCAAATACTTTGTAGGTTCGTGCATACAATACAGTCGATAAACACACGCACAATAATATGAAAACATTGACATGAATACATGCCTGACTAGATCAGATTTATATATATATATATTTTTTTATGATAGACTAAATTTTGCTCGATAGTATAACATGAGCGATCGGTAATGACACATGGAATGCATGTGAAAGATGATGCCATATATCTATAAAAGATAATTATACAAAACTGACTAGACTATTGACATTTTCAAAATACTTTTGATTCAGTGGTTGCAGATGGAGGCGGGATGGTGTGCCAGTGGTGAGTAGTAATTCAATTCCGTATTTAATGTGAACTGGATTGTTATATCTTGTTATATTCTCGGACTACAGTAATGAAATTGATATATTTTGAGGATGTAGACAATTATATTCGTATCATTGACTAGAGAGAGAGAAACTCAGTTTATTTTCTATGTTATTAGTGAACAAAGTATATCTGGAAGATAAGGTACTTTCTCTTTACGACCCCACCCCTCGCTTATCTGTGCTTGATATTTCTCTTTCTCTCTCTCTCTTTCTCTTTCTCTCTCC
>NW_028234437.1:26918636-26923636 GCF_977035675.1 Penaeus japonicus | reverse complement strand
GACCAAATCGCCGCATCCATGCCACAGCTTTCTTCAAGCGGAACCAGCTTGAGAAGCTCATGAGAAACTTCTCCGTGACATCTTCAGCAACCTGACTTACTGCAGCGATAGACTTTGGTACTTTCTTAACTTCTTTATCATCAACCAGAAAGTCTATGCTCTCATCTGAATGTGGTATCCATTCTTCTTCTGGTTTCCAAAGAAATTCCGGCCCCTGTAGCCATCGTTGGTTTCTCTTCATTTGTTCACCATGAAGTCCACGTGATACATCATCTGCTGGATTTTCTTTAGAAGGAATATACCTCCATTGCTTAATATCTGTGCTTCCCTGAATGTATGCCACACGATTAGCAACGAAAGTTTTAAACCTTTTGGATTTGTTCTTGATATATTGTATAACAATCATGCTATCTGTCCAAAAGGTTGATTCTATCAATTCCAAGCCAAGCTCTTGATGCAAAGCTTCATCAATCTTCACAGCTGTAGTAGCTGCTGCTAATTCAAGTCTTGGTGTTGTTGTAGACTTCATAGGGGCAAGTCTTGACTTGGCTGCAAGGAAAGCACAGTGAATGTTTTTATTTCTGTCAACTAACCTCAAAAAACTCACAGTGCCATAAGCATATTCAGATGCATCAGAGAAATGATGGATTTGATAACTGACTTCATTGAAACCAGGAGGTTTAAAACATCGTTCGATGTTGATGTCTTTCAGATGTTCCATATCCAATAACCACCTGGTCCATCTCTTCATGCCCTCTTCAGAGAGATGATCATCCCAGCCTTTCTGTAATCGACATTCATCTTGAAAAATCTTCTTACCAATAAGTATGAAAGGACTTACTAACCCCAAGGGATCATACACTGAACTTAGGATACTTAGCAATCCCCTCTTCGTTTGAGGTCTGCATTTCTCTTGAATTCTTATTGCTAGTGTATCATTAATAGTATTCCATTCCAGTCCTAAAGCATGTTCCACAGGTAAAGAGTCTTCGTCCAAATCAAGACTCTTAACATTCTTGGCTTGTTCATCTAATGGTACATCTTGTAGCACATGCTTACTGTTACTTGTCCACTTTGTAAGCTTGAACCCTCCAGTCTTCATCATACTGGCTATATTTCTTCTAAGGTTCACTGCCTCTTCTTCTGTTTCTGTGGATGTAAGCAAGTCATCTACATAAAAATTCTTATGAACGATCTCGAATGTTCTTTCATCAAAATTATCCTTTTGGTCATTAGCTGTGTGTAGGAGAGCATATGTTGCACAACTTGGGCTCCAAATTCCTCCAAATGGATGTACTGTCATCCTGTAGATCTCTGGGTCTTTAGACAAATCTCCGTCTGTCCACCAAAGGAATCGGAGAGCATTTCTGTGTGATGGTGTAACTTTCACTTGATAATACATGGCTTCAATATCACTCATTATTGCCACTTTCTCCTTTCTGAATCTTTGAAGTATTCCAAACAGCTTATTTGTCAAATCAGGGCCTTGTAGAACATGTTTGTTGAGAGATGTCCCCATAAATTCTGCTGCACAATCAAATACCAGTCGAAACTTTTCAGGCTTCTTTTCATTCTTTACATTGAAAATTGGTAAATACCATGTAAGTCCAGGAAAGGCATCAATTTCTTCATCGGGCACAACTTCAGCTTGCCCTTTTGTAACCAGCTTCATAATTTCCTTGTTATACTCATCTAACACGGCTGGATTTTTTATTAACCTCTTCTTCAAAGACTCTTGACGCTTATCCACCATGCTTCTATTATTGCATAACTCAGGTGGAATCCGCTTAAATGGGATAGGTAACTGAAAATGTCCATTGATTTTCACTACCGACTTATCCCAGAGGCTAAGTACTTCCTTGTCATCCTTGGACATACAACTGGTATTCTTGTTCAGATCTTCACACCCGTCAATAGCCCAAAATTTTTCAACTTGTATTGACAGACTACTTTCTGATGTTGGAATGGTATGAATTAAGTTATTAAATACTTCCTTGCTGTGTGGATCATCTCCTACAGGCCCATTAATTGCCCAACCTAGCACAGTTCTTATTGCATATGGCTCATTATCTTTTCCTGACCTTACTTCTTGAGGTTTTAGCAAGTGTGGATAATCTTGGCCAATAACTATGCTGACTACTTCTGCATTAACTTTTGGTAGCTCTAAACTTTCTAAGTGTCTCCATTTTTTTACATCAACTTGTGAAGTTACACCACCTTGCAAGCTTGGAGGAAAATCTTTCAGTGCATACACTTTCTCCAGGACTATCGTTTGTTTCTTTCGACCACCTGTAACTATTTCCAAGGTTATCTCTTCAACCTCAGTATCTTCAACTTTATTTAATGTGGTCATATTCAGTGTCACTGATTTTCCTGAAATGCCCAATTTATCAATTAATGCTTTTGTACAGAATGTGCTATTGCTTCCTGGGTCCAGTAATGCCAGAGTTGAAATATGGTTATCCATTCCTAAACTACCTACCTTTACTTTTACAATAGGCAATGCAATCTTGGAATCTTTAGATGGATTACAGGCACAACTATTTGTGCTAACTTTTGGTTGAGTACTAACTTTGCCAGCTTTTTCAGATGCATCTTCTTTGTTAAATGCATCATGTAGCAATTTATGATGCCACATACCACAATTGTCTACTTCACAGACTGTGGCTTTTCTGCATGTTGTTACTCTATGGTTTGACCGGAGACAGTTGAAGCACAATTTTGCTTTTCTTACTTCCATCAGTCTCTTCTCTTTAGTCAACTTTATAAACTGGCTACATTCATGCAACCAGTGTTTTCCTTTGCACATAGAGCAACTCGCAGTATTTTTATTAGACACTTCAGTGTTTCGCTTATCAACTGCTGGTTTAGTTAATACTTCCTCATCCAATCTCACATTGAAACTTGTTCCTTTTGTTGTTCGCCTGTCTTTGTTTTGCTTCAACCCTTTATCCAAAGATTGGAATAATGGGTCGTTCACTTCTAATGAAGCTCGTTCTAGGAACTCTGCTAATGGTGTAAATCCTGGATATCTCTTATTTCTCTCTGTGTACTTAACAGCTTCTGTTCTCCAGCGATTTTGGAGATGGAAAGGTAATCTTTTAACAACTTCAGTGACTTTGTCTGACATTATATCAGGATCGTGTCCCAGTGCCTTGAGAGTTTCAACACAGTTTCTAGTATCATCGGCTAAATTGGATAGCATGAGTTTATCAGATGCTTTCAGGTTAGGTCCATCAGAAACCTTTCTTAACCAAGCTTCTTTTATATACAACTCATTTCCAAAACGTTGCTGGAGGATATCAAGAGCTTTTTTATACCCCTCTTCTGCGTTCATCAGATTACAACAAGCCACTGCTTTTGCAGCACGTCCCGTGCAACTCTGCAAAAGTCTGGTTAGTTTTGCCCTAGCACCTACAGAGGTAACTCCAACACACTCCTGAAAAGTCTTTACAAACTGCCAATACTCTAATGGATCACCATCAAAGCTACTTAGCTCTACTTTAGGCAGCTGCAAGATTTCAATTAGCTGTTGATTAGTTGTTACATTATTCTGCAGTGGCTCATTGTTATTGATATGACCTAATGTTGTTGGAAGTGAATGAGTTTGTGTCCATGGTTCAGCATTTGGATTAAGCAGTGATTGTACTTGTTGAGTTTCAGGTTCTTCATGTTCTTGTTTTATCACTGGAGGAAACTTTACTTCCGAAAGCTTCTGACCTTCCTGCGAGGCTCTATGCACGACTGAGGTTTCTTCCTCTTCAAATCGTCGATACATTTCCTCTTCAGCAGTAGCCGCAGCTATCTCGGCTTCTAGTTCCTCCTTTGCTACCTCAACTTCAAGCTGCTTCATCTTGATGATCTTCTTGAATATATCTTCTTGTGCCCTAGCTTTGGCTTCAAGAGACGCTCTCTTGGCAGCAGCATTAGCAGCAGCAATTTTCATACTGAAACTCGATTTTCTTGATGACATACTTCTGCTTGACTTCATGCTGTTTCTTTCACTCTTCTCATTCACTGGTACCATATCTGTTATCAGCCATCCTTTGGCTACATCAATCTGATTCAAAGCTCTCTCTTTGATTTTGTTATAACTGAGTTCTTCATCAATAACAATCTCAAAATCCCCCTCTCGCTCATACAACGTAATTAATTTATCATGACAAATTTCTAACCTATCAAGTGCATCTTGAACCTGATCTATGTTGGTCTGAATTTCATTAGCACTTCTACTCATGTGAATACTTTTGTTCAAAATGTTTAACCGTCTAGTTAAAACTCCTGTGTAGGCTGATCTAGACCGCTTAACCGCTAACACCCTTTCAGAGCTTACCTCCTTGGTGTCGGTCCCTGGTCCACCTACGTCAAGGTCTGGGCTTTGATGGTCATCATGGACATCAGATTCATAAGTCACAGTAGCAGGGTCACCTACTACAGCCTGATGATCATCTTGTACCCCTGTCAATTCACATAGTTGGTCAGATAATTTTTCCATACTCATGGTAACAAAACACAAACAAAATTATATACAAGAATTATACAAAATGTGTAATTCACCTAACAATCAGAGCAAATAAGAGGTAATAAATGCTTAAATCATAGAAAACAAATATTACAATTCTGTCATTCAATATTCTCAAATATTGACAAATAAACATAAATCTATGATTAAGAAAAACACTACTTCATTTCCTTTCTTTCTGGTGCGGTGTTTTAGCAGCATTTCTTGTTTAACCTCTTGATGGTGGGAATCTTGACCTTTGTTGGATCTTGAATTTGCACAAAATTTCGTACTTTTGTCGCGGACAATCATGCCACGACAAGATAGAAGTAATCTGGTCTTTCTTCAATGATGGTTGGTTGAAGAAAACTACGCCAATTCCGTCACGGAGTGGATTTATTGGGTTTAGATGGAACATACAATGACCACCCTTCATGTGGCCTCTTGGGGAGCACGTGGTGCCAGTCTTGGTGTCGTTGATTTTAGTTGTTTGGACTGC
>NW_028234437.1:26908636-26911136 GCF_977035675.1 Penaeus japonicus | reverse complement strand
GAACAAAAGATTATATTTTCTGGCCAGTGAGAGCTTAATTTCAGACTTGGCTATACATCAACATAAAACGGGTTTCCTTATATCTAACCAAACCCGCAGTTGTGCATAGGAATGCTCTATCAGTAGGCATATTCGGATACATGCTACAGTGTGAATTCGTGTGTCAGTCGGCTACCTTTTAGAGGTTGGGTAGAAATTTTATTCGAAAACTTTCGTCTCTTTATTTGTTGGCAACGCACTAAATTCGTTCAAAATCTCGTATCTTCACACTTCAGTGATTTTTATTCATTCACACACATCTCGAACTCCATCCATATCGCAGTATTTCGCAATTGCATCCGATATTGCTATTGTTGTGATTTTGAATATGCTTTTGTCATCATTACTCTTTTGCGTGAAAATTGAAGGAAAGGGGAGGACTCGCATGCTCAGTGAACTAGATTAGCCAATGTTTACTTTGAAAGAGACAACTTTGCAAGAGGAAATGTAGAGGAGGAAAAGAAACAGGTTTATTGGGAATGAAAGCATTTTTCGATGCAATGTTCAGTATAACAATTACTAATGGGACACTTGACATTATGGTGTTTTTAAATTAGTAGGCAAGGATAAAGATAGAGGGATATATAGATGGATAAGGAGATAAATAGTTACCTAGGTAGGTAAGATGCTATGGATTGTCAGTAGATGTGTATGATTACAATAATTTCCTCTTAGAATTTTTCTTATCTTTTTCCTATCAAGCATATGACTGGGCTCAACAATTGAAGATCCTGGTATTCTAAAGAATTTCAAAAATATGTTACTTAAATTTAGTATCTAAAGTGAACACTAAATGATTTACTTTTTAGTGTAGCCCTTTTGAATGCGTCCGTGAGTAAATTAACGGTTTATGGCGTACTGTAAGGTTGACGGGTGTACCTTAGATTCCTAAATATCTTAGGGAAAGGAAGAAGTGGTTTGCCTAGACTTTAGGCACTGAAATTGAAAAATTATTTTGTAAGCATTTTTTATGCCACCAGTATGATGAACGAGGACCCTTACATGAATCCTTCTAACATCCTTCCCTAATCACAACCCAATGAAAGAGTGAAAAGTTGATTTGAAGAATATTCAGGGACCCCCCCCCCTTCTCTCTCTCTCTCTGCATTGTGTTGAGTATCTCGCGATCTTCGAAATCCATGTCCTATAACTCTTAAGAGGTGTTTGCTCTTTAATCTCCGTATCCTAGCCAAGGGGAAATCATTGCATGTCCAATAGTGTTCCGAACTATAGTCTGTTTATTCTGATCTGTCTACTGACCAGTGAATGTTTTAGCCATATGTGGCATCTGGAATTACTGACTCGTGATTGGTTGAATATCAGCATGTCCGATATCATTCGTCATTTTATTATAAATATTCAAACTATTAATGTGATGAAACCCCCGCCAAAAGGAACCGCCTTGTCGTGGCGCGGGGGCTTGAACTCCTTCCTCGGACGAGCCCGCCCTAGATCTGGCCAGTCTCTCCCTCCCGTTGAGGTGGCCTTCTAGCAGCGGATTCTCCGAGGAGGGACGACTAAGCGTTCCTAGGTGCTGAGATGATATATTGAAAGTAATAGATGTACAAAGAACCATATTCACATATAAATCCAAAACATATCGATTTTCACTGATTCTGTACCATGCAAACACATGAAAACAACCTTGTACCAATGGCTGTAGTCGAAAGGAGTTTTCCCCGCCATAGATAGCCCTGCCCACCTAGTGATGTCACCTAATGATGTCACGTCATACTTCCTCCACTCATCAATCTAATTTTCATATCTATTGCAGTTATCTGTAATAGTAATCTGTATTTGGTCTTTACGTATGTGTGTGTGTGTGAGAGAGAGAGAGAGAGAGGGAGAGAGAGAGAGAGAGGTGTGTGTGTGTGTGAGAGAGAGAGAGAGAGAGAGAGAGAGAGTATGTTTAGGCTAAACCAGAAGACAAAAGAAAGAGAGAGAGGTAGGGGAGAGAAGACGTTTCTCATAAAAAAAATAAAAAATAAAATCCCATACATTCCGATTACGAATATGTTCCTCCGATGGTATTTCCTCTACTTATAAATATCAATAATGAGTCATGATCACAAATGATTGTAGTGGGTATAAACAGACAAGTGATGTAAGGAACTACAGTATATTTCTACACTGACTGAAATTTGTAGTGTATTTCATTCGTGTCTGTGGCCAGCAGGGAAAAGGCGTAAGAGGTGCATGACGTGACCTCATCAGAACCTCCCTTTCGACACACAAACGAACAACGGGCATTAAATAATCATTCTGTCTCTGATTAACATTTATTTATTTAGATAACATTCATTTAATAATTTGATATGGCAAACTCCGACAACTTGTTTGTATTCTCCCTCCATCCCGCCACTGTGTTGTGGCTTTATTTCATGTCATTTCGTTTACCCATGCAATTTGCATGAAATTAATTGTTACATGAAAGGAAACATATACTGAAAGAAAGGCTAAT
>NW_028234437.1:26873636-26891136 GCF_977035675.1 Penaeus japonicus | reverse complement strand
TTGTCAAAATAATTCTGCTCATAAATTTCAAACAAATAATAAACTGAATGTTTAAATTTCAGTACATAAAACTTTTTTTTTTTCCTTTCATTATTATTTTACAGTAGCTACTTACGAACTGTTACGCAACCTTAAGAATAACGCTGGAAATGAGAGCCGGGCGGGACAACAGTAACACCAGGGACCTTCACAAAAACTAAAACTAAATACTAGTGATTCCCCCACGGCTACACTGGGACTAACTTTCTATGCTTCAGAAAGGAAAATGGCTATGCTTTACAATGGTGTCATTAATTTTAAGCTAGCATTATTAGTTATGGAAGGTACGATTTATCAAACATAAACAACTTTTTACGTTAAATTTGACAGCACTGAGCAGGGGTGTACGTCCGCCAGTCCGCGTGATTCTCATACGAGTAGAATATTCCCTCGCTAATGCTAGTTTTATCGTAACTTACTCATGTTTTGTAATTTTATTTTTCCACTTTAAGCAAGAATTTTTCTGGAAAGGCCGAAGGCAAACATGTCCAGGTTGCAGCTTTCGGTCCTCCAGCCACTGAATAGTGTCAAATTAATATTTATAATTTTTTTCCACCCTTCCCATTATATTATACAATATACTTGTAATTGTTTTAATATGTTACCTACATTTCCTAGAAACCTCATCCAAGACCGAGCTATCCCCTCACCATCTCACTGTCAACTTACACTCGGACACGTTTAGTACCTGTGTTAACCAGTCCTGAGCTCCGTTGGTGCACACTGAGTGAACGTGACCAGGCTGCCAAATGCTTAATAATGATGCATCACCAATTTACAGTAGAATTTTCACTTTTGCTTGATACTCAGAGTCTCAGAGTACGTGATGTTTAAAACTAAATGTCAGTATCCATACTTTCAAGTTTATCTGGTATTTGAATAATAATTGATATTTTATCTGTCTTATTATTATATGGCATTTACCCTCGGCAGCCCAGGATGGCACGTACGTGAGTCGAGTTAGTCGACGGTGAATCTTTCCTCAGTCACAGCTGCCTCGTCTGTGTGTGTAGGCACATTTTTTCCTAAGAAGCTATATACATATATGCAACATGGAGCGATGGATAATCCGAAGGACTGCAAACAGGGAAAAAACATCAGATATTGACAACAGTGTCTCAGAAACAACTGACGAAATTCCTTCTGAAAAGCCATCTACTAGTTCTACTTCAAATATAAATAAGGGACAAGACAAACGTAAGGGTAAGACCCCCCAGTATGACCAATCATCCAAACATCGAAAATATCAAGAGGAATTTATAAAGTACGGATTCACTAGTTTTACCATTAATGAGAAGCAGCACCCCCAGTGTGTTCTGTGCTCAGAAGTGCTTGCACATGAAAGCTTAAAGCCTGTGAAAATGAAAAGACATTTGCAAACCAAGCATCCATCTCATGCTGATAAACCAATAGAATTTTTCCGCCGAAAGGAGGGAGAGCTGCAGGATCAAAAGCAAGTGTTAACTCGGCAAACCACAATCTCTACCAAAGCTCAGATGGCATCATATGAGGTAGCATACCTAATTGCACAGTCCAAACAGCCACATACCATTGGGGAAACCCTCATGAAGCCTGGCGCAGTGACTATGAGTCGGATTATGCATGGTGATAAAATGGCCCGTGAGCTTGAAACAGTCCCGCTGTCTAACGACACTATTACTCGACGTATTAATGACATTGCAAATGACATTAAGTGTCAGCTGATTGACAGGGTTAAGGGAAGCAAGTATGCTCTGCAGCTAGATGAGTCGACAGACATATCAAATTCTGCACAACTACTGGTATTCATCAGATACAGTTTTGCTGGAAAACTTCAAGAAGACATGCTTTTTTGCACTGTACTGGACGGAACCTGCACAGGTAGTGACATATTCACAAAGCTGGACACCAAAATACGAGAGGAGAGCTTGTCTTGGGACCAGTGTGTTGGTGTGTGCACAGACGGTGCCGGGGCAATGTTGGGTAAAAGGAAAGGACTTAAGGCAAGAGTTTTACAAGTGGCACCTCACATAAATTTTACACATTGTATTATTCACAGGGAAGCTCTTGCGAGCAAAGCACTCAATCCAGAGTTAAGTAGTGTTCTTCAGACTGCGATTAAAATAGTAAACTACATCAAAACACGTCCCATAAACGCCAGGCTGTTCTCCACACTGCAATGAGATGGGCTCGGAGCATGAAGCACTGTTGTTCCACACAGAAGTCAGGTGGCTGTCCCGGGGCAAAGTTCTCAACCGCTTGTACGAGCTGCGAGATGAGGTGCGCCTGTTCCTGATTGAGTCTGAGTCCCAACTTGCTGACCATCTGACTGACCCTGACTGGTTAGCAAATCTAGCATATTTGTCTTGTATATTCGAAAGACTTAATCTGCTGAATTTATCACTACAAGGCCCAAACACAAACATCTTGGTTCTTTCTGACAAAATTGATGCATTCACAAGGAAACTGGAACGATGGGCTGTGCGAGTTGATGGGGGCAGTGTTGAAATGTTTCCTGAGCTGGAGGAATTTATGGAGGAGAATGAACTAAGTGTCGATAACGTGAAGGTAATGATCACGACTCACTTCAAGAAGTACTTCCCAAAGGAGACAGCCCCACAACGATATGACTGGATACGACAACCATTCACTGCTACAGGGGATCACTTATCATCCGACATGGAGGATGAACTGCTGGAGCTGTCCAGTGATCGCACCTTACAGACATCGTTTGGCTCAACCACACTGGATGAGTTCTGGATTTCAGTTGCAAATGAATATCCAGTATTATCCAAGGCTGCAATGGATGTACTAATTCCTTTTGGATCAACCTATTTATGTGAAAAGACTTTTTCGGCACTGACATATATTAAAAACAAATACCGATCACGACTCTGGGTGGAGGATGATCTCCGAGTTGCCATCTCTGGCATCAAACCCAGGATGGAGTTACTGTGTTCAAAAAAGCAGGCCCAAGTATCTCACTAACTGGGGTTAGTTATTCATGATAAACTTAGGCCTGTGTAAATACTATTTTTCACTGTGGAATATGGATATTATTAGCTAATCACTACTAGTGGAGCCCCATAGTAGGGCCTAAATATTGACCATTGTCTTTAAACTTTCATGAATATTGTACTTTAATTGTAACACCACGTTAGTAATTATTTCGCAAGAAATTCATACAGTTCTTTCAAATCCAGAAAATAATTATCTCAGACAGAATGTCTTAAATATTTCCAATATATTAATTTCCAAACCAAAGAGGTATGAAATATCTCTGAGTCTACCAGATTTTTGTGTGGGTGTATTGTCTCATATGAGAATTATACATCATCAGCTGATTTTAGGTTTCAGCAGATTTGTAATATCAGCACCTTAATCAAATACTGTAATTATTTTGTAATTATTTTAAGGCTGAATATTTAAATTTTGATATAAAGTTATCAGTAATTTTATTTGATTGTGGTTTACAAACACAGACATAATTCATACTAACTGCAGTAGCTTTTTTCAACAAAAGTATTATTATAATTTCATACTTATTTTTGTCTCTTGAAGCAGTTAGTAAAGTTGTTAGTGGCTGTACGGATTTAACATTAATTCTATAAAATATACCGTATTGCTTTGCATATTTTGTCTCAAAAGATTGTATTTTTCTTATTCATATATATATGTAATATAGAAAAATTAAACATGCAATTTCATAATCTTATTCTTTTTATAGTGATTCTATAGTAACATTTCATGATGTCTAGCTGTAGCTCGCATATTCCAAAACCTTATTCTCATTTCAGTTAATGTAAAACCAAAAAGTAATAAATGTGTATTTTAAATATTTATTTTATCTTATTTGTTGCGATTATGTTGTTATGATCCGGGGCATAGGCATGTACTGTGTGTGTGTGTGTGTGTGTGTCAGAAGCACTTCGGGGGAAGGCGGGGGTCACGAGTCTCTACCAATATTGTCTGGGGGGTCGCGGGCCAAAAAGGTTGAGAACCACTGCTCTAGAACACAAATCTACCTGGAATCCTTGAGGAGGCGAAGAGAGAGGAAGTCCTCTCGACTCAAAGGCTGAACGATTTCTGTTTTGAATCTATCTATGACATATTTTGAGGCGAGATACCAGGTCAGTTCGAGGGGCAACGGTGACTCTTCCCATTGGTCAGGGAGCTGCCCGACCCGGCTATGATTGGCCCACGCGGTAACGACCAATTCTGGGGGATGCGGTCAGGAGGTCCGAAAGTCCAAGGATAATGCAGCTCGGGGCCTGGGAGAGATTATCAAGAGGGAGTCACTAAAATCATATAACATGTAGGTTTAAGCTTTATAATGTTATAATTCCTTTCATTTATTGTAGTATATCTATTCGTATACAAATAAGACCTTGATATCGCTCGTCCACGCTACCCCAAATCGTCCCGATTTGGCAAGAAAATTAGATATAACGAAAAGAGAATGCCAAAATCAGCGATACTTAGCAGAGCAAGTAAGGAGATCCGTGATCAGTGGAACTCTTGAAAATATACGAAGATATCAGGAAGTGCCGTGGCAACGTTTCGATTATTGCACAAGATCACATGGTTGTGCAATCAATGCAGGCTTCGAGATGGGCTTCGCTGGTTACAGGATTGACACATCTGGTTGACATGCCTTTCTGAATCCATCACTATCGTATCTGAAAAACTTTATGCACGTAACTAGTGCATAAGGTAGCGCTAGATGGGATAGGGTAAAGGACGTAGGAGCAGAAGCTGTACAGATGCATGCTCTAAGATAATTGATAATAGTAGTTATGAATTAACTAGCTGAAAATAACATGCAGTATAAATTGTATATATCAAGTGCATTGCTAGTTATCAACATATCATTATGTCATAATGTTTAAAAACAATAAAAAATAGCAAGTGAGTTATGCTAAGTTTTAGTATATACTCATAAATTGGTATATCCAGTAATGGTAAATATAGTACAAAAAGATACAAAGGACGAGTTGCGAATAGGCATCGGGTGATGCAGAGTCTTGCTCGTAGTGCGATGCAACCAACACGCGGCTTCGGCAATGGTCAGTTGTCGGAGTAGTTAGAGGGTGCTTGAGTGGAGAGCACTCTCGCATCATCAGCTGTTGCAAGTCAGGTATCTGTCTGAGATCATACTGGGGAAAAAGTCATTAGGAGTCACGGGTTCCATGATGAACCCGAGAGTTGCAAAAATGCAAGAAGTTGACTTCAACAGGAACCGTATACAGCATAGAATGGTCCTGGTAGTCGACAGATGTGGTAGTTACCAGCAGGAACTATCTGCAAGGTATAGCGAAATTAGTATTTCATACTAATAATAATTATATATGCAATATAACAATATTATTTGGCAACAACAAGAATTAGGAATTATTTACCTGAGTTCATGTTATATGCTGACAATACTTATGAAGTAGCAGACCGGATTGATTGAAGGATGAACTATGTGCTAAATATGTGTCTGATGTGATAAATGATGAGTATGCAAAATAGTAAGTTAAGATGTAGTTCTTCCATTTACTAACTGGGTCTAGTCCTTCGGGGAGTGAAGCCAAGATCAGTTGTAAATAAGAAAGAAAAAAAATATGAATATGTATGATATATGTAAAAAAATAACAGCTAAATTACCAACCATATCTAATCCTTTAAATAGGCGTGACCGGAAGTCAAGATTTGGGGCAAAGGGGGTAAAAAAAATATTATGAATATGCTAATGAAAGAAAGAAATAATCCAATGATCAACCGAATCTTGTCCTTCAATTGATTAGAAGGCACATGAGTCAGATCGGATGAGACTGGAAAAAATGAGAGCTGAAAGAAAAAAAATATTATAACATTGACCTTTGTGGAATAGGTGATTTACCTTGATTGACCATGGTCGGTAAGATAATGCACCAACTTGAACTCATCCCGTGGGAAACGCTGTCTTAGCTTGAGATCAAAGATAAATATGATGAATTATTAGACTATGCTAAGATATTTCAATTGTGTGGCCGAACTCGTCCTTCTGAAATAAGGTGCGGCGTAATGATTGTGACGTCAGGTTGTCAAGATCTCCAAGGCGCTGTGCCCCGGGGTGCGAAAAAATAACCCGTAATTCGCGGTTTATTCAATTGTGGTACCATAGTTACGCAGAATTAGGGTGTGAGATGCATATGTAATTGGCGTCATGCAATGAAGGCCCGATAAGTGAGGTACAGTGGCTGGATAAAGGCAAAGTTAAGCTGAAAAGCTATAAAATATGAAATGATAAATAAACCTTTTCCTGACTGTCTTAATGAACGTTGCGTTCAGTAATATAATGATAATATATAGGCGTTCCGATATCCCATGAAATATTTTGAAAGGTCGGAAACTTGGAGAGGCCTATGATGATAATTTGCTTAATGCTGTCGAAGTCGAGAATTGCTTAGAATTAAAAATAATGACAATCATATCATACGATATTAAAGTTACTTGCAATTAAATAATGAAATATGGAAGTACCAATAATCAATAGGGCAAAAAAAAATGCAAAGATAGTCGAATATGACTATACAATGAAATAGGAATAAAGCTAAGAAACGAACATGCATCTGTCAACATTTCTAGCTAAATGTGATGATAAATCATAATATGAAGTGATGAAACATGTTAAGATATGAAACAATTGCTAAAGAGATTGTTATGAATTAACAATCATAAGTACACAAAGTAATTAAATTTAACAAAATTATCAAAAACATTAACTGTCGAATGCTGAGAAATAAAGAATTTCACAAAGACAGTATAAATTGTTAATCCAATTATCGGATTACAAGGTGACCGTACAGTGATGTTGGTTAGAGACCGTTGATCGAATATCAAATGACAAACGATGTCAAGTTATAGAAATATGAAAATATATAAAGTCATGCATTAAGAAATATAGTAGAAACGTATATGCTGACAATAAAATAAATGGAAATGTACAGGAAATTATAGTTAAGACATATAAATCTTGTGTTGTAAACGATTTTCTTACGAATTCACACGGGCAAGAATGACATAGGGTAAGGTCAGATGTAATACAAACTTCCAAATTAACACGGTCGAGAAGGGACCGGAAGGTCACATGTGAAACTATCACCCAAGATAACACGGACACGATTGACCATAAGGGATGGAACGGTCACGTGAAATCTAACACATTTCAAAAGTTCATATTCAGATTGACCATACGCATGGGTCACGGGTCAAGTGAGGTCAGGTCATGACCTTGCCACATGTAAAATACATTTAAATAAATGCATATTAAAACAAATATAAAAGAAATGACATTACATTTCCCGTAAAAAAGAGCAAATATTATAAATGCTAAGGCAAAGTGAATTACATTTATACGAATACATAGTATAAATCATATTCAAGAAAAGAAAGAGCACCAGAACAAAACATGCGGTTTATTACCTGAATAGACATTACATACAGGACACAATCACAAAGAGAACAGGCTCAGGAAACATTACCAGGGCAGGAAAAGGTGAGGAAGACGAGGTCGCAGGGTGGAGAGGAGACGGCTGGTCACTTAGGCGGGGTTGCTGGGTCAACTGCAAAATTTCTTTATCTTTCTTTCTTTGTTGGATTTATTGGCTATCAAACAGCGGCACATGCCAAGGTCATTAAGCCAATGTTTCCATTTTATCTCATCACTCTATAGAAGGTCATAAAGTTTTGTCTCCTTTAAAAAAGTGATTACTTTACTGATTATTTTTTCATTGTCAGATAGTATATTTTCTATATTGCATTCTATATTTTTAATTTGTAAATAGTTTTTGATTTTTTGTCTTTGATTGTTATATTTATGGCATGATGTCAGGATGTGTGGTATGGTTATGGTTCTATTACAGTAGCCACACTGTAAAGGGAAATTCTTTTCGATATAGGGAGTAAGGTGAGTCAATCTTGTGGCATTGACCCTAAGTCTTGCCAACACCACCTCCTCCCTTCTGTTTTTTTCTGTGGGCTGTGTCCCACTGTTTTATTTCCATTTTGTGTTTAGTGATTTGGAGGTCGGTCCACTCACTTTGCCACAGGAGATGAATTTTTGCTTTTATAAAAGAGACAAAACACCTGAGATCTGTGCGGACAATGCCAGGCTCCAGATCACCAGTCGACCCGGCTAATTTGTCACCCTGTTCATTGCCATGGATACCCGAGTGTCCGGGTACCCATATCAGCTTGATTGATTTGTTGGCACTATATAATTTACGAATGATATTACCCTGTAATTCATTTTTGGTGGTTTCTAAGGATTTAATGGCTTTAAGTGAACTTAACGAGTCTGAAAATATGACTATTCTATCGTGGGTCGTCATTAAGGCGAAATCTAAAGCTTTGTCTATTGCAAAAAGTTCAGCAAGAAAGATCGATGTATGATTCGGCAATCGAAATCTCAACTGACATTCAGTCGACCATACACCCGCACCCACACACTCGTCTGTCTTGGACCCGTCGGTATACAAATGAAAAAAGGAAAGATGTTTAATAAGGATCTCTCTGAACCGCTGGCGTACCTCCGCCTCCGGTACCGTGGCTTTGACTGATGGTAGCCAGTCTACCACAATGGAAAAATTGGGTGTTTCCCACGGCGCTATATTTGAATGAACCAGGGTATCGATAGTAGAGAGATCTATACCAACTTTATCTGTGAGGTCATGGAGTCTATTGCACAGAGGCTTTCCGCCGCGGTGCTGTGGGTCTAATTGCCGGCGCAAAACATCCCTGTTTGGATGTTGGGGCTACCTGGCTATCTTAGCTGCGTAAGTCAGCGCAAGCTGGCCGCGTCTGAGACAGAGGGGAGGTAGTCCCGACTCTACCTCTAGTCGCTCGATGCGAGTGCACTTAAGGGCTCCAAGACAGACACGTAAACATGCATTCTGCACAACATTCAATCCTTTCAAAGTTGAGCTCGTTGCCGAGCCATACACCATTGACCCATAATCTACTTTAGACCTAATCAGGGATTTATATAACATCAGCTATATATATCAGCTCCCCATTTGTGTCCAGAAATGCACTTTAATAAACTGAGTGCTTTTTGACTAGGTATTGGGTGGTTGTCTAGAGTTAGCCTGATGTTGGGCTTTCTCCTATGGGTAAAGACCACGCCAATACTCTTTCTAATGGAAAACTTAAAACCCCACTGGAGGCCTCAGTTATGAATCATGTCCAGTGCCAATTGAATCTGATTTGCCGAGAACTCGGCGTTACTGCTAGAGTGACATAATGCACAGTCACCGGCGTACAGTGAGTATTTAAGATTCCGAGGAGATGGTAATATGTCATTTATCATACATAGAAATAATGTTGGTGACAAGACACTTCCTTGTGGGACCCCGTTTGCCTGGACAAAAATGTCCGAGAAAGTGATATTGTCAGAAAATAATTTGACAGAAAACGTTCTATCAGATATGAAATTTTGGATAAAACAAGGCAAGTTTCCATGTAATCCGAAAGCATAAAGTTTTCTGAGTAGGCCATGTCGCCATGTCATGTCGTAGGCTTTTTCTATATCTAAAAATACTGAAATAAAAAAATGCTTTTTGGCAAATGCCTCATGAATATGACTTTCCAGTTTTACTAGCTGATCGAGAGTTTGACGTCCCTTTCGGAAGCCGCACTGCTCGTCAACTAGTAAATTTCTGGTATTTAGAAAATGCAATAGCCTATTAACAATTCTTTCCATGACCTTGCATAAGCAACTTGTCAACGCGATTGGGCGGTAAGATATAGCGGACTTGGGATTTCCCCCTCCTTTCAGTATGGGAATGATGTGGGCGATGTGCCATGAATTTGGAAAAGTCTGGGTTTTCCAAATATCATTGTACACTTCTAGCAACTTAATCATGTCATCATGATTAAGATGCTTCATCATCTCATATCGAATCTCATCGGGGCCTGGGGATGTTCCTCTACAGGCTTCTAGGGCTCGGACAAGCTCTTCCATTGTTAGGTCTTTATTGTAATCAAGGTCATCTCCTGTGGCAAAGTGAATTGGTTGCAGCTCAGATGCTTCCTTGATGGTCAGGAAAGCAGGATTGTAGTTTTCCGAGCTGCTTGTATAAGAGAACTGCCTGGCGATTATGTTGGCAATGTCTCTAGGTGAATCATAATCATTTCCCTCATGAGTGATGTTTTTTATTTTTACTGATGTCTTTTTTCTATTGATTTTGTTGACAGTGGACCAAACCTCTGCAATGCTGGTATTGCTGTTAATTGTAGAGACAAAGCTTCGCCAGGAGTCTCTTTTAGCTTGTCTGATTGTTCTTCGAGTCCTAGCTCTCGCTTGTTTGTAGTTGCAAAAGTTCTCGTTTGCTATGTTTTTTTTGGTAAAGCCTGTAGGCCCCATTTCGTTCACATAGCGCCCTGCGGCAATCTGGTGTCCACCATGGAACTCTATGCTTAACACTATCTGTCGAAGTCTTAGGAATGGTTGTCATTGCTGCATTTATATTACAATTTTGAACAATGTTTACTTTATCATCTATGGATTCTCCAACAACTTCGAGCTTGAAGCTCCTTGTGAAGGCGACCCAATCTGCTTTTTTACCGTTAAATTTGGGTGCTGAAGGCGTTCTCGTGGTGTTGCATGAATATTTAATACAAATAGGAAGGTGATCGCTTCCCAACGAGTCGTCAATGGTGTGCCACAGGCACCTGGCTGCTAGTGTTGAAGAGACCAGTGATAGGTCAATAAAGCTCAAATTACCGGTATTATCGTCCACTCGCGTCGGACTACCATCGTTTAGAAGGACCAGATCAGAGTCATTGATCAACTTAACTACTTGCTCACCTCTACCATTCACCCGTGGGGAACCCCATGAAGTATGATGAGCGTTGAAATCACCTAAAATTAATTGTTTGGCAGACTGTCCTGAAGAGCAAAAAGCTCATCATAGATTACCATTTTATCAGGTGGACAATAAGCTGAGCATATAGTCAGATACGTGTTATTGAATTTTACTTTGCATGCGACGTGTTCCAAAGTAGAATTAATCGTCACTTCAGTGAAAGGGAGGTTCTGGTGGATGTACATGGCGACCCTGCCTCCACCTCTTCCCTCTCGGTCTTTTCTACACAAATGGTAGTTTCTCAGCGATACGACCTCATCAGAGACTTGGTCGTTTAAATGGCTTTCTTGGAGAATGATAATATCAGGAGCATAGGACGAGGCTAATAATCTAAGGGAGTTTAATTTTGATCTAAGACTTCGACAGTTCCATTGTATAATGGTCTATGCGTGGATTACATTTTATGGGCTTTGGAAGTGCCTTGTCCGCCGGTTTTTATTTTCTTTTTTTGGGAGGGAGGCGCCTCCTCCTCTTCCTCGCTTCCCGAGGGCCTCTCTCGGGAATTTTTGGAGACAGTAGCCTCCATGGCCTGCTCCCCTCTGCTAGAGAGACGCCCAGCGGAAGATGATCTGCTCTTACGAGCAGAACAACTACCAGACGAAGTTCTAGTAGGGGTCACCTGGACTAAGAGGTGTGATCCAGATTGTGATTTGGTATCATCCTCCTTATGATGCTTTTTTTGCTGGGTTGATTCATCAATTTCCTTTATTGTTTTATTAAATTCTTTAATTTGATTCATTAATTCCTTAACAGTTTCCTTCAATTCGGAAATTTCCTGGTCTTTAGCTGCGAGCTGCTGACTAATACTGCTTGCACTGGAAACGTTGTTGGTTACTGCTGAGGCGTAAGAAGTACTGGATTTGCTTGCCAAACCTTCAACTTTCTTCTTGGCCTCACGGTAGCTAACATCGTGCTCTCTCATGTATGCCAATGTCTCAGTCTCCGTCTTCAGGCTGCTGCATTCAGCAGAGCCTGACTGATGGGGACCTCCACAGTTAGCACACTTGAGTGTCTTTTCCGTGCATGTAGTGGTATCATGGGCTCCAGCACATTTACCGCACATGAATTTGTCTGTATCTTTATCATTGCATCTTAATGAGGTGTGTCCAAATTTTTGGCATCTATTACAACGCATTGGTTTTTGGATATAAAGTCGAACTTGAACGATCTCATATCCAACTTTAACAGTACTTGGAATTTTGGGTGTAGAAAAGGTCAAGAAACACAATCCGGTTTTTACTCGCACATTTTCATCCTTCTTGGTCATACAATTTACGTCTACTACGCTTTGGTCTTTCATGGCCTCAAGAATTTCACTTTCTTCCATTGTCCTCAAATCCCTGTGAAAGATTACTCCCTTTCAGGTATTTGGGTCAACAGGAATAGTTACTTTAACTTTAAGGTCATGAATTTGCGTCAGTTTAAGCAAATCCTTAACCTGAGATTTAAATAATATGAAATACAATGTTATAATTTTCTGGGTATAATTTAAACAAAGTTTTGAAATAGTTGAACATGATTTTTATATTTCATGACCCCATGCACATGGATATTTTCATATTGTTATTAAATTATAAAACAAATATAATAAATTCAAATTATTCTGTATATTATTTTTTTTTATTTATGTTATTAACAATGTCAGCTAGCCCCTATCCAATTCCTTATTAATTTGTATTTTTTTCTCTAACACATTTTTTTTTTTTGCTCTCTTATATTAAAGAGAAAGGTTATAAAAAATTATTATATATGCGGAGCATTTCTTTATTTCAAGGAAAACCAATCTTTAGAGATAGTTCAATATGAGCATGCTTGTAAATTGAACATATCAGAAAGCATAACCAAATCATCACAATATGTCATGGTATTGCAAATCAAACCAGATAGTATAAAACAAACTTGCCACAATACTGTGTGATAAAGATAATATATAGGCCTATATACGTACGTGGTACATTATTAGAAAAAGGAGAGAAAAAAAAAAAAAAAACTGGAAAAAAATGGGCATATTTGACTGCCTCTAATTATTTGGTTGATGTTTTTCCCTTAGTTCATTATACTTTATAGCGTAAATTCATCCTATTATTATTAATTATTATTTAATTTTATTTTATAACTTAGTAATAGTTCTTTCAAAAATTGTAGATTTCAAATCAATACACATTCAATATTTGCCTTCAAACATATAGTATCATACATGCCACTTTAAAACATATCTATGAAACATAAATTTTGTATATAGTATATTACATATACAGTATACCAATAAGTATTTATTAATCCTATATTTCCATTGTCCCATAAATCATCCCACTGTATAATTTTAGAAAATAATAAATAAATAGGGAGAATATTATATACCTGTGTGTGTGTAATTCATGTGCATTGTTTTGCATGAAATTAAATTTTCATTGGTGTTAAAAAATATATATATATCCTTGTATATTTTTCAGTAATCTGCAATGAGTTATTTAATGTTTTCTTTTTAATAATTTTACTGTAATAGATCATGTAATTTTTAACCATTCATAACAGGATACAAAATACACATATATGGAAAAGTTTTTTATTTAGTGCAAGTTAATATTCACAGAGTTATTATCAATGTAAGTCTACATTTAAAATTAAATAATGCATTAAACAAACATATGGGAACATGCAAAATCATATCAAAAGATTAAAAAATATGAACACATGCACAATCAAAACAAGACAAAAATTATGAACACATGCAAAATCATAACAAAACATATCAAAAAGTAAAATAAAAAGAGTACATGCAAAAACATCAATTGCCTAAAAACATAAAGAAACCAAAAGCAGCAAGCAAAGAAAAAAGAAGCAAGCACAAGGCATACAAAAGAAAAGAAAAAAAATCATGTCTGCATTTACTCAATAAACCTGAGTTTAATAAAGGAAAAAAGTACAGTATATATAAACCTTCAAAGGGCTTATGTGCTATATGAAATATCACATATTACATGCTCTGCAATATAGTATATAATCCAGAAACACACACACCTAACAAAACATAATTAGCAGAAGATAAAATAAAATGCTCAAAATGAAAGAAGAACAATGCTAATAAAAAACAAACAATAATAAATCAATAAAATGCGCTATAAATGACAATAAATCATATAAAGCAATTAATTTTAAAAATGATTTTACATTACCTGTACATTTTATAATCTGCAAATATAGAATTTTATTTAGTTACTGAAAATCAATTAATGGGAGACCTTCATCAACTTTCTATTTTTCCTTTCTCCTGAAGAAGACTTTTGCCTCTTCTTTATATTTCTGTTGAAAAATTTAGCAAAATAATAAAGACGCATTTTTACATACAGTGTTATCATTTCTTCTTTCACCTTTGGACATATATTCAGTTGGCAAAATAGCAAAGTTTTTATTTTATCAATCATTTTAGTCTTTATATCATTTTCATGTATGACCTTATTAATATTCAATTGAAAGACCTTCTCACATTGTCTTATGGTATCAATGAAGCCTAAACTTGCACTTTGTAAATAAGTAGTTATATGTCCGCCTTTTTCCTTCAGATATATATTTGAATTACTTTCTGCTGACACATGTCTTTCAAGAAATTCTGTTTTGCAACTATCACAATCATGTTTTGAAAGAAGTCTGCGACTGACATAACCAGCAATGTATGTGACTGCATTTTCTTCAATATCAGAGATCTGATATGTATTAGGCTCAATATGATCTAAAGTATCATTTTGCAAATCATCTGTTAATGGGTTGAAAGATGAAATGAAATCACTGATGGGTTTTAGTTCTTGTTCAAGATAATTTTGGGTATCATCTCCTAATGGGTTGAAAGAAGAAATATAATCACTGATTGGTTTTAATTCTTGAGCAAGGCTATCTTCAGAATGTTCTATATAGGGGTTATATGATGCAAAATATATGCTCAATTCATCATTATCATCTTCATAGTTTATATCATAATTTGACTGATCATCATGTTCTATATTTACATCTGTTACATTTTTGCCCTATTCCTTATTAATTTGAAAAAGTTGCAAAAATGAGGTACCGTCATCAATGCAATTACTATTAGATGATTTTTTTCATTAAATGTGAACTCATTGTAGATCTAAATAAATGAGAAATCTTTGGTACAGTGGGTGAATCATTATTTCCACCTGAATTCCTAACGGCACCAAACAAATTCTCTAAGCAAACCTGATTGATTCTATTTGTTAATAAATACTTGAATGAATGGTTGTGGTGAACATCATTTCACAATGACTTTAAGCTTGCTATATTCAATAGCTATCTATCTATGCAAGGAATCAAGCTTTTACATCCAATTACTTTCCAGGTCTTGATCCAATCTTCAAAATCATTAAGATTTAGTATCTGAGTGTTATTAGGTGATATAGCAACTCTATGATGTTTAAAATGATTTTGTTGAGATGAACTGAAAGTATCAAATAACATGTCCATCTTATTGATGAAATGGGCTGTGTGAATGGCCTCTGGTGGCATAGCTCCCAATTCAGTATGGGTACTGATCCCAGCTGCTACACTCCTACTAAAGATTTGAGAAGCTAAGCAAACCCTCATTTTGTCAAAGTTGTTAGGAAAAATGTGTTTGTCATGCAGCTTGGGAGCTAGACGAAGGTACATACCAGAGTCTCTTGTATAAAGATCTACTACATATTTCCAGCTAAGGATTATGTCATCTATTTCAAAATCGTATTTCATAAAATTGTTTCTTACACTCTTTAGTAGATGTGGAGTATCAAAGAAAAAATGAATTTCATCACCATTGTGAATCAGAGTAGGTGATAAACTATTAATGTTCAATTTATTGTAGACACTCCTATTTGTGGTGTCCTGGTCACAAATAACGAATTTGGGAATAAATCCTGATTCCTTTAATTTTGACAGGCAGTCCAAAATCATTTTCTGTAAAATCTCTGACATTATGCTTTTCCTAAAGAAAAAGTAGCCTAAAGTTTGCTTCCAATGAGAAGCTAGTCCCCTGGCCATAAAAACCATGGCATATTGGGCAATTTCTCTAGATCTCCCATATTTACCAAGGTCTTCATACCCTTGCATTTTATCATTTGATATGTCATAATAGAGGCCGGACTTTAAAGAAATAGCATCAAAAACGATGCCACTAATGCGCTCTTGTTTGGGCATAGTAGCTCCCTTCTTTTCAATAACCATGAAAAAGGATTTATTTCATCCTGCAGAAAATATCCCAAATTCTGATACCAATTTGTGTGATGGGTAAAACAGGTCCCGTCCCTGGCACCCGAATATGTGGCGAGCAGAGATTGTTCTAATTCCCACACATAATAAATAAAGGGTGATGTGAAACACGGTAGCTAAAGACATTGACAATATATTATAACTCATATATATATATATATATATATATATATATATATATATATATATATATTAACATTATTTACAAAAGAGGAACGATATATACACGCAAGGGGGGAGCTAAGCCTATCACAAAGCTAACGAAATTTGAGCTATAGCTATATCGAGAACACTAAGGAAACACTGACAATGCACAGTATATGAATTAAGTCACAAAGGCTCTAGAACACAAATCTACCTGGAGTCCTCGAGGAGTCGAAGAGAGAGGAGGTCCTCTCGACTCAAAGGCTGAACGATTTCTGTTTTGAATCTATCTATGACATATTTTGAGGCGAGATACTAGGTCAGTTCGAGGGGCAACGGTGACTCTTCCCATTGGTCAGGGAGCTGCCCGACCCGGCTGTGATTAGCCCACGCGATAACGACCAATTCTGGGGGATGCGGTCCGGAGGTCCGAAAGTCCAAGGGTGATGCAGCTCGGGGCCTGGAAGAGATTATCAAGAGGGAGTCACTAAAATCATATAACATGTAGGTTTAAGCTTTATAATGTTATAATTCCTTTCATTTATTGTAGTATATGTGTGTGTGTGTGTGTGTATATGTCTGTATATATATATATATATATATATATATATATATATATATATATATATATGTGTGTGTGTGTGTGTGTCTGTATGTGTATATATATATATATATATATATATATATATATATATATATATATATATGTATATATATATGTATATATGTATATTATTACATGGCTGACCCTGAACGCCCACTCGACCATCGACCTGTGCATGACAGCCCCTGCATGATCTCCATAGATGACCTCATAATGTTATCCTCGAGACAGTGACGGACTGACAGGACTCGGAACTTGTTCGACGACACTAAAGATTTGGGTTTCGGTCTATTCGACTCTTTAAGGGGTTGTAGGGGGTAGCTACGGTTGAAGGAGGGAGAACGACCTTGGACAAGGTAGTGGAAGGAGGTGACGATGGCTGGTCGGTGGTCGGCGGAGCCGGGTTGTGGTTACGATATTTTATATCTATTATTGTAAGTTGCCCTGATTTATTGTCTTATATGTATGTATATATATTATTCTATGTTATCATTATTATCATTGAAGTGTATTGAATGAATGTGCTCAAGAATTATGTGAATTTTTGTTCAACCGGTGATGGAGTAAATATAATTTAGGTAAATTTTCC
>NW_028234437.1:26848636-26858636 GCF_977035675.1 Penaeus japonicus | reverse complement strand
TATATATTTATATATATATATATATATATATATATATATATATATATATACATATATATGTATATATATATATATATGTATATATATATATATATAAATGTATATGTACACATATATATACATATATATATATACATATATATATACATATATATATATATATATATATATATATATATTATATATATATATATATATATATATATATAATATTTATATGTATATACATACATACACACACACACAGACACATATATATATATATATATATATATATATATATATATATATATATATATATATATATATATGAACAACTAAACTATCATCCTACGATGATGATTTACTCCCACATAATATAGTCATATAATACAACTTCCCAGGACACGGTGGCAACATTCATGATTTGCAAATGCAAGTTTTCTTTCCCAGACTCTCAGCTCGAAAACCGTCTACAGGCGGTAAGCTGAATCCGGTTAGCTTTTTGTGCTATCATATAGCTTTCCCCGTCATAGCCTTTAGGCAAATAACGAAATGTCAATCGTAGCCTCTCTGTCTCTGCCTTATTTGAGAGCTTGTTTAAGCATTACCATTTGGGACATTATTTTCTTTCTAATCTGATTTCAGGGAAACACTCCCATGAATGGAAGTATCGGTCAAATTTTGTCGGCCGTTTTTTGTCGCAAATCTCATGATAATCTAAAAAAAAAAAATTATATATATATATATATATATATATATATATTGACACATTACAAGGAACTCCTTCCCCCGTCTTTGGTATTCGAATCTGGCTCCTTAACCCACTCCGACCTACTTGAGGTCTAGAAGAGGTATTTTCCTAACTTGTGAGCATACGCACTTACTTACTAAAGAACCTAAAGATGAAGATGGTCATTGGGCAGCAGTAATTCGTGAGACACGCGAAGATGCACTCTGCACCAAAAGAATATTCAATATCTACGTTAATACAGATTGCCATCGCTTAAAAAAAAAAAAAAAAAATCTTTACTACAGAGGATGTGGTTATGGCATCATGTAATGCAAACACGAGGCAAGGGTGTCACTCTTCTAGTAAGGTTGGCAATAGCGTTTTTATAGCCGTACTTGGTAATGGTGAAGCGGCCGTAACTGGGTGCTAGCCAACGCAGCGGACATAAATGGCGTCACAAAGTTTAATGGCATTCTGACTCGCAGCGCCGGACGGGACGCAGCAGGGAGGACCTCGACCGGAATCCACACTCTCGACTCAGTGAAATATATTGTGGTAAGATTATGTCTTTATCGTCTTTGTCTTGCTGATGTTTGTCATAAAGGAGAAGGAGAGATGGATAAGTACATATAACTACATGCAGATAACTAAGCAGATGAAAATACAAATGAGAGAGAGAGAGATGTGTGTGTGTGTGTGTCCCTTGCTTACTTTTGCTCCCTATCTATCTATCTATATAGATAGATTAAGAAAGAGAGAGAGAGAGAGAGGGAGAGAGAATCTTTTCTTTTGATAAAATCTAACAAACAAAACATAAAAACTGTTCATTGTAGAAAACAGCAATAGATAGGACAAGAGAAAGAGAACTAGAGGGGAGGAAGAGGGGCAAGTTTCATTGAAACTGTTCCCTTTTACAACTTTTATTACTAATAGACTTCTGAAATTCCTGAATTGAGTCAGATTTTGAACTCTCTTGGAATTAATCGACAGCAAAACGATAGTATTTGATTTGACTTTGATTTCATATCAAAGCTATTCCTCAGCCTAAAAGAATCAACAAATAATTACTTTGAATCAACGAACAATTACACTACAAAATTCTGATATATGTAATCGCCCGAGGTTACTACGGCTTATATTTCCTTTGCAATAAAGCAGCGAATGTTTTCCGTTTGTTTAAAAGATTGGAAATTACCGTGCCTCTCATTACACAGTGAGCAATTAATGAACACTTTTATAATCAGATTTTTATAATAAGTCTCCCCCCCCCACTCTCTCTCTCTCTGTACATAACTGTGCATAAACTAATTTTCTTTTACCCGTCTATGCATATACGTTGAACAACACCCTTTTTTTTATTTATATATCAATTAGATTCGCTGAGTAAGTGGAAATGCAGTTTAAAATACCAAGCCTAATTTTCCCTTCTCTCTCTGAGAAAAAGATTAATAGCATTTTTTTTCCGAGTTCGTGGTCCTGTGTTACACCGAGGGAGATGTATAGAGCAAGACTACGCCACCGCAGCAACAAAAGTATTTTCTTAATACATACATATTACTGATATTTACAACTTCCCGGATGATACAGAAACAAAACAGATTTACGGTCTCCTATGCATCATTTGGGACGATGTAGAGCACCAGATACAGCAACATGAACGGGAAAATTTCTTTAATATTTCACATATTTGTTCATATGACAAAAGATGAGCGCAACTATGAGCTCTCGCTTGCTCATTACTGTTCGAGAAGAGGAACCAACAACCATACAGAGGAAGAGAAAGAGAGACGTAGGGCGGAGACATGTTGAAAGAATGGGAGTGAGGAGCGGACATATATATATATATATATATATATATATATATATATATATATATATATATATATATATATATATAAAAATAAATATATATATATTTTTAGATATATACATACATATACATATATATATATATATATATATATATATATATATGTTTAGATATATACATATATATATATATATATATATATATATATTATATATATATATATATATATATATATATATATATATATATATTATATATATATATATATATATATATTATATATATATATATTATATATATATATATATATATATATATATGTGCATATATATATAAATATATATATATATATATATATATATATATATATATATATATATATATGTATGTATATACAAGTATATATGTATGTATGTATGTATGTATATTATAGGAAACCGCTAAGAGATTTGTAAAATGAATGCGTATTTTGATCGTCATGATTGTGTTAACGGAGATATGGCATACTGGTTAATGGTGCTATGGCATATATGGTTACGTGTACAGAAAATAGGTATTGCTCTTTAGCTGTATATTTTGGGTATGGATTAATCAATTCTTATTTTCGTGATATCAAAACTAAGATTTAAAATTATTGTAAGACTGTATAATATACTAAGGACAAAATATTATATTGTAAATGTAAATTCTATGTTTATAAACATGACTTAACGTGAGGGAGGAAGTTCAGCAGGAAGATACAGCACATTTATCAATCCTCCCACGCCATAGGTGTTATGATTGGTGTTACATCAGTATTGTATACACAGTTATTCGTGGTTTATATGAATATTGCTTAAGGTTAAGATGGATAGGCCTTGGCATTTAGCATTTCGCCATAAGTGAATTTAAAGGTACCAAAGGGTAAATGTATTTGTTATATAGTATTGCGTCATAAATTTGACTGATATATGTGAATGGTATTATTGTTAACAGGATCTTTGAATGTGATTCATTAAGAAATACGATTTATTTTGGAAATTTAAATGATTTTATTCATGTCGCCATGCCAAGTTTGATGTTAATATTTTAGTTTAAGCAATTATATTATATTTATCATTTCAGCTAATGTACATTTAAGTATTAATTAGTTTGAAATTTATAATAACAGCTTACCTCTAAGCTGACTAAAGGATGTTCAGCTACAATGGAGATTTTCTGCTTTCCTAAAAGACAAGCAATAAGCGCATCTATAAGATATATATATATATATATATATATATATATATATATATATATATATATATATACAGTATAATATATATATATATATATATATACAGTATATATATATATATATATATATATATATATATATATATATATATATATATATATATATATATATATATATATACAAATTTTACCTCCCTGACCGGGACTTGAACCCGCGCCGTAAGATTGACAGGCACGGTTGACAGGCACGGTGACAGGCACGGTGTTGAATCCGATAGACTACATGACCCGCTAGAAGAATTGTCTAACGAGACGCCTTATGAGACGTCATGGAAATTTACCTATTTACTCTTAGCAGAGCAGTGACAGCGAGGTTTTACAAACAATTCAAGCAGGCGCTCGGCAGCAACGTCATGGGTCGTGTAGCCTATCGGATTCAACACCGTGCCTGTCAATCTTACAGCGCGAGTTCGAGTCCCGGTCAGGGAGGTAAAATTTATTACTGCACTCTACCATCTTTCTCATATATTTCTATATATATATATATATATATATATATATATATATGTATATTCGTAGAGATAGATAGATAGAGAGACAGAGCGAGCATAACCACAACAGTAACCGCCAGGAAACTCACGGGCGCGTGAGGCCGGCGCGTTACCACTGCTAGCCTGGCGGCTAGAGAGCGAGAGAAAAGACGAGCGCGTGGCACCCCTTTCCCTACGACTGACCCGATCTTTGGGGAAATTTATTGGCGAAGTCTCGGAAATCGGCCTCGTGGAAACCTTCGGGATTTAGCGCTCGTGGATTGTTGCCGATTTATGTATCGGGAATGTATATTATAAATTTATTTATGATGTTCATAATTACAAAACATGTGTGTGTGTGTGTGTGTTTGTGATGGAGTAAATTTATATATATATATGTCTATATATATATATATATATATATATATATATATTTGTATATTCACACACACACATATCTATATATCTGTCTATCTATCTATCTATCTATCTATCTATCTATCTATCTATATATATATATATATATATATATATATATATATATATATATATATATAAAGGAAAGAGAGCTAGTCTAGTATTATTACTATCGCCATTTTCGCTCACTACTTCATAGTGTTCTCCTTCAGTTGTTCCTGTCACTTGCGTTTGTCTTATTAAATTAACACCTAACTTAACAAGGCATACTAGGCGAGCATGAGTTACTTCAAAGACAGCACAAGTTGCAAATTGCAGTTGAAACCACTTGCCACAGATTCATTACGAACATTACATTACACTCCACAAGTCTGATGTATTATGCGATACCGCTCAGTCGACCACGGCATCCTCTATCTGAGCATAAATGCCTCATAGAACAGGCACGGTGCTCCATATTGGGCCATGTAGAGAATCAGAGGCAATTAGCAGAGGTTTAATTATCACCAAATCTCAAAATCAAATTGCCTCCATTATCTTCCAGACAGTTTCCCTTCTGATAATAGAAGTGACCGCTATTCAAGTGGTCAGTCATTAGACAGTGCACAGACGGCCTTTGGACTCGCCTCCTTTTGATACAGTGACAGAATGTTGATACAAGTCCGACCCAAAATGAAATTACTTGGGTATTTTTTTTTATGGTGGATTAAAATTCATGTTATAATGCTAATGTTGGACAAACATTAATGTTTTTTCAACCGTTTGGTTCCAACCAGAAAATGTCAATTACGTATTTTGCCTGGAATGTATTAACAGTACTGGTAACTCAAACTAAACATAATCATGGTGGAATAACATCACAGTTTTTCAGTAGTACACAGTGTTTTCGAGAATAAAAGGGGGTTGGAATCACTGCTGATCTTTTTTATTTCTTTTATAAATCAAAGTATGATCCTACTCACCCCTTTTAGCAATGTTAGAGCGGAAAAGATAAAAAGAAAAAAAGAAAAAAACAAAAAACTACCGAATCAAAAGTCATCTCCCAATCCCTCCTTTCACGAGACCGCTCTGACGTCTTAGTCGGTCCCTGAACCCGAATTCTTAATGAGCCAAAGACGCAACGAATATAAATGACAAAATTAGCCTTCGTTCTTCCTCCGTGCCCTCATTTAAGGGGATATCTATACATTGTGTGAGGCAAGGCTGTGAGGTGAAAGGGACTGCTGACCTGACCAAAAGAAAGAAAGGAGGAGGAAGATAAAGTAGAGAAGTAGAGAATAAAGAGTGGACGAGGGAGGAAAACGAAGAATGGATTCGATGAAAGGTGGGTTGGGGTTGGAAATATTATGTTCGTTTGTACGTATGTAAGTACACACACACATTAGAATGAAAACAGAACTCTAAAGTCTTTCTTGCTTGCATTTGAATATCATGCCCTCCTGGAAAACAATATTTCAGATTAAAGGCATATTCAAATGCAATTTAGGATTTCATCTCAAAGCACATTACCTGTATTGCAACGAGAGATTTGCTAACGTTTTCAGTAAAACAAACTGATAATGGTTCTATCAATTTTTATTCAAATGCTCAACTTTTTTCCCTCTCTTTATTCCTTTAAATTTTCTAAAGCGCAAAAGTGATTACTTAATCTGTTTTACACATGGTTAACGTCATTAACATTTTTAAAAATGAATATCTGACCATAAATTCTCATCAAGATGAATAAGACTCCAATGCCGAAGCTTTTACATAATCAACTGAGTTCCTTTTCTCTGCTTCCTTCATTATCTCCTGAGGAGAGATCCACCAGCGTGGGGGCAAGAAGGGCATCGTCAGACGTCACCCGAACGACTTTGACGTAGCTCTCTAGTTATTGTTTTCGTTATTTTTTTATTCATTTCGCGACAGATAGATCAGTGGTCATGAAGAATGACCAAAAAGCAGCGAATCGTCTATATTACTCCTTCATAAAATACAGTCGGTGTGAAATGAAACATCACACGTCTGGAATTGTTTCAAAGATTACATTGTTCGAGGGATAATTTGCCTCCATTAAAATATTTCATATCTCTTGGATAATATTCAGCAAAAGCAGGTTTTAGTAGGTACTGATCCATGAGAAAATTATATGTGAAATTTACTTCGTGAATCTTATTGAAGAAAAAAAAAAACGACGAAAACATATAAAACGTACTTTCATTATATATCATTATATACGTGTCAATTCAAGCAAGGCTACTCTCTGTAAGAGCATTTGAAACTCTTAAACTAATGTCGAAAGTTAGTACCATCTCACAAACAACTCTAAGAACGGCGTTGTATACAGCCGTCGCACCGGCGGCTATATACACCTCTATTTTTTACTCTGTCTACCATTTCATCTAACATCCCATTAGTAATTGTATGACTTTAATATTTCTAAAAATGTTGTCACGCTTGGTAAACCCTATTCTTTCCTTTCCTTTCATAGCTCACAGTCCCTTCTTTCAAAGCAGACACTGGCAAAGGGAGTTCATTGCATATGCCAGTCTTCCTCTTTTCCTTGACTTTTGACGCAAAAAGGATAATGATAAAAGTTAGAAAAATAAAATCATAACAACAGGAAAATTGAAAATATATAGCTTTCGCGAAATACTGCGGGAATTTGAAACGGTATTGAGCTCGAGATGTGTCTGAATGAATAAAAGTCACTATAGTGTGAGGATGCCGAGATATGTTTCCGATGCACACAGATAAAGGGGCGAAAGTTTCAAATAACATTTCAATCTAACAGCGTCCGGCGAAACCAGAGAGGAATCAAACTGACACACGAATTGACACTGAAGCAAGTATACGAAAATACACACAGATGAAGCATCCCCAACGACAGCCGACGGCTTGTTCAGACGTTGGTAATCCTGCGTATGTTAACATAAACCCGAGTCCAGAATTAACTTTTCACTAGGAAGAATATCTAATCCTTTGTTCGGAATGGCAAGTTCGTGCAATGGACTCGTGCAATTCAGTACTCTGGTTTATTATGATGCCGAGCTTTATATGTCTTTATATCTGGTCATATTCATTTACATTAAATGTTACAAACATATTCTTTTTCACTTGAAAGCATTAGCACTTCAATGGTCATCACGCACACGCGCGCGCGCGCGCTCACACACACACACACAAAAACACACACACACACACACACACACACACACACACACACACACACACAAACACACACACACAGGAACTGAATAGACACTTTTCGGACCCTGTATGAATGTCTTTTCGAATTCAATGGAATTCAAAACTTTTCTCATGCAGCCGACGTCTATAATATTGCCCCCTCTACCCCCCCCCCCCAAAAAAAAAGGGTTGACCGTTATCAAGCGAAATTTCTTCGTTGGAAATTTTTCTTTGTCTGTTTCTTCTTATTCATATTCTCCTTTGATTTGTTATTTTTTTCTTCTTGTTTTTCATCTTTGTCTTCTTATTTTTTTCATCTCCTTTTCAGACTGCTTTGTAAGTTGCGCCCACGAGAGAAAAGTGGGATCACTGGAAGAGGAAAAAAATAGGTCATTGGTATTCCACTTGCCTCTTGGTTAGCGTTAAAAAAAGAATCCCAATTCCCTTGTTTTTATCTGGTTGGTCACGATTTTTTTTTTTTTTTGTGTGTGTGTGTGAGTGTAAATACAATATCTTAAAATGATGAAGCAATTTCAATCAACATTCATTATGCTGAATAATAATCAGTGTTGATTATTTACGGATTCCAATATTCATATGATATTTTGCAAGTTAAACATCAATAGAAGCTCAGGCTTGGCAGATTTAGCAAATGATTGACAAAATATTTCAACTTGTTTTGACAAAATGATCAGTCTTAAATCTATGGTAATTTGAATAACATTTTCATTTTTTTTCCGGAGTAGGAGGAATTGTGCAAGTAGATTTTCTTTCCCTTCCCCATCATGCAGAAAGGAGCCATGCAGCCAGGCACAGTCAGCGATACGCCCTGTCGCCCTTTCTTCACCCGTGCCTGGTTCATGCAGAGTTACCATCAAAAGCGAGTTCCCTTTCCTCTCCTCGCCGCCTTTCATCTTCTCCTCAATAGAGTTGCATCAGAAACCCCAATCACCAGCTTTTCGACCCGCGTGTCCCTCCTTGCTCCGGCGGCCCTCGAGGGCTGGAGCAGAAGGGCGGAAAACACACACACACACACACACACACACACACACACACACACACACACACACACACACACACACACACACACACACACACACACACACACACACACTCATGTACTTAAACAGTTTGCACTGTATCATAGTCAGATGACTCGCCAAATATTACTTTGGAAAACCTCTTTGTTGTGAGCAGTGTCCATATACGAGCCTGTCTCCCGCACATTCCCGGAACCATTTTCATCTGAAGTCCATTTCATCCCCGGTTGACCTTGAACACGCGTTATGCTCACCTCATTCACATTAGCAAAGAAACTGAAATTGCAGCAATTATATTTGAAATGTTCAGTGCCAAAACTTTTGTTTTGCGATACCAGCTTACGTGCTTTAATAGTCCGATGAATCTTATTCATATTACAAAAGAAACTATGAACAAAGCCAATAGGCATGACGAACGTTAGTGAGCGAACAAGTCACTGAACCCGTACTCTCTTGTTTGATAGCATTAGCATTAAGTCCATGGAAACTAAATGATTGTGGTAAATCGCTCATGAAAATACATGCAAGCAAAATTAACTGCTTGATCAAAGATACATGCAAAGGTGGCTTACTGAGAGACAGGTCGATTCAAAGTCAGTGGAATATGAAATTGATGGAAAAGTCTTGATTCCCTCCACTCTCTTTCTTTAACTCCAATCATCTCATTCCTTCTCTCTCTCCATCTATGTAAGCATTTCTTCTATCCCTCTTTGTCGCTCTCTTTGCTGATCGTTCAGCATAATGGACTGGAGACAAAAACCCTCCATAGATCAATGCATGCCATATGGGCACGTACTGCGAGCGAAGGTTAATTAGGCTAATTACGGGGAAATATTAACAAAAGATAAGGTAACGACAGAGTATGATTGCGATAGTGCGAGAACACTGATCTCTTGCTATCAAAGTCTAGACATTTCTTCGTTCAAAGCCAGAAAACAAAAAGGGAAAAGGATAGAGCTGATTCATAAACAAGTCACTGTCAATCACAGAAGGCAAAGTTGTAACCGTGTCACCATAAGATTTAAGCGATTCGATTCGTGTTTCACGCTATACAATCGGGTATCTGTGTTCTTTACTTTATCTAGTTAAAATTAATATCATGGATGAC
>NW_028234437.1:26836136-26843636 GCF_977035675.1 Penaeus japonicus | reverse complement strand
CACCAAATGTGCAAAGTTCTTTTTTGATGCTGCTATAGCCTCTTCAGCTTCTTGTACTGTAACTTTATTTCTCATCGAGTTAATTGATGAGACTGTCCTCGCATTTCATTCCTATACAGAAATATTCGTGTAAGCTTAAATGTATAGGAATGTTTATTTTTTGAGGGAGGCCAGACTGGTACACACTTGACTTGGAAACGGTATTCGAACTGCCGTGAAAATAACAGGAAAGTGTTTAGCTATAGTTTAGCTCTGGAAATGTGAGCGAGAAGGAAAGGGGGCGGGCGAATAAAAGAGAAGCAAAAGCGTCAAGACAAACGAAGGGGAAGAGGAAAGATAAACTAGTGAATATATACTGCATGCCACACAAGCACGTCAGTATAATTTTAGTGTTTACCTTCTCAATCTCCCAATCGTTTTGGATCTCCCCATAGGTGTCAGTATTACAAAGTTTCCCAGCTGTAGCTGTCTCTCTACCCTTCCTCATCTCCCTCCTTTATCATCTCTTCTCTCATCCTACCCCAACCCTTTCCATCCGACTCTCTCTCCTCCCCTTATCTTTCTTGTCATAGTTCCGCTCCCACGCTCTTTCGCTCAGAGGGATGATTCCTGGCAAACATGTAACAATATCATCATTATTCACTTTCCACACTAGTCCTAGACTAATCACAGCATTCCCAGTGTTATCCAGATTATTGTTTTTTTCCTTATTGAAGATCCATACATTCACACTTCCGTACATTCAAATGAAATTCTGGTATGGCGATATCAAAGCTTTTTTTTAATGGCATTCCTCAAGGTTAAAAAATTCAGCGTTTCCCGTAACAGCATTTGTGTTGCTATGGGTTACTTAAGTAATTGCAGTCACTGTTGCAAGCCTGTGTGGTGTCACCACGGAATTCTTTTCACGAAGTCGAAGTTACGGAAGTTCCTTTTTATAAATTGTATGTCATCATAGTAGATGTTCTGTACTTAACACACACACACACACAGACACACACACACACACACACACACACACACACACACACACGCACGCACACACACACACACACACACACACACACACACACACACACACACACACACACACACGCACGCACACACACACACACACACACACACACACACACACACACACACACACACACACACACACACACACACACACACACACACACACACACACACACACACATATATATATATATATATATATATAAATATAGCTTGATAGATGTATATCAGCTTACGTCTCTCTCTTACCCCTATTCCTGACACCCTTTTCCTAAGCTGCCTTTTTCTAGCCAATCATGAGCGTCTGAAGCGAAAACACCAAACGAGGAGGCGATGGGAAGGCAGTCATGGAGCTGAAATAGACAATGGTAAAAGAGTGAAGAAAAGGAAAAAAGTTTGGGGGAAGAATGAAGCACAGCCAATCTCCAGCACAAATATTATTCTGGTGTTCCCTTTCAAAAACGAAAGAAAGAAGAAGATAAAAGACACGTATCTGGTTCACCTCTCGCCAACTTTTATTTTCTCGACATTTGCTAACCTCTGGATCACTTTTTTTGCTCTTAAATTTAACCTTTGTTCCTCGGAAAATTCAGCTGGATTTTGATATACATTTCTTATGAATTGGTTAAGACTCTATTCCGTGCAATAATTAGCTTTACAGTTAATATTCTATCTTCTTTAGTCCATTATCTTTCAGCATCACCTCTTTGGTTCCCGATAATGAAGTATCACTGAAAATGGAAATAGGAAATAGGAAACAGGTGGTGCACATAATTACAAGGTTTTTTTTTTTTTTGTTGTTTTTATTAGCTAAGGAATTATTGCATTGCCTCAGGAAACATGCATTCGGTAATCAGAGGCGTGCATTGTCCACTTAAGGTGCTTCTATGTTACCCTAATTTTGAGGCTTTGCGTTTGAATAAGAACATATTTGTAATTAGGAGGAAGCGAATAATTTAAGACATTACCGGCAGTTATTGTGATATCAGTATGCAAATATAATACAGCATCTGTCATCAAATGCAAGGGTATGCATTTAAAGTCACTTTCCTTTGCTCTTGTTTTCTCTTCCTAGCAAGGCGAGGAGTTGCACAAGTGTTGTGCCTGCCAGACATACTAGAGAGCTGCTTGCTTTGGGATTTGTTAAAAATCCTGAGGAATTTTATACAAACTTCACTATCGGTAACAAAAATAACTTCGCATTCGGGATGTAAAGGAAGACTGACATTCCTGCTTGGGAATCTTAACAAGTAAATGTTATTTCGTTTGTTAAACCGACCCCCCCCCCTCTCTCTCTCTCTCTTTCTCTCTCTCTCTCTCTCTCTCTCTCTCTCTCTCTCTCTCTCTCTCTCTCTCTCTCTCTCTCTCTCTCTCTCTCTCTCTCTCTCTCTCTCTCTCTCTCTCTCGTGTGTGTGTGTGTGTGTGTGTGTGTGTGTGTGTGTGTGTGTGTGTGTGTGTGTGTGTGTGTGTGTGTGTGTGTGTGTGTGTGTGTGTGTGTGTGTGTGTGTGCTCCATTAAAAGTTGCCTGATAATTTCCTTTTGTGTACCGGCTGTCTGAGATCCCTCGTTATTGATCGCTACATGACTAATGCTATACTGTATGTAAAACTATTACCTAACGGTAATAAATGAGACTTCAAATGGTGATCATCGCCAGCCCTATGTTCACTCAGATGCAATTGTTCGCATGCTAACTTTCCTAAGTTAATGTTGGAAGTTAGTGCCATTCCACAGGCGCTTTTGAAGGCAGCTGTGTAACTCGATGACTCTCCTCTTGCCGATCCGGGAATCGCCTGTAGTACCTCGGTCGTTGCACCGAGTGGCGCTCTTCACTTGCAAATGCTTTTCGAAAGTGCGAACGCAAGGATAAGAGTCCTCGTAATGGCAGCCAGAAGTGTGAGATACTTGAATGGTTACACACTGAAGCACGATGAAAAGAAATGGGAAAATGGAGACAAGATGTCACCTTTATGTCGTCTCCGACATCTTTTTTTTCTGAATTACGTGTATTGCAATAAATTCATTGAAGCAAACATTTCACCATCGGTATTATGAATTAATTATTTCCTTAGTAAAGCTTGCGTTTCAGTTCTTGGCATTTAGGGTCAAAATTACCTGCTTGCAATTGAAGGAAATCGAATGATCATAACAGATTCTGGCAGGTTAGTTTCCCTGTCACTCTCGTGCGAAGTAAAGTATTTCTCTCTTCCTTTCCGTTTCACTTTGTCAAGCTTTTAGGTAAAGTCCGTTAGATTTCTAATTGGTTTTCTTCGAACACACTTTCTGCAAAACTTTGATTGGGAGAAACCAAACGTTGTAAGATCGATTATACAAATGAAAGCAATTTAGCATTAGGAAATATTAAAGAAGTAGATTAGAAGAGAAAGTGGAACTGAAGTGATTAAGTGGCATGGCAGTTTAGTAAAAAGAAATAAGAAAATGACAGAAAATAAAAAGAAATCTGCTTCATACATATATGCACACACACACACACACACACACACACACACACACACACACACACACACACACACACACACACACAAACACACACACACACACACACTCGCACTGCCTTTACATATATTATAAAGCATATTGATACGCTTTCTGTTCCTTACAAAAGGTTGAAGGAATCCCGATAAAGCCCGGTCGAAGAGGTCTTTTAAAGGGAAACTGAATTTAAGAGAACGTTCCCTAATTACTATGTTTCCTTATAGAATATTATTTTTTTCTTCCACTTGAGAGTTCATCATCATTAATCATGCGATTACCAGGTGGGCGTAAGGACTCGTGCAGCCCATGGATGAGACGGTTCGCGGGCGGGCAAGAGGGACCGGAGCCACGGCTTGGTGCAGCGCCGTTCTCAAGAGCGTTTGTGAGATGACGCTAACTTTCGCCATTATTTTAGCAAAGTTTGAGTACCGTAGTTTAGCGAAACAGACGACCTCGATATGCCAACCTGAGCACTTACAGAACTTGGTTTTGCTCAGACATGTAGATGGTGGCTATCTTATTTTGCAGTCTCGTGAAAAGAATCGATTTTGCGCTTTTGAAAAAATGCAATTCAGCATAAAAGCGGCTAGACCAGAATCAGTCTAATCGTATCCTCGCGTTGGCGTGCACCTACAGCTAGGGAATGATCTGTGAAACTTTGAATGGTATTACTCTATGAAATTCCTTTTTGAAATAACGTCTTTCCTGGAAGGCGGTCCTAGCAAGGAAAATATTCGTGTTTAATGAATCAAAGCTAAATGATAGAGATCTTGCTTTGTATCGTCTTCAAACAAATGCATATACTGTTTACACACGTTGTATACACAACAGACATTTGCAATATATTCACTTCTTCCTCTCACGCTGTCCTGTTTACCAATCTACCCTTTCCTCTCCTCATACACAATATTTTTTTCCCTTTATTCCACTTTATCTCCCCCCCCCCCTCCCGTAGAAACTACCAAAGGTCACCATAACTTCACACAATGTATAGATACCCCCTTAAACGAAAAGAGTAAGAATAAAGTCAATGAAATTCACATTTCCGGGTTTTCGGGAAAAGACCACGATTTCTGAGCGATCTTGATGGAGACATTTGGATATGATTTTGGCTTCTTAAATACTATTTTTAATTCCCTTTTTTCCTGCTTACACTTTAAAAAAGAACGGGTATGATCATAGTTTTGTAATGATAATGATAGTAATAATTATTATAATATAATAATGATAAAAATAAGAACTATAATAGATATATGAATATTTTTTTTAAATCCTTGAAGAGGATCAAAACTTCCCCGTTCGAGGTAGCAGTGGTTGTTAACCAGAAAGAGGGTTCATGTCTACCCTTTAAAAGATAGATATGAACTGCAGTTTCCAGACGCAGACAGACCAGTAGGCACAGCCCTTCCTCCACGCCATGACTTCCTCATCGAATGAGCTTCCTTTCTCCTCATGTCTTTTATGGCTCATTTAATACCTCTACTCTTAAGCTCTTAGAGGGAACTAATTTCCATATTTTAGTTTGTGTTTTCACTTCCCCCCTTTTATCTTGGCGTAATGAAATGACTAACTTCAGTAAAAAAAAAATAAATAAATAAATAAAATAAAGTGACTGTAACACTTATTTTAGACAACTTGCATGAGTATGTGATATATGCACTGAAAACGTAAACAAATATAAAAATAGGGGTAAGTTCATTTATTTGCACTTTTTGAGATCTGATAAGAATTTATAATAACTAACCTGAGCGTCTACGTAGGATACATGAAGGGAGCTCAACTCTCTTCAAAGTTCACGATGACAATTTCCACACGGCAATCCACGATGATAGAGAGAGAGAGAGAGAGAGAGAGAGAGAGAGAGAGAGAGAGAGAGAGAGAGAGAGAGAGAGAGAGAGAGAGAGAGAGAGAGAGAGAGAGAGAGAGAGAGAGAGAGAGAGAGAGAGAGAGAGAGAGAGAGAGAGAGAGAGAGAGAGAGAGAGAGAGAGAGGAGAGAGAGAGAGAGAGAGAGAGAAGAGAGAGAGAGAGAGGAGAGAAGAGAGAGAGAGAGAGAGAGAGAGAGAGAGAGGAGAGAGAGAGAGAGAGAGAGAGAGAGAGAGAGAGAGAGAGAGAGAAGAGAGAGAGAGAGAGAGAGAAGAGAGAGAGAGAGAGAGAGAGAGAGAGAGAGAGAGAGAGAGAGAGAGAGAGAGAGAGAGAGAGAGAGAGAGAGAGAGAGAGAGAGAGAGAGAGAAAGAGAGAGAGAGAGAGGCGAGAATAAAACTTTAAGCTTAGGTCCTGCTTCGATACAAATACGCACGTTAAGAGGGATGTAAGCAAGGCAAATAATTATGTTGTTTACAGAGAAGTAAAACTCATTTAATGCTATTATGTTCTTTGCTTATCAACGCGCAACCCGGATCTTTCTTCGGTGATATACAAATATAATTTTATCAGCACGCAAAATATTTTCTGCATTATCTGATATGAGAGGTGAATTTTATACTTCTCAGTTTTTAAAACATCAGCGAAAATATACAAAACTCAGAATTGTTCAATATATTGCATCATCTTTCTTCACACTCTTACCATCGACACACACACACACACACACACACACACACACACACACACACACACACACACACACACACACGCACAGACTCCATTTTTCTTCTGAATTTTCCTTTCGTACTTTTCTGGCGTTGCTCCTTTTGCTTCGTCTTCCCTTACAACTTACTCTTTTTTTTCTTCAGCAATATACTTCTCCAAGAAGCCGGTAAGGCCGAGGAGGTAGATCTGCTGATGGCTTCCTTTGAGTGTGTAAGTACCCCCCCCTCCCCACCTATTCATTGTCAAGAAATCCATTATGGAAATGACGATCAGTGGATGACGAAAAGGAACACGAAAAAGAGACTGGAAAAGGGATCTTGAATTCCGGGGAAGGGAAGCGGCAAGCAATGCAAAAAGTATGGAGTTACTTGTTGAGCAAGCGAAGATTCAAGATTAATGGGCTTACATCAAGGAAAATAAATGTAAAGCTGTTTTTTTACAAACAGAAGAGATTAGTCATACAGCACCCGGGATATGAATAAACGTTCTACACGGTTATGCCTTTACTGTTGTACGGATTGTTTTGTATTTAATGTACTCTAGGATGAGATATACACCACTGGCAATTTTAATCTGATTGAACAAAGTGCTTTTTGCCTCATTCTTCAAATATATCGAAGCTTCATACGTGTATATAAACACTTTTTATATACCATTCAATTAGCATCAATTAGTATTCAAAACGATTACACACAGCAAACCCGTATCATATACGAATTCACTATCAGCTTTACTGAATTCACTGCAAGCCAATAGCCTGGAATTGCATCCAAGCCACATGAGCTGAACGGATCACGCCATGTGCAATCCTCGGATCAGCATTTCAAGTACATTTACAGATGACGGTTTTAGTGAGTGGTTGAAGTGGTCATTTTCTGAATAATTGTCGAAAATGTAGAATGTATAGAATTTAAATATTCTGTTGAAAAAAAATCTCACAAAAGTGAACAGACAGACTTCACCAAAGATATTTAAAAGCACGGCTAAGAAACTCCAAAACTAAAAATAAATAAAGGGTACACTAAAAATGTATTCACCGGAATCGTCCTCCGTCAAACACCGATTCTCCATTCACAGCCTTTGGTTTCCTCTCGTTCGTCACCGCTTTTTATCCGTCTCTTCCCTTTCCCTTTGCGTCTCGGCGTCGCTTTCAAGGGAGAGGAGATCAAGACGCCAACGCACATGGCGCTCCCGGCATACGGCGGAGAGACCGAAGTGCCCCTTTCAGCAAATAATTCACCATTCGCTAGCCTTTCCTCTGGTTTTGACGGACAAACACACACACACACACACACACACACACACACACACACACACACACACACACACACATATACACACACACACACATACACACACACACATGCACACATAAACACACACATATATATACAGACC
>NW_028234437.1:26796136-26803636 GCF_977035675.1 Penaeus japonicus | reverse complement strand
TACACTTCTTTAACGGAAATCCCCATAAACACTTTAGAGAATCATTTCTCTCGTTGAAATGTCACCGCCTTCGCCTTTAGCCTCGTCTCCCAGCATCATAAATCACTTCTTGTCATGTCAGTCTCCGTGAGCTCCTTCCCACAAGAGCAATTTGTCTTTCCTTCCAGAGAAGCTTTGTCTCCCTCATCCCCTTCCGCCTCCTCCGCGTCCCCAAGACTCTTCATCGACAACTCCAGTCCAGTCCTTCGATCTATGTCCTTTTACATATGCTTTATCACGTATGCTATATGTGCGATTGGTGATTATCTCGGGGTTGATATGCTGTGATGTATGTTTCATGATTTGTGCACTCATTGTCATCTCGTAACGATGCAACAGATAATTGAAAAATCTTACCACGGTGCAGGTCAGAAATCATTCCTCTCCCTCTTTCAGTTGAATATAATTTTCATTTCCTTTCATTATATTTATTTAACTGAAATTTACAAGGGTCTGGACATAGAATCCTATTTTTTTTAGTCATCTCAGGAATATGCTGCACGTCATTTTCTTGACATTATTTATCTTGGTGCTCAGTGAAGTGTAATGCAACTGATAATTATCTGATTATTTGGATAAACGATTAGAACAACACGACAAATTCTGATTTTGAAACTCATGATGCTGAGCAACGGCTATCTAAGTATAAAGCAAAACAGACTTGATTATGCTAAATATTTGTATAATTAAGGAGACATGGAACGCAATATCAGTTAGAATTTTGTAAACGGATATATTTTCTTTTGTGTAGTGTCACGGGCATATAACTTCTCTTAGTCTTACCTTCTTCCCTTCTTTTCTCTTGTTCTACGCCTTCCGTCCTCCTTGATTTCTTCAGGTATATTCCTGTCCCGGATGCAAGATGCAGAACATTGTACATTAAAGATAAAAGCAGCCGTTGATTGAATGTGTTGCAACGAATGTCGCCTACGTGTCCTATGTCTTCATCGACAAAACGTTTTTACAAAATGATACAATTAATTCATTTTTAAAGTTATCTTGAAGTCAGTCATCAAAGCGACATATCTTCCGAGAATGACAGCCGTTTCGAGAGAGAGAGAGTGAGGGAAAGGAGGACGGCGGAGGCGAAGGATCACTCACCGGGGATCCTGACGATTCATCATTTCTTTTTATTAGAAATTGATAGAACACATAAAGAGAGATAGATAGATATATATATATAGAGAGAGAGAGAGAAAGAGAAAGCGTGAGAGAGAGAGAGAGAGAGAGAGAGAGAGAGAGAGAGAGAGAGAGAGAGAGAGAGAGAGAGAGAGAGAGAGAGAGAGAGAGAGAGAGAGAGAGAGAGAAAGAGAGAGTGAGAGTGAGAGAGAGAGAGAGAAAGAGATAAGGAGGAGAGATTATCAACTTACTTTTCTCTAACTGCCATAAGGTCGTTGCATTTCTGTACATTGTTATATATACATCATCCATGTCATTCCTATTCCTCCTTCTCCTACTTCTTCTCCTCCTCCTTCTTCTTCTTCTCCTCCCCTTCCTCCTTTTCCTCTAACTCTTCCTCTTCCTCCTCCTTCGCCTCCTCTCGACGATCTCAACGATCAGAGAAGGCGAGCGCGTCCGTCGTGTCCTATTCCCGTTTGGTTTAAAGTAATAGAATTCAATAGAATTCAATAGAATTCAAGAGAGAACTTGAGAGAACTGCGACTTTAAGTCTCGATTGCGGCGACTGAATCAGGCTCTCGAGATTTCGCCGAAAGTTCAGTTTTGTTTTATTTATGGGAAAGTTTGTTCAGCGACTTTTCTTTTCTTCGTATTTCTTTTTTTATGCAAGTTTGATGAACGTAACCTGGACACAACAGCAGAGGAAGGAATGTCACTCAGCGGTGACTGACGCAAACACCTGGAGTGACACAGCGAGGTTTCCGAACTCTTTCTCCCTTGAATCTGCCTGGGTTTTGTTTTCGTCTCGGTTCCAACTCCGCTTTCTTCGTAGACAAACGCACCCATACACACACACACACACACACACACACACACACACACACACACACACACACACAAAGAAAAAAACATGAACACAAAATATGTTGACGATTTGTCATTTTCACTAGGTTGATTTTTTTCGTATTTGAAGGTTGCGAACGCGCGCGTGTGTGTTTGTTTTTTGTTAGGAATACTTATCTTACGTTTTTAATTCTTTTTCTCTCCCTTTCCACGGAATAATATTTTTTTCCAATCCTTTTCGCACAGGTAAGGGCAAGGATGAATGCCGCAGCATATATTGCAAACAGTCAGTTTGTAAATGTTCGCATTCAATTGAAAGCTCTTAGTTAAGTTCATAATAGCAGTTATGAAAGAGCATTGCTATGCATACATCAATTGCAAGTATAAGAATTACTTGACAACGCCGGATAGTGTGTCATGGCCGGAACAAAAATCGTGGCGCAAAAGATAGTAATACGCCAGATCAAAGAGGTTCAAGGGTTATTACTGAACGCAAAACCGATTAGCGGTGCAGCGGCTTGGAGCTATCATTCATCAACGCACACACACACACAACCAGACACACAAATACACAACCAGACACACACACACACACACACACACACACACAACCAGACACACACACACACACACACACACAACCAGACACACACACACACACACACACACACACACACACACACACACACACACACACACACACACACACACACACACAACCACACACACAACCAGACACACAAATACACAACCAGACACACACACACAAACAAACACACACACATGCACAAACACAAACACAAACATTATGTACTGGCCTTCCCGGAGGCGACCTCGGCTCCCACGGTCGTCCCCCGAGTGCTCATTAGCCTCCTCCGCCACCGACGACGCAGGCACACATTGAGGCTCGTGGGCGGAAGAGCCCGAAGTGCGCTCGGCCATTCAACCCTTTCGTCACTCGACCTGCGAGCGGAACGGCCTCAGAACGGACGGTGCGAAGCCTCAAGGGGGACGGGAGCCCTTGAGATCGTCCTCGAGGAAAGTACTCCTCGGGAATAGCTTGAACTCCAAATAGCTTGGATCAGATATTCGAAGAGACTAACTCAGAACGGAGGGCAATGGCGTCCCCCTCTCATTAAATTTTATAAAGGTTGAAAAGCTCGAGATACAATGCCCTATGATAGCAAACTCCAAATGGATCCTCAAAGCGGCATTTCCTCAGACAAGAATCCGGACGCGACTCATATCGCCGCTTCTGAAGAGGACGTGGAGGAGGGAAGCAGAGAGAAGGAGGAGGAAACGGCATGCATAACAACACGTGATAATGACGGTGGTAGTAATGATGATAATGATGACGACTGGCAATGATGGTAACGGTGATGATGACGATAAAAGTGATAATGATGGTGATAATGATAACGATAATATGGGGATAAGGAGAAGGGTAATGGCCGTTACAATTGCTACCAATATCAACATTATCCTTATTTTCTTGTAGTTATTATTGATATCAACAATATCATTATCATGATCACTATCATCATCATTATGATAATTAAATATTCATAAATATTAATCCTTGATAATGATAATAATCATTATCATCATTGTCAACATAGCTATTATTAATGTTATGGTTACTATTATTTTTTTATAATCATTATCATTAAGCTTATTATTATTACTGTTATCATCATTATTTCATCTTGTCATTATGATGATAACATTATGATAAAATCTTTCCATCAGTAAGAAGCAGAAACTACCTCGGCCAGGAGGCAAGAGGCGCGAAAGAGCCATCTATCGGATACTCAGTGAGTTTCTTCATTCCCGACCGAGTGCCTGCGTGCATTGTGCAATATCCTTCCCTGGTGAGTGTTGCCGCCATTTCCTGTCAGGACATTCGGACGAAGTCTCTCCTGCGAGAGGTAGATTATTGCAGCAATCATTGCATGGGCAGTGGGCGTATTGGATAAGCAATGCGCAATATCGCAGGGAAATGCAGAACCACAAGTCAAGGCAGTCATCGTCACACACAAAATTTTATGATGTCTCTTTGTAAAAGTCGTTCTTTTGGTTGCAAGTCCGGGTTATCTTCCATGTTGCAAACACGCTAACAAATTCTGCGTCTAGTTGCACTGTGCCTTCATTTTCTGAGCTGATTCCACATTGACGCACTTACTTTTTCCCTTTGCCTTTTGAAGCCGATTTACTTTCACGTTGAAAAATTAAATGCATTCGCTCAACTGATGCTCTTATTTCTAACCTTTAACTTAACGTTCTGCCTGAAAAGCAGTTTTATTTCTTTTTCTGGTTGAAAAGTATTTCCTAGCGTGAATGTATGTGTGAGTCTGTATGTGTGTGTGTGTGTGTGCATGTGTGTGTGTGTGTGTGTGTGTGTGTGTGTGTGTGTGTGTGTGTGTGTGTGTGTGTGTGTGTGTGTGTGTGTGTGAGTCTGTGTGTGTGTGAGTAAATCACACTAGGAGAGAGATCGAGGGAGTGCGAGTGAGAGAGAGAGAGAGAGAGAGAGAGAGAGAGAGAGAGAGAGAGAGAGAGAGAGAGAGAGAGAGAGAGAGAGAGAGAGAGAGAGAGAAAACTAATGTAAATTTGCATTTTGTCAGAATTTAATTTTCTGCCTAGAAATAAGCTCATACAACAGCGGTAAGTTAGTTAAAATATATTTAACATTTTTTTCTATTATCAATAATGATCTTACGGAGCACTTTTTTGATAATTTATTTTCATATAAATCGTATTATTACAATATTTTTCTTTCAGACTAACAATCAGTATATTTGTCAAAAGTAAGTGCAAGATTTTTTTTTTTTTTTTTTTTTCATAAAGGTCGTCGCCCTCTTATCATTAAGGTTTTCACACTGTAATCTCGTAATTCATTGGGAATCAGTCTTGCATGTGAACACACTTACACAGGCATACACATGATTCTAAAAATATAAATCAATTATAATAAACATGGAATATAAAATAGAACGTACAGAGAAACGTAAACATGCATCCAAACTCCAAAGAGAAAAACACAAGTCTAGGTAAGTTATGAAGCCAACCGGAGATTTTCAGTTCGGTCATTAGCACAAGAACAAATTCGAATTCAGTTTGTTCTTTAAACGTAAACCTAAGTGTGGCTGAATGTAGCTACCATTTGTATTTAAGAGCCTGAAAGAAACAGTTCGTGCATTTAAGTGAGTATAAGACGGTATATATGAGTCTTAGTTTTGGCAGTTCTTTCTAATTTCTTTATTGAAAACCAACAGACAAATATCCTCCTGTCTGTCTTTATGTCCATCTCTGTCATTGTCACTGTAATTGTCATTGTCTTTGTCTCCTCTCTCTCTCTCTCTCTCGCTCTCTCTCTTTCTCTCTCTCTCTTTTTCTCTCTCTCTCTCTCTCTCTCTCTCTCTCTCTCTCTCTCTCTCTCTCTCTCTCTCGCTCTTTCTCTCTCTCCTCTCTCTCCTCTCTCCTCTCTCTCTCTCTCTCTCTCTCTCTCTCTCTCTCTCTCTCTCTCTCTCTCTCTCTCTCTCTCTCTCTCTCTCTCTCTCTCTCTCTCTCTCTCTCTCCTCTCTCTCTCTCTCCTCTCTCTCTCTATCTCTCTCTCTCTCTCTAATCCCTCACCCGTCGCAAAGAATGAACGGCCTCACGGTGTTTAAGGATCATGATCTCCTTCCTTTATCATTCTTACAAAATGACGCTACGCAAGATGTATTATTTATATCCTAGACCTGAGGAAATGCCCGAGAAGTGACCTGCTTTGTATCTTTGTATCTCTGTAACACACATTTTAACCGGGATTTGCCTCAAATTTATCTCTCTTACGCAGGAAATCCCAAAGACTTCGCAAATAACTTGTGTCAGGATGAAAAAAGCAAGAGATACGCAATGCGTCAGGCGGGACATTTAGGACGGCATTGTTTCGAAACTTTTGCTACGTCGGAAAGAAGAGTTGATGCTATCACACTTCGAAGCAATTGCATTTTATGAATTATAAATCTTGTTTTCCCGTGAGTAACATTTACAGTTATGTGTACATCTATGACTAGTGGGATCACCATGTTTTGATTTACAATTAGTTTTAACGCAAACAGTTTCATTATGCAAATGTTCTGTGGGAAACAAGCTGTTATTTCAGGTCAACATTTGCAATGCAATTTACCTGTCAATACGACCTTTTAAAAAGTCCACAATTTGATTAATTCAATTGTATTTGACAAACGGTTACTCTGGTTGATGAATTTGAATTAACATTTTATTGGTGAACTCCAGTAGTGGGAAAGAGAGTAGGTCACGACTGAAAGTACCGACTCGATTCATAGCTCAAATACTGTGAGTATTCAAATATAAGAGTAATTGATAGCTTAAGCCTTTACAAAAGCGACTTCTGCGTAAACAATAACACTGTTTCTCATTTTGGGGGGACTTTCTGATTATCTCTGATTCGCGTAATTAATAAACAAACTTCTCTTCCATTCCACTGATCCGCCATCGCTGTCTTGGTTGTGGATGTAAATGTGCAATATCGCTGTTGATTCGTAAGCTCATTTCCCTTGATAAATTATAATGCTTTTGATCTTACGAAGGTATGTTCCCTAATCAAAAAGATTTATAAGGTACGAAATGATACTTCCATTCGAAATAACATCCGCTTGCGTCCGCCAACTAAAATATATTCATTTTCATTCTACAGTGATTGGACAACTACATTCTTTCTAATCGTCTCCCAGAATGATTCGTATATTCCTCTATCAGCTTCATGAAGATGCAGATATAAACTGGTTTTAATTAGTAGGATTGAAATGAGAAGAGAGAGGGGAGGGAGAAGGCGAGAGAGAAAGAAAGAGAGAGTGAGAGATTATGAGAGAGAGAAAGAGAGAGAGAGAGAGAGAGAGAGAGAGAGAGAGAGAGAGAGAGAGAGAGAGAGAGAGAGAGAGAGAGAGAGAGAGAGAGAGTCAGTCCTGAAGATGGCAAATCAACTCTCGCATACATATGCTTCCATCTCATGGACATGCTCCCACGTGTACTACTTACACACTTGAAGAAAAGAAAGAGAGACCCCCCCCCCCCACACACACACACATAGCAATACCTACGTAATCACACTTCCAGGAAATCCCACAACCAAGGAATCCCTCGGAGGGAACAATAAAAGAATGCCTGCGTCCTTATGCCGATGCTGCGGTTTCTCTTTTGCGCGAAGGGCGCAGTTTTCCTTTCGCGTTGTAGACTCGAGGTGGTCGCGGTATCAACCGTATTTGGTGGCCGTTCGATCAGTCTCTCGCTTTTTTGGCGTTAATTGACTCGATGGTCTTAATGCACTGTCAACAAGATATGCAACACGTTATCAACGTCTGCAATTTAGATGCTCTTTCGAAATAGCATTCCAATGAATACTATCATCAGTGTGTTACATCTACGAAGCGAAGTCCACTGCGCTTGGAAGAGACATTCGAAACGGCCAGTCTCTTCGGACGAGGTCACTGCGATTCA
>NW_028234437.1:26761136-26783636 GCF_977035675.1 Penaeus japonicus | reverse complement strand
CGAAAAAAATTAAAAAAGACAAATATACAATACAAAAATTCGAAATAAAAGTGGGTGACGTGGCCTCCGTGGCACGTAAAAAGAATCTATAGTAAAATCAACAAAAATAAATTCCAAAATAGAGTTAAAATCCACTAAACTATTAATTAAAATGACTGACTTAAGGAGATCGAATTTTAAAGGTCACGGATGCCGAGACTAAAATGCAAATTGTAAAAGAAAATAAAACTATGAAAACGGTTGCTTAAACAAATAAGACAAAAAGGCGTCATTCCCACTTTTATTTACCATAAAATAATGAGGTAATAAATCAAACACAAATAAACGCAGACAATATTCGGACCCCCAGTGTGTGACCCACGGGGTCGAGGCTTCATATTGGCTCAGGGGGCTGAGCTACAAAATCGTATTTATACATCTTTAACATTTCAGGCAAATGGTTCATGGCCTATTCCCTAGTTTTGACGTGGGTGCAAGTGTATGTGCATGTGGAGTCGTCCTGGCGATGTTTCACGAACCTCCCTGGATTTCATACGGCCCTGAAAACAGGATTAGGCCGGGTGGGGGGGGGGGGGGCAGGCAAGAGGAAGGGGGGAGGAAGGAAGGGCGAATAGGGCTAGGGCGGATAAGGGTGAAGAGAGAGGGAGGGGGGGGGCGGGGATAAGAGGACAACAAGCACAGGAATAAGGGAAGAGATATAGCGTGGAAGATAAAAAGGAGTAGTGAAGGAAAGAGAAGAAATTAGTAAGGAAACTTATTAGAAAATAGCAAAAGCGAAAACGAGAGGGGAGTGCGGGTAAGGGAGCGAGAGCAGCAGACGAAACAGGGTAGAAAACGGAAGTAGAAAATGAGAGAGTAGCTAGAGAAAGCAAAAACGGAAGTAAGGGCAAGTAGAGGGTAGACTTAAGAAGCAAAGTCTCAGAAATAAAGTGAAACAAGGCGGAAGAAACAGTCGGCAAAAGTGAGAGACGTAGGTAGAAGGGATACCAAGGAAAATAGGGGAAGGGAAACACGAAGTTAGGGCGGGGGAGAAAATAAGGGGGAGGAAAAGGCAGAGGAAGAACGGGAAAATAAAGGGGGGGGGGAGGGGAGGAAGATAAGGAAGAGGAAGGGGTAAGGGGGAAGGACCAGGGCCGGGGGGGAGGGTAAGGTAGGAAGGAGGAGGTCGCGAGGCCTCACAACCCTCCAATGCCATGGGGTCGGAGAGTCAGCGGAGACGAAAGGAAAGAAAGAAAGGAAGGCCTGAGCCCGATTGCATGCCTTCAAAAGCTAAAGTGTATGGGTAAGCTGGACGTGCTTTACACGGGCTGCCAACCTATTACACAACATATACATATGTACACATTCAATATAATTAACACAAATATTCAAAGTATACGGTTAGCCCTAGCTGCTTCTTACCTAATTGATAAAAAGGAACTATACAAAATTAGAAATTTATAACACTATTTTCATTCACGTACTGCATCTCTATGCTGTATTTCAAACTCTGATCAGTGCGATTAACGATTAGGGCGTTAATTATAAGGACACTTTAAGGTTATCACTATCATTATCACCATCATTATCACTATCACTGCTTTAAACAAATTCACCGATAGAACAACCAGGTCACATCGTCCTCCACTAGGAGCGGTAGAACTACACTAAGTCACATCTAGTCACCATCTGCTGTGTCTGCTACATCTGCGGTATCCGAGGTGTCAACGGCACCCGATAGTGATCGGCTAGCACTACGGGTAAAGTATCGGCCAGAGTTTTGCGCTTCTGGATCTGCCTGTATATCCTCAGGATCATGATCAGACTCATCCTCTGATTCATAGGACAACTCATGGGAGGTGCTAAATGGCTTCAAATGGTTAAGATGCGCTTTCATCTGCACGTCTGTATGGACATCCCTAATCTCGAAAGTCACTGGTCCTAAATGAGATACAACTCTTGCCGGGCCACGCCATCTTCCCGACAATGGAGCGGCTGCACCAGTATGCTTCCCATGCTCATAGTATCAGACTAAGCTGCCGACATCTGGCTGAAATGTCTCCCTTTTGCCACCGTTATAATATTTTCCATAACTTGCTCTGGAATCATTAGAAGCAGTAATGGCAGCTTTACTGCCTCAGAGAGACGTTCCTGCAGATTCAAGTTTTCTGCAAATACCGCTTCGTTTGTGAGCCCTACAGGGAAATTTGCATGTCTACCTGTTGGCAAATAGAGGGGCTGCTCATGAGTACTCCTGTGAATGGCAGTGTTAATCTGCAGTCTTAATTCTGGCACAAACTGATGCCAAATTCGGGGCTTCTTGTTCACGAGTGCTGTGAGAGCAGACTTTACGACCCTATTAGTTCTCTCTATCAGCCCATTAGCCTGTGGGTGGTATCTAATTGTGTAGTGGTGGCTGGAGTGCATCATTCTAACCAGCTCCTTAAAGAGACCACTTGTAAACTGTACCCCATTATCCGTCTGGATAACCCGAGGTGGACCAAACAGAGTTACCCAGTGGTCGACGAAAGCTCGATGGACAGTGATTGCAGTCACTTTCCTCAAGGGCACAATCTGCAACCATCTCGTGTGTTGGTCAAAAATAGATAGACCATTGCGCACAGGTATAGAGGAGCCAAAATCCATAATGTCCATGGATACACGCTCTAAAGGGTATTGCGCAAGGGGAGCACTAGCCATAGGAACACGCTGCGGATTACCCCTGGACTGCTGGCATACAGGACAATTTGCAACGTATTCCTTACAGTCTTTTAGCATGTTCGCCCAGTAATACATAGCCCTGGCATTCTCATATGTCCTCTGTACACCAGGGTGTGAGGCTAACGGCGGCAAGTGAGCAACTTTCAGGGCAGAGTTCTTTAAGGAGGAAGGAACAACTAGTTGATAACACACCCTGTCTGCCAAGTGCTTAAGTCGGTAAATCACTTCCTCTTTCACTTCAAATTCATCTAAGGGAAGAGGCCACTTCTTCCTGGGCACTGTCCCTTCTAGCAAATATCGTTTCAGATCGGCAAGCTGGGGGTCTTGTGATTGCTTTGCTGCTATGGCCTCTGGCGAGAGCTCAGTGATGGCTAACGCAGCTACGTGTTTAGTGGATATGTCCTCCGATACCGTAACTGAAGCTACATGCCTGGAAAGAAGGTCTGGAACGTGGTTGGTAGGGCCTTCTTTATACCTTATATTGAAGGTGTAAAAGGGAGATTTAGTCTTTCGAGTGAAGACATGAACCAAGGGTCTATGGTCTGTATAGATGGTAAATCTTCTCCCATAAAGGTAAGAATCGAATACCCTCACACCTTCCACTACACTCAGGGTCTCTAAATCTATAGCAGGGTATCTTGTTTCTGCTGCCCTTAACTTCCTGCTATAATAAGCTATGGCATGCAGAATGTTGTCTTCATCCCTCTGCATCAGGCAGGACCCAATTGCTACTGCTGATGCATCAGTATGCAGTTCGAACTCCTGGCTGAAATCAGGCTGCCTAAGTATTGGTGCTGTGACAAGACGCTGTATAAGTTCGGTAAAGGCCTCTTGTTGTTCAGGTCCCCACACCCATTTCTGACCTTTCTTAAGCAAAAAATGCAAGGGAGAAGTTACCGTTGCATATCCAGGAATATGCTTGCGGAAGAATCCTGTGCAGCCAAGAAACCTACGCACCTCTTTAATGTTACGTGGGGGCGGCATCTTTGAGATGACCATCACTTTGTCCTGGGTGGGCAGCACACCTTCTGGAGTGATGGTAAAGCCCAGAAAATTTATGGTCTTAGCAGCAAAGGCACATTTCTTTATATTTAATTTTAGTCCAGCTGCAGAGAGCAAGGTCAAGGTCTCCCGCAAGTCTTGCATATGTTGAGCAAACCTTCTGCTATATATTACAACATCGTCAAGGTAGCAGAGTGTGTGTTTCCCCAGAACCGAGGATAGAAGCACATTCATGGTTCGTTGGAATGTGGTTGGTGCAGTAGCCAAACCAAATGGAAGACGACAAAATTGGAACAGCCGATAGCCATCTGAAAATGCAGTCTTTGGGCTCCAACTGTATGGCCCAGTAAGCTGCATGAGCATCGAGTGTGGTGAATGTATCCATGGGGCCCAATTCATCGATCAGTGCATCTATACGTGGCAGAGGATACGTGTCCTTAATGGTGACAGCATTCAAGGCTCTGTAATCGACACAGAACCTTAAGCTACCATCCTTTTTCTTTACAAGGATGACAGGGCTAAGCCAAGGGCTAGTAGACGGCTCTATAATCCCTGTCCATAGCATAAAGTTGCATTGCTGTCGAATGGTCTCTGGTAATGTATGGTAGTCTCCACTGCCTAGTGCAAGTGGGCTTGGCGTCACCTGTATCTATGTGGTGAAGAATGCCTGGGACTAAACCTATGTTTTCTTCCCCACCATCAAAAAGGTCTTTATTTTTTCCCGCCTCTGTTCAGGAGTTAAGTGGTCAAGGGATAAAGGACTTAACCCTTTATCCAGAGAAAACCATTCCTGGGCTGCCTCACAAGTGGCTAGGGCGATAGATGGTGGTAACACTGCACCTTCTATGTCCAACTCATCTTCCTCAGTAATGTCTTTGAGGTAACCATATTCTGAATAATCCCACTCCATATCAGAATCAGAATCCAATTCCATAAACAGGGAGTCCTTGACAAGACTACTGTTGAAACGGGCAATGTCCTCCCAACTGGATATGTTAATCTCAGAATTATTGTAATAATCTACCGCTGGCAAATCCACGTTAACGGTGCAACTGTCACTCTCCACTCCTGGATACTTCATCTCAGCATCAAGGGCACTATTAAATATACCCTCCCCTTCTGGTTCTGTCTCGCCGCAGGGGGCACCATTAATCATACCTTCCCTTTCAGGTTCTGTCTCGCCGCAGGGGGCACCATTAATCATACCTTCCCTTTCAGGTTCTGTCTCGCCGCAGGGGGCACCATTAATCATACCTTCCCTTTCAGGTTCTGTCTCGCCGCAGGGGGCACCACTATCCATACCTTCCCTCTTTGCATTTGTGCAATATACTGCATCAATGGAGGACACAGTTCCTAGCCTAGTCCCTGGTCTTAGCGTAAGTGGCCGTGATGAAGGGTTTATGGCCCAGACGGTACAGCATCTATCAGTTACTGTGGTAACGGAATATAGTAGAGTTAACGAGTCTGAAACAATGGGGGTTAATACAACATCCCCATGGACTTGCCCTAATCTTGAAATTACCCCTTTCAAGAACACACCTGAATGCGAGGGGATTACAGTGCGTTTTGCCAGGTGTACAGTTGCCTCCGGTCCACATTCTGGGGTAGATTTAGGCAAGTCAGTCTGGGTAGATGCATCCTCATAACTCCTTACCCAAGCTATCTTCAGGGACTCTGTATCCGTGAAAACTACAGAGAACCTGTAGTCCTCTAGAATCAGTTGGCCTGTGGATGAGTTTGCAGCCGATTTCAGGGTAAAGTTAATACGCCTGAGAAAATCAATTCCTAAAAGGTCTCCCGGGAAATCCAGATCAGCTACGGTGGCCTGGTGAACTAGAGTTAAACCGTCTCCAAGCTTAAATGGCACCGAGACTTCTGCTTCTGATCTGACAGCAGCTCCAGAGATACCTTTTAGGACCTTTTGCGAGGGCTGTTTGGGCAAATCATTACCAACATCAGTTATACCAAGGGTGCTAGGCTTCATTATCGTGATTTCGGACCCAGTATCGATAAAACACATTAGAGTCGTTCCGTTAGCACTGACATCCGTATTCTATGACGTTTTCTGCGTGTCGTGGCCATGTCATGTTCATGTTGTGTCCATGTCGTGTTCATGTAACGAATGCGGTAATCTAGGACGCAAAAGCGTGGCACGTTTGCGGCAGTTGCTTCAGGATTGCCAACCGTTCCGAAATTGTGAAAATTTTGGCGAAAATTCATGTCCAAACCTTGAACTAATTACGTAAAAAAGAAAATTCGGGAATAATATGAAATCATATTTATAGTATATTTACTAGTTAGCTTCTGTAATCGGAATTTGTTAAAAGTTGATAACTGTTGCACGAATGCGGGTTGGCAATGAAGCTACCTGCTCCATCAAAACAAACAGCAGCATGGAGCACGCCAAGCGGACCACCCCTCTCTCCGAAGAACAGAGAATGGCCTTAGTAGATCTTGTGGTGGCCAGGGAAAGTGTAATACAAGACCGAGACCATCATATTGGAAATGTAGATAAGAAGAAAAAAGGCCTGGCATGAAATTAATACATCGTTCAACGCCATGTTCCCTGATCAGGAGCCGCGAACGCTGCTGCAGCTGAAACGCGCCTGGAATCATGTGAAGAGTCGGTAAGGAGAGTTATTTTTTCCATATTATTTAATAAATAATAGATGTTGATATTATCTAAGCTAACTGTTTAGAATTAGACTGCAGCTATGGATCGCCCTGGCCTCCGTGCTAAGGAAAGGCTAGCAATGGATCGCCATGGCCTCCGTGCTCCAGGAAAGGCCAACAAACCTATCATCCGGGTGGTGTAACATAATAATTATTTTAGCAGTGTATACTTGATGAAGGTTTATTGGCCTTAGCTCTATCAACTTAGCATGATATATTCATTCTAATTATCATTTATAAGTCCTGCATTACTTCCTAACCTTATCTCTATCAACTTAGCATGATATTTTCATTCTAATTATTATCATTTATAAGTTCTGCATTACTTCCTGACCAAGCTTAAACCTAAGAAGTAATACTTAAAAAAATGGGAAACCACTTAAAATATTGCCAATATTACATTTGATAATTAAGTGATTCTAAATAAAGTTATGTTTAGCACAAATATCCCATTTAGCCTACTATTTTGTGTGAGCATTTTGTTAAGAATGAGGTTTTGGAAATACTAGCCTAACATTGTTGTTTATAAAATATTCAAATATGAAAAGAAAAACATGGTGCTGCAATTTTCACCTTACTCTAAGTAAACTTGGATTTATCCTTACAAAGATATTATTTATTCAATAAAAAATAATATATTTCATTCTAATAGCAATGTAATATTTCTTGCAGAATAAAGATTCAACATATGACTTTCAAAAGGCAGTGTAGGGAGACTGGTGGTGGGCCGCCTCCTGAAGCACCAAAGATGCTGCCAGATTCATATGCAGCAGCTGCTTCCATCATGGAAAAAGAATTGTCATTGGGGGACAGGGCCTATGACTCAATGGCTCTCCATCCAGTAGATGACAAAGGACAGGAATTACTGCATACAACAATTGGTAAGAATTATAACTGTCTATAAAAAGTCATTTAGCATTATGTTACGTTTTCAAATAGTTATCATACATTGTGTATCAAACAACCAATGATTTATGATACAAAAAAGTAGTAAGTGGGATTAGTAATTTTATTTTTCAAAATATCAAACATATCTTTATCCCAAGAACTACCCCTTTTCATGTGATATGATATTGCATACATTTTCTAAAATCTCAAGTTTTGTTTTCAATGAGAACATTGATCTTCCCCTTATTATTTTTACTATTGAAATGCTATGTCTATAGCCTACATTTTAGCATGTAGCCTGTGTTGAACATATAAGTTTAAGTTCTCAAAAAAATCTTGGGTCTTTCGTAAATAAAAGTATTGAATCACTGTTTTCATCCACATGCTACCCAACCTTTATTCGCACATTGCCATGCAGATATTTGGACAAGTTCTTTAATTGGAATTCTTAAATTGTGTATCTATTAAATAGAATTTCATTAAAAAAAAAAAGATGTCTCTATATTATAGGTATTTGACTGGTATATATGCTTATTCATATTTTTTCCTTAGACTTCACCGACTGGCAGAGACCAGGGACATCTAATCCTTCTTCCATCCAACCTTCCATCATCCATACTCTACCACATTTCCATCCTTTTGAACATATACACACAACACAACCACTCATTCACTCACAACAGGCACTCTCGCCAGCACAGACTTCACACCCATTACTTCCTCAGCATCGTCAGTCATTTCCTACAAACCACACACCACATTCATTGCTAAACACATATCTTCCACTCCCTCACCCTCTTCACTCATCTCCCACTCTCCTAGTCCTCAGTCTTCTCAATCCAGCCTTGTTCCTTCCCCTAGTATCTCCCCCTTTTCTGTACCCGTCTGTGGACCTTCACCTTCTTTTTCAAATCCCTCTCCTGCTTCTGCTCATGGTCCTTTTCCTGATACTGCTCCTCATGCTCCTTCTCCTACTGCTTCTGTTTCTGATGTTTCTTTTCCTGCCCTACCTCCCGTTACCCCTATGCCTGCACCCTCTCCTGTTCCTGGTCCATCAACAAGAAGAAGGACCTCAAAACGGGCTAAGAATGAGGTTTACCAACATGCCATTCAACGTGCCAGAGAGCGACAGGAGGAGCTTCACCAACTACAGATGAAATGTGTTACAGAAAAGCATGATGAGGAGATGAAGCTCCTGCGTGAAAGTCGGGAAAAGCTGCATGAGGTGTCTTCGGAAATTCTTGATTTTTTAAAAGTTGGAAAAGCAGCCTTTGAAAAAATAACAAATTGTTTTTCATAATAGTTTGTTTATAATGCAGTGTTTTATATATTTGGATGAACTGCATTGTTTAATTATTTATATTGTTTAAGAAATGTTACTATTTTTAGTAAGGTGCAATTAGGTCCCATGTTCAGATTTATTTTTTGTAATGCAGTGCTACTACATATTCATTTATTGTATTATTTTTTTCAAGGAAGATAACTATTTTTGTTAAAGGTCAATATTAATTTTCCATTCTTTTTTTGTTATTCTATCCTCGATAAGGAATATCTTTTACATCCATGTATGTATCAGCGTCATTAAACTGTTATTTTTTTCATTTCCTGAATAAAACTTTTTGTTAAAGGTCATTATGAATGTTCCATTCTTTTTTGTTATTCTATCCTCGATAAGGAATATCTTGAATATATGAATGAATATATCTTTTGGTTGATGATGTCAACATTTTTTTTTTAATATTGTACACCAATGTATATAAAATCATCAACGGTGAAAGATATTGATGGAATATATCCTTTGCAATTGTGGTACAAAAAAGGTCTGCTTTGGTACAGTTTTATTGCTGTTATGAAACTTTACATTATTTACAAATCGAAAGTGTACATACATGATATGAATAAAATCAGAATAAATAGCAGTCATAAAATATAAGAAATTCTGAACAAATGCCAGCATTGCCTACCTCGTAAATGAAAATAATATGAAGCATTACAATCTTACTAATGTTCAATTAAGCAATAGGTGTAATTAACACAAATGGAATGAAATACATAAAAGAAATCCTATATAAATATGGAAATAATGAAATGTCAATACAAAAACTTTCAACATTAAAAGAAATTATGCACAATTTGCTCACGACGAGCATGCCCACCCTGAACATTATTGCGTGGATCCTGAACTGGAATGAGGGGGGGATCATCTGGGACCATAGCAACAAAGTCATCAAATGGAACTCTATACAAAACTGCAATGTTGTGTAGTACTGCACAGGCAATGATGGCTTTCTTGCTAGTTTCTAAAGCAATCCTCATTGGTATTGAGAGAACAGCAAACCTCCTTTTAAGTACAACAAAAGGTCTTTCTATCGTGTTCCTTGTTCTGATATGAGAGAAATTATAATTCCTCTCTTTATCAGAACGAGGAGACAAAGGGCGTCAGTAGATATGACCTACAAGGATATCCATTGTCTCCCAATAGGAACCCTCTATAATGCCCTCCCTGAAGCCTCTGGCATAACTGTGACTCATTAAAAATCCTGGCATCGTGTGCACTGCCAGGCCATCTAGCGACAATATTTGTAAATTTTAAATGGGCATCACACACGCCCTGAACATTTAACGAAAAAAAAAACTTTGCGACATCTATAAAATTCAACATCACCTCCTCCTGGACTTTTGATTGGGATGTGGGTGCCATCAACACACCCGATGACTCCAGGCATTCCAGCAATTAGGGAAAACTGTTGCATAGCAACCTCTCCCTCTGCTGGCTGAGGAAATGTTATATATTCCACAGCCAAGTCAGCAATCTTCACAGACACACTGCGGACGCATCTGCTGACAGTTGGCTGGGACATTTCATGGCAGTCCCCCATACTCAGCTGAAAATTACCTGTGGCCAAGTAGCGTAAGGCCACGAGGAACTGGAGGTGGTGTGGGATTGGTGAACCTAAAAAAAAATAGGAATTATTATGAGTAAGTAAAGAAAGACTATCAAAAAAATATAATGATACTTTCAAACTATTATTCCAAAAATATTACTGACAACCTGGGGCCAGCGGGGGCCGGATACTCAAAACAACTAACGACGTCGTAAGCTCGCGCAGCCAGGCCGCGCATGTCTTAACTCGAACTGCGAGCTCCGAGGGTCATACTCAAAACTTTTAACCGTCTCCGCGTGACGTCACAGCACCTCGTAACTTAAGGGTGGTCCCGAGCACTCGTAACGGTGTGAACCCGGAAATAAATCGTGCTAGTTCCGACTTGTGCAAACGAGATTTGTATAGATTATGATTTACTGACTGTCCCAGACACTGTATAAGGCGTCATATCAATTTATATTGTATCTGTGTATCACAAATACCTCCATTCTCTCTAGCCACTTGATATAAAGAAGATAACAAGCAATTATAGAATGCGCTCGTCGTTTACCCTATGGAGTTTACGACAATAAATAATTAATACACTATAGAGCTTTGGGAAATGAAGGTGTCTTGTCATAGACAAAGGTGTATACACACACACACACACACACACACACACACACACACACACACATATATATATATATATATATATATATATATATATATATGTATGTATGTATGTATGTATGTATGCCTTTATCATATACAAACAAACATACATATACATTTATATATACATGCATATATATTTATTCATATATATATACACTCATAAATATATATCTGTATCTCTCTGTTTATTTATCCATTCAAATATCCTTCTATCTGTTTTTATAATCATCTATATCTCACTCTCGCTCTCTTTCCCACTCCCTCTCTCTCTTTCGCTCGCTCCTCTCCCTAATGACCGTGGCCTCCAATTGGTAGTTACGTCTAAAGGGCTGACTGTTGATTGGTCAATTCGAAATGGTCCCGCCATCTGAGGGTATCCCATCGAACTACGGTTATGAGGTTTTCTTCCTGTTACGATATTTTATTTTTTCTCTGAGTATGGGAGATTTGCGACCTCGTAGGGACATCGTACCTTACGAGAGCGTAACCCGCTGCGACGTCTTAAACTGCCAGAGTTTTGAGTATCCGGCCCCTGATCAAGTTAACACCATATTTATTAGCCAGTAAATTTGTGATCATTACTCTACAATACTTACCACGTTGGTTTCTGATTCTCCCCATTCGAGGCTTGATTTTCTCCAGCACCATCATGGCAGACTCTTTAGACAGCCGAAATCTTGCAACAAATTCCTGAGTGGTCAGATCTTCAAAAGGGTTACTCCTGTCTATGATAGCATTCCTCGGGATGGCATGAAGATCTGCTAATTCTGCTAATTCAGCTAGTTGGCGCAGGTCATTCATTCTGCCAGATAATTTATTTTTAATCAAAGCATATACTAAAATGCTAACAGTGTAATATCATATTGGGATTAGTATTGCAAACTTCTACCAGGAATTTCCAAAATGGATCATATATTCCTCAGTTCAGTTGTATATAATACTTTCTACCTCGATAACTCATTAATAGGATAATTAACATATTAGAAGCACTAGAAAATGCAACAACATAAAAGCATGATTGTTTTTGTACTTTTAATATTTGTAAGAATAATGATCGGAGATTATACATTCCTATAGTAACTCTTATAGCTCCTACAGCTAACATTAGACAAATATGCTTAAAGAAATGCATAATACGCCAGTAGTATGGGCAAGGTTATAATTTTATTCATACCATTTACACTGCATGATACCGTTTTTTCCTTCATTAATTTACGTTCCTTTTTATGCTACCATTCCATTAATGTTACTTGCAATAAAAATACATACCTTTTCTGAAGAATACTGTTGTGGTAAGGAAATCAAAATTCTCAGCAGCGAATCTCTCTCGTTGAAAGTAGCGCCTATTTGTAAACAAACTCAAATCAGATTGAGAATCGCTTGTTCTTCAAAATGTTATTCTTAGTCGCTTTCTAGGAATAATACATATAATTGACGCATATGAATCTATTCTCGAATGTTAATTGCTCATATGAAATACTGGTAATGATAATTAAATTAAAAATTTAAAAATATCCGTTCGTGTCAATTTCATGATAAGGCCACCCCCTTGTCACGGAGTTTCCACGATTGTTCCAATACTTTGCACGACTTTGCCACGCTTTTGCCACGCTTTTTCCACGAACTCGCGCTTATAGAATAGCAAACGCGGAATGTTCATGTCATGTACACAGCGCACTTAAGGAGTTAGAATACGGCTGTGAGTGCCACGAGAGGTCGTCCGTTCCTCTCGCGTGCCCTCACGGCCATGACTTTCACTGGTGTCCCTTTCACTGTACCTAGAGAACTGGCTCCTTTCATTCCTGCCAGCGGGACTCGGAGCTCTGTCTCCCTGGCGTCGAGGAAAGGGACATTCTCGGGCCATATGGCCATTGTGGCCACATCTGAAGCACGTGTATAGCCCAGGCCTGGTAGGGGAGCGAGAAACAGCTGTAGCTCGGTACTCGTGGTTGCTGTGGATGGTGCTCTTATGGAAATTGCACCATACATCTGATCTAGAGCGGCCTGGTGAGGAAGCCCTGGCTAAAGGGACAGATTGAGGACTGGCTAATAAGGGACTGAGACTGTAAGAGTCCCTGGCTCGGTGTGGACGCTCGACAAAGCGACGTCGAAGCCTATCTCCTTGCTCAGAAAGAGGGTTGGGCGACTGATGGCGGCCTGTAGAGTGGCCATGTCTAATGCCATTCCTCGAATTCCACACTCTCTGAGCGGTCTCAGCCAGTTGTTGCGAAGTGCAGTCGTCTTTAAGCACCAAGAAGTCCCTCAACCAATCTGGGACACCCGAAAGGAAGACCCTCCTTACCAGCTCTGTTGGGTCTCCTATGGCCTCCTTATGCTCTCTGTACCCTTGGTACACTGATGCCTCAATCTGGAGGTAAAACTCCATTGGGCCGAGGTCTCTCCTTTAAAATACGGCACATTGTCCCTACTACTGATTACATAGGAGATCGGGTTACCAGACCCTAAAGATGTAGGGGCTCTCTGCAGGAGCTCTGGAGTATTCCCACCACTACTAGCAAAAGGAGGCTGCCTCACATACTCTGATAAGGGTCCTTCATGAGAAGCAGGAGGTGCCGGCGTCGGGTTACCTCTCCTGGCAGGTTCCGGGTAATATGCACTCTGCTGAGGCTGCCTGTGGGAGTCATACCCACCAAAGCCAAGTTCTGGGCCCTTAATACCCGAAGACACCACCCTAGGGACCTGTAGTTCTCGCCTCTCCAATTCTGTTTCCCTCCTGCTAAGCCTCCTTTCCCATTCCAAGAGTACATCCCGGGAGAAGTCATCCGTGATGGTAACCCTTTGAAGCGTCTCAGCCTCAGGTGCTTCAGTGGCTACCTGTGGGGCAGTCACCTTTACATGGGTCGAAACCTGCCGAGCGGCATGTCTGGAGACCTCAAGCTCACTGGTCTGAGCTACAACTTTCTCAGCTGCCTGGCTATGCAACCTATCCTCCAGTCTGCTTAGCCTGTCACTACTGGATCGGGCTTGCTCGTCACTCCTCCGAGCCAACTCATCGATCCGGCTCATCAACTTCTGCTCATTTTGAGCCGTGAGGGTCGCAATCCTTTGATAGAATTCCTCTATCATTGTGACTTCACCCTCCATTGCCGAGACTGCCTGACGCACAAGCCTGTCAGAGCCTTGAGCTAAAATAGGAAGGAATTCGGTAGATTGACTCCTGGAGGTGGGTCTATCAACCGTGTTACTGCCGTCCTTTTTACCGGCCTTTCCCCTTGTATGCATGACCTACTGTTTTGACTACACTTCACTATTCATTATTCACTATTCACTCACTTTTCAACGGACTTTTCACCCGCCCTGAACGCACTTAAAACCACTTACGAGATGCAGTACAGAGACACCAACACGTGTTCACAACTAAGAAGCAGTTACAAAAATTTTGAATTTAAAACTAAATGACACATTAAAAATACAAAAATTAAGCTAGCAGTTCAACAACTTTAATCCAAGTCCTTTGACTTAACAAATCAGATACCAAAATACAATTTAAGAGTGGAATTAAAGCTCCTATGATCACCGTAACAAGGTCGAAAATACCAAACAACGCGCGAATGATAACGTGACGAAGGTAGAGCCGAAGGAGACGAGAGAAGGGAGGAAAGCGAGAGTGAGGGCAAAGGCAGAGTCGAAGGGGACGAGAGCGAGAGAAGGGAGGAAGGCGGGAGCGAAGGCGAAGGCAGAGTCGAGGGGGACGAGAGCGAGAGAAGGGAGGAAGGCGGGAGCGAAGGCGAAGGCAGAGTCGAGGGGGACGAGAGCGAGAGAAGGGAGGAAGGCGGGAGCGAAGGCAAAGGCAGAGTCGGGAGCGAAGGCAAAGGCAGAGCCGAGGGGGGACGAGAGCGAGAGAAGGGAGGAAGGCGGGAGCGAAGGCGAAGGCAGAGTCGAAGGGGACGAGAGCGAGAGAAGGGAGGAAGGCGGGAGCGAAGGCGAAGGCAGAGTCGAGGGGGACGAGAGCGAGAGAAGGGAGGAAGGCGGGAGCGAAGGCGAAGGCAGAGGCGATGGTGTCGAGCGCGGGAGACGCCGGAAGGCGGGAGCGAAGGCGAAGGCAGAGTCGAAGGGGACGAGAGAGAGAAGGGAGGAAGGCGGGAGCGAAGGCGAAGGCAGAGTCGAAGGGGACGAGAGCGAGAGAAGGGAGGAAGGCGGGAGCGAAGGCAAAGGCAGAGTCGAAGGGGACGAGAGCGAGAGAAGGGAGGAAGGCGGGAGCGAAGGCAAAGGCAGAGTCGAAGGGGACGAGAGCGAGAGAAGGGAGGAAGGCGGGAGCGAAGGCGAAGGCAGAGTCGAAGGGGACGAGAGCGAGAGAAGGGAGGAAGGCGGGAGCGAAGGCGAAGGCAGAGTCGAAGGGGACGAGAGATAGAGAAGGGAGGAAGGCGGGAGCGAAGGCGAAGGCAGAGTCGAAGGGGACGAGAGCGAGAGAAGGGAGGAAGGCGGGAGCGAAGGCAAAGGCAGAGTCGAAGGGGACGAGAGCGAGAGAAGGGAGGAAGGCGGGAGCGAAGGCAAAGGCAGAGTCGAAGGGGACGAGAGCGAGAGAAGGGAGGAAGGCGGGAGCGAAGGCGAAGGCAGAGTCGAAGGGGACGAGAGCGAGAGAAGGGAGGAAGGCGGGAGCGAAGGCGAAGGCAGAGTCGAGGGGGACGAGAGCGAGAGAAGGGAGGAAGGCGGGAGCGGAGGCGAAGGGAGAGTCGAAGGGGACGAGAGAAGGGAGGAAAGCCGGAGCGAAGGCAAAGGCAGAGTGGAAGGGGACGAGAGAAGGGAGGAAGGTGGGAGTGAAGGCAAAGGCAGAGTGGAAGGGGACGAGAGAAGGGAGGAAGGTGGGAGCGAAGGCAAAGGCAGAGTGGAAGGGGACGAGGGAAGGGAGGAAGGTGAGAGCGAAGGCAGAGTCAAGAGCGAGAGAAACGTAGAAAAGGGCGGAAATGAACAAGAAAAAGAGGTTAAGACCACAGGCTAGGTACAAAAGCCAATAAAAAATGTAAGCACAATAAACAATGACAAATACTTTGACACGACCAAACGAGGCTTAAGACTGTTCACATTCGGTGCGGTAATATTACACAAAAGTTACATATTGCATTGCAAGAAATTTCACAAAGACGTGGAGAAGTAGAAATACAGTGTCCCTACTCCTAGCAGAGCCACAAATGTTTAGCTGGAGAGCTTGAAGGCACACGCCTTGCTCTAAACTCCTAATATATTTATACACAAAATAATGCGGCTCCCTAAAGCTACAAACTGCTAGCTAAGCTTAGAGAAAAACTTCTAATTGCTGGACAGGACAAACTAAAGAGCAAGAAAGCTCATACGCAACCACATCCTCACCGCTGCCACCAGTTTTTTTATGCGGGTGCCCTGTAAGGATAAGTGTCATGGGGAAGCCCGGAAATACATCCGCCCAAGCGGGGATGACGGCTTAGGGCCGGAAGAAAGAGGGAGGGGACCCGTTCACTTCCCCTTAAGGAGACTAAGTCCCATTCCCCAGGTGCATGTCCCTTAAAGAGGGTCTGGTTGCGTTTTGTTAGTCCTGGTTTTAAAATAATAAATAGTAAAAAAAGTATGAATAAATGTATAAAATTGCCCAGTAGCAAATAGTTTATAAAAGTTAACACTTCTCAAAAAGTGAATAAATGAAATATCAAAGTAAAATAACATGGGCGTCTCTGGCTGGTGTTGGCCAGTGTATCTCCCTCACAAGATATTGTTATTATAATAGCACGTCCAGCTTTGTCCTAACTGGCATGTAACTCGATTCAGTACAACCTTGCTTTAGCTGCTCCTGCGTCGCCACAAGGGTATTCCAGGGTAATCCAGGGAGGGTCAGAGAAACACCAAGTTCCAGAGACAGCTGATTTATTTTCAGCTTGTCGGCTATTTATAGCCGGCGGGCTACTGGCATGGAAAATATGTTCTGATTTTGGACTAAACAATAAAAATATTTCAAAACTCAAAAAACATTAATATTTACAATTTTCTCATATTTAAATAATAAAACTAGCAAATACAGCTTTAAAACATTAAAACAATAGGAAAAACGTAAGGTTAGAACTATAAAATCAGCAAAATGGCTCAGCGTAACTTTAACAATAAAAACACAAATATCACATAAAAGGATATCGTTAAACATAACATTGCAAATACGAAAAAAAATTAAAAAAAAAGACAAATATACAATACAAAAATACAAAATAAAAGTGGGTGACGTGGCCTCCGTGGCACGTAAAATGAATCTATAGTAAAATCAACAAAAATAAATTCCAAAATAGAGTTAAAATCCACTAAACTATTGATTAAAATGACTGACTTAAGAAGGAGATCAGTGATGCCGAGACTAAAATGCAAATTGTAAAAGAAAATAAAACTATAAAAACGGTTGCTTAAACAAATAAGACAAAAAGGCGTCATTCCCACTTTTATTTACCATAAAATAATGAGGTAATAAAACAAACACAAATAAACACAGACAATATTCGCACCCCAGTGTGTGACCCACGGGGTCGAGGCTTCATATTGGCTCAGGGGGCTGAGCTACAAAATCGTATTTATACATCTTTAACATTTCAGGCAAATGGTTCATGGCCTATTCCCCAGTTTAGGCGTGGGTGCAAGTGTATGTGCATGTGGAGTCGTCCTGGCGATGTTTCACGAACCTCCCTGGATTTCATACGGCCCTGAAAACAGGATTAGGTCGGGGGGGGGGGGGCAGGTAAGAGGAAGGGGGGAGGAAGGAAGGGCGAATAGGGCTAGGGCGGATAAGGGTGAAGAGAGAGGGAGGTTGCTTGCTTGTTGGATTTATTGGCTATCAACCAGCGGCACAAGCCAAGGTTATTAAGCCAATGATTCCATTTTATTTTATCAATCTACAGAAGGTCATAAAGTTTTGTCTCCTTCAGAAAAGTGATTACTTTACTGACTATTTTTTAATTGTCAGATAATAAATTTTTGATATTAGATTCTATATTTTTGACTTGAAAATAATTTTTAATTTTTTGTCTTGAGTTATTGAATTGATGACATGATATTAATATATGATTGATGGATAAATTTCTATTGCAGTGTTGGCATTGAGGAGGGAATCTTTTTTCTATGTAGGGAGTGAGGTGAGTCATTCTTGTTGTATTTAACCTGAGGCGGGCCAACACTACCTCCTCCCTTCTGTTTTTTCTGTGGGCTGTGTCCCACATTATAATTTCTTCTTTGGTTTTGTTGGTTATGGTGAGGTCGGTCCACTCACTCTGCCACAGGAAGAGACAAAACACCTGAGATCTGTGCGGACAATACCAGACTCCATATCTTCAGTCGACCCGGCTAGTTTGTCAGCCTGTTCATTACCATGGATACCCGAGTGTCCAGGTACCCATATCAGTTTGATTGATTTATTGGCACTATGCAATTTACGAATGATATTACCCTGTATTTCATTATTGGTGGTTTCTAGTGATTTAATGGCTTTAATTGAACTTAAAGAGTCTGAAAATATGACTATTCTATCGTGGGTCGTCGATAGAGCAAAATCTAAAGCTTTGTCTATTGCAAAAAGTTCAGCAAGAAAAATCGATGTATGATTCGGCAATCGAAATCTCAACTGGCATTCAGTCGACCATACACCCGCTCCCACACACTCGTCTGTCTTGGACCCGTCGGTATATAAATGAAAAAAGGAAAGATGTTTAATTAGGGTCTCTTTGAACTGCTGGCATACCTCCACCTCCGGCACCGTGGCTTTGGCTGATGGTAGCCAGTTAACTCCGGTGGAAAAATTGGGTGTCTCTCACGGTGCTATATTTGACTGAATCAGGGTATCGATGGTAGAGAGATCTATACCGACTTTATCTGTGAGGTCATGGAGTCTATTGCACAGAGGCTTTCTGCCGCGGTACTGTGGCCCTACCTGCCGGCGCAAAACATCCCTGTTGGGATGCTGGGGCTGCCTGACTATTTTAGCGGCATAAGTCAGCGCAAGCTGGCCGCGTCTAAGACGGAGGGGAGGTACTCCCGACTCTACCTCTAGGCGTTCGGTGCGAGTGCACTTAAAGGGCTCCAAGACAGACGCGTAAACATGCATTCTGCACAATATTCAAACCTTTCAGAGTTGAGCTCGTTGCCGAGCCATACACGATTGACCCATAATCTACTTTAGATCTAATCAGAGATTTATATAACATCAGTAAAGACTTTCTATCAGCTCCCCATTTGTGTCCAGAAATGCACTTTAATAAATTGAGTGCTTTTTGACATTTATTCTTTAACTGACCAATGTGGTCTTTCCAATTTAATCTACTATCAAAGAGTAGACCAAGAAATCTAGCTGAATTTTGAATAGGTATTGGGTGGTTGTCTAGAATTAGCCTGATGTTGGGCTTTCTCCTATGTGTAAAGACCACGCCAATACTCTTTCTAATGGAAAACTTAAAACCCCACTGGAGGCCCCAGTTATGAATCATATCCAGTGCCAATTGGATCTGATTTGCCAAGAACTCTGCATTATTGCTAGAGTGCCATAATGCACAATCATCGGCGTACAGTGAGGATTTAAGATTCCGAGGATATGGTAAAATGTCATTTATTATACATATAAATAATGTTGGAGACAAGACACTTCCTTGTGGGACCCCGTTTGCCTGGACAAAAATGTCCGATAAAGTGACATTGTCAGAAAATAATTTGACAGTAAACGTTCTGTCAGAAATGAAATTTTGGATAAACCAAGGCAAGTTTCCACGTAATCCGAAAGCATAAAGTTTTCTGAGTAGGCCATGTCGCCATGTCATGGCATAGGCTTTTTCTATATCTAAAAATACTGAAATCAAAAAATGCTTTTTGGCAAATGTCTCATGAATATGACTTTCCAGTTTTACCAGCTGATCGAGAGTTTGACGTCCCTTTCGGAAGCCGCACTGCTCGTCAACTAGTAAATTCCTGGTATTTAAAAAATGCAATAACCTACTATTAACAATTCTTTCCATGACCTTGCATAAGCAGCTTGTCAACACAATTGGGCGGTAAGAGATGGCGGATCTGGGATTTCCCCCTCCTTTCAATATGGGAATGATGTGGGCGAAGTGCCATGAATTTGGAAAAGTCTGGCTTTTCCAAATATCATTGTACACTTCTAGCAACTTAATCATGTCATCATGATTAAGATGCTTTATCATCTCATATCGAATCTCATCGGGGCCTGGGGATGTTCCTCTACAGGCTTCTAGGGCTCGGACAAGCTCATCTATAGTTAGGTCTTTATTATAATCAAGGTTATCTCCTGTGGCAAAGTGAATTGATTGCAGCTCGGATGCTTCCTTGGTGGTCAGGAATGCAGGGTTGTAGTTTTCCGAGCTGCTTGTATAAGAGAACTGCCTGGCGATTGTGTTAGCAATGTCTCTAGGTGAATCATAATTATTTCTCTCATGAATGATGTTTCTGATTTTAATTGATGATTTTTTCCTATTGATTCTATTTACTGTGGACCAAACCTCTGATAACTTTGTGTTGTTGTTAATCTTAGAGACAAAGCTTCGCCAGGAGTCTCTTTTGGCTTGTCTGATTGTTCTACAAGCCCTAGCTCTCGCTTGTTTGTAGTTGCGAAAGTTCTCGTTTGTAATGTTATTATGGAAATCCTGTAGGCCCTATTTCGTTCACATAGCGCTCTGCGGCAATCTGGTGTCCACCATGGAACTCTATGCTTAACGCTATCTGTCGAAGTCGTAGGGATGGTTGCCATTGCTGCATTTATAATACAATTTTGAACATTGTTTACTTTATCATCAATGGTTTCTCCAACAACTTCGAGCTTGACGCTCCTTGTGAAGGCGACCCAATCTGCTCTTTTTACGTTAAATTTGGGTGCTGAAGGCGTCCTCGTGGTGTCGCATGAATATTTAATACAAATAGGAAGGTGATCGCTTCCCAACGAGTCGTCAATGGTGTGCCACAGGCACTTGGCTGCTAGTGTTGAAGAGACCAGTGATAGGTCAATAAAGCTCAAATTACCGGTATTATCGTCCACTCGCGTTGGACTACCATCATTTAGAAAAACCAAATCAGAGTCGTTGATCAACTTAACTACTTGCTCACCCCTACCATTCACCCGCAGGGAACCCCATGATGTATGACGAGCATTAAAATCACCTAGAATTAATTTATTGTTTGGCAGACTGTCCTGAATAGCAAAAAGCTCATCATAGATTACCATTTTATCAGGTGGACAATAAGCTGAGCATATAGTCAGATACGTGTTATTGAATTTTACTTTGCATGCGACGTGTGCCAAAGTAGAATTAATCGTCACTTCAGTGAAAGGGAGATTCTGGTGGATGTACATGGCGACTCCGCCTCCACCCCTTCCCTCTCGGTCTTTTCTACAAAAATGGTAGTTTCTTAGCGATACGACCTCGTCAGAGACTTGGTCGTTTAAATGGCTTTCTTGTAGAACGATAATATCGGGAGCATAGGACGAGGCTAAAAATCTAAGGGAGTTTAATTTTGATCTAAGACTTCGACAGTTCCATTGTATAATTGTATACGCATGGATTACGTTTTATGGGGTTTGGAAGTGCCTTGTCCGCCGGTATTTATTTTCTTTTTTTGGGAGGAAGGCGCCTCCTCCTCTCCCTCGCTTCCCGAGGGCCTCTCTCGGGAATTTTTGGAGACAGTAGTCTCCATGGCCTGCTCCCCTCCACTAGGGATGCTCCCGGCGGAAGATGATCTACCCTTACGAGTAGACCAAAAACCAGGCGAAGTCCTAGTAGGGGTCGCCTGGACTAGAAGGTGCAATCCGGATTGTGATTTGGTATCGTCCTCCTTAAGATGCTGTTTTTGCTGGGTTGATTCAGCAATTTCTTTAATTGTTTTGTTCAATTCTTTAATCTGATTCATCAAGTCCTTTACTGTTTCTTTTAACTGCGAGCTGATGACTAACACTGATTGCACTGGAAACATTGTTAGTTACTGCTGAGGCGTAAGAAGTATTGGGTTTGCTTGTCAAACCTTCAACTTTCTTTTTGGCCTCACGGTAGCTAACATCGTGCTCTCTCATGTATGCTAATGTCTCAGTCTCCTTCTTCAGGCTACTGCATTCAGCAGAGCCTGACTGATGGGGACCTCCACAGTTAGCACACTTGAGTGTCTTTTCCGTGCATTCAGTGGTATCATGGGCTCAAGTACATTTACCGCAAGTGAATTTGTTAGTGTCCTTATCCATGCATCTTAATGAGGTGTGTCCAAATTTTTGGCATCTATTGCAATGCATTGGTTTTTTAATATAAGGTCTTGAACAATCTCATATCTGATTTTAACAGTACTTGGAATTTTTGGTGAAAAAAAGGTCAAGAAACACAATGCGGTCTTTATTCGCGCATTCCCATCCTTATTGGCCATTCAATTTACGTCTACTACGTTTTGGTCATTCATGGCATCAAGATTTTCGCTTTCTTCCATTGTCCTCAAATCCCTGTGAAAGATTACTCCCTTACAGGTATTTGGGCCAACAGGAATAGTTACTTTTACTGTAATGTCATGAATCTGCGTCAGTTTAAGTGAATCATTAATCTGAGACTTAAATTGCACTTTTACAAGGAGGCTGCCATCTCGCAATTTACGGACAAAATCAAAACTGCCTTCCACTTGACCATCAAGGATCTTCTTGATGATAAAGGGGTTGACATTCTGCAGGGATTGATTTTCATTTACGCATCGA
>NW_028234437.1:26733636-26738636 GCF_977035675.1 Penaeus japonicus | reverse complement strand
GAAAGAGTGAGAGTAATCTTATGTAACTGTCAAGCTCTATATTTATTTCATAAAAACAACAACAACATATAATTGAAATAGATAGATACAAACAAAAGCTCGAAAGATATGCTTCATGTTTAATGTTTGTTTTCAAAAACCTTAATATGGAGAATTTTTACCACCAAAGATCCAATATCATAATGAAGTAATATGAAATTTCCTAATTTCTTAAAGAAAAAAAAAAATCTTCATAATTTCTTTGGAAGCGAGCTACGTCAAAAACTTTTAATTCCTCTTTGGATCTGAGATTACTGAAGGTGATAGCGACCCAGAAGATCGTCGATCGAGGGCTTGGCCGCAAGCAAGCAAGGCGGCGTTGAAACTCGTCTGCAGTCATGGCGAGGAAAGTTTCAAAGAGCAAGCGGCAACGTTTCGTAAATAAGGGGGATGGAAACTACTGGTTAAAAGTCGAGTCAAGGATAGAGAGAGGAAGGGAGATAAGGATCTCAATATACGTATCTGGCTTCACACGCGCCTCCCGTCAGAGAGGAGGATTGATGTGATTCTGACCTGGGGAGGAAGGAAAGTTGGATAAAAACGCAGAAAGAGAAATGCTTGGTGCAGAATTCTTAGGCTTGATATAGCTGCAAGCTGAATTAAAACGGATTTGATTTTTGCACGAATTTCCTTCCCTGAAAGCGAATCAAACTTAGCAAAATTGATTATCTGATTCTAGCAAGTTGAACTTAACTTCTATTTTCTCAACATTGCATACATTTCTGTTAATGATGATCATATCTGTTATCTTACCACTATTTCATTAGCATAATTCGTGTTAGTAGTTGTCGCAGTAATAGTACTTGCATTGTCTTCATCCTCAAATGCTATATCTTTTAGCCCCATCTAATACATCTACTATAATTTTCAATGTGAATCCCCGAAGAGCGACGACCCTGACTGCCTCCCTCTGGATCGCCCCAAGAAAGTCAGTCGCTTTCCATCGATCTTCCCGAAAGAGAAACACCTTTTCAAACACACGCATCGCATATGGAAAAGGTGAAAGGAGACACGAGACGCGTTGGAGTTAAGTTGCTGTTTTGATTTATTTCTTACATATATATGTCGGGGTTGGAGGAAGAGGAGGAGGGAGGATAGCAGTCTAGTTTCGAGGCTGCGAGCGGAGGGATGAAGTAACAGACCGATCGTAGCAGAAATGCCTCGACCACGATCATTTTCGGCCTTGGTCTTACCTTCCTTCCACATCTGCACGCGTTGGGCCTCGAGAACGATGCTGTGGGATGCAACGCGAGAGGAAAGAAACATCTGTATGTTCACTCCATAGAGATATAAGTTTGCCGTATAGTAACCGTCATCTAAATAGACTCCAAATTCCGATCAAACGATTGCACGCGATTTGTTGGGCTCACGTGTCTCTGATGCGATTTAAGGCCATTAGTAAGCGTTGGATTCAATCGCATTATATCAAAAGTGGTTACGTACACGTGTTGCGGAATAATACATGCGAGGGCTGAGAGATACAGTGCTTTTTATTCTATCCGATCGCCTGTGATGAATAATCCAATTATCTCGTATATTTGTATTTTCATATGTTTATGTTCTCTTTGACGTACATATCAAACGTTTTGAAATATTTTTCTGGTTATTATATATGAATCAAATTTCCTTTATGTGTATATACATACATACATATATATATATATATATATATATATATATATATATATATATATATATATATATATATGTGTGTGTGTGTGTGTGTGTGTGTGTGTGTGTGTGTGTGTGTGTGTGTGTGTGTGTGTGTGTGTGTGTGTGTGTGTATTCTTACATTCCACTTATAGAGATCCTACAAAACCAAATGAAATCATTAGCAGCTGCAACAGCAAGGCAGCACGAGTAGCCCTAAATATTTCATGTTAAAGCTTCAATACTTAAAAATCTATTAAACTGTATTGATGAAAAACATACAAGCGGACAGTTCATCTACTTGTTCTTTGTATCTTGTCTGCGCGTCATATATATCTACATGGAACAAGAGCGTGAATCCCAGTTGCGTCACTCGCCCCTGTACGGTCCCTGTAATCTGTATCAGAAAGCCATAACATTTCTGACGCCATTACGTTCGCTGGGTTGGCTTGAAGACGTTGTTATGGCCACTAGACCAAGAGGGGTTTAAATCAGACACCCTTGACCACTTTTACCCATAAACATATTTTCTATACTAAGGAGTGTGGGTCGGGAATAAGTGACGAAACAGGTGAGAGAGAGAGAGAGAGAGATGGAGAAAGAGAGAGAGAGAGAGAGAGAGAGAGGGAGGGAGAGAGAGAGAGAGAGAGAGAGAGAGAGAAATTGATATCAGATGTCTGCTGTCAAAACGCAGAGTAATCTTTGTTCTCAGTTTCCCGGTCTTCTGGGTGTCTCCTTTTACCTTTTCCATATGTGATACATTTGTTTTAAAAGGTATTTTTCTTGTCTTTTTTTGCTTATTCATTATAGCATATTACTTATTTCTCTAGTTCTAATTTAGAATAAAAGAAGTAAAAGCGGTAGAGAGAAGAAACACACACACACACACACACACACACACACACACACACACACACACACACACACACACACACACACACATATATATATATATATATATATATATATATATATATATATATATATATATATATATATAATAACATATTGCTTATGCACTGTTAAAATTCCGTTGAACATTGTTTTAAGCGTCAACCTTCCATTATGCAATTGCATTGTTTCATGTTTCATAAAATGAAATACACAAAGGAAAAGCTTTCGATATTGCCATGCAATCATTTTCCTCACCTTATGCTTTTATGTTTTTTAACTTCACAGAGGAAGAAAACCAGATGAAATGAGAGATAATAAATACCATTTTTTATTCGCAAACAGATCTGTGTCTTGAATTCACATATGTGGCTAGGAGCACATGAGCTGTGTTCGTGAAGCCACAAATCATTTCAGATTCAATTGGCGATAAGAACCATTAAATGATTTCAAAGAAAAATAAAATGTCACAATCAAAACAGGACTGCTTTGAACATTAACCCAGAATTCTGAAACGTTGATCCGATGACGCGATCACGTGATCTGGTTGACCCATTTGTCTTTGAGGATTTGCATGCGGTGAATTCAATCTAACTAATGTTAATTTCAAGTGTAATGAGTTCATTTTTTTATGCATATTGTGCCTCGCTGTTGAACACGATGCTTTGATTATTGAAAGCTGAGTGCAAGGACGAGATTCAACATATTCTGATTAGGAAGATGAACATCGGACAGTGACATTTAGACCTATTGTACGTCATTCTAAAAGATTTCAGTTGCAAAATAACGTGTGAAACGGCAAAGGCAGAACTGATGTTTGTAATCAGTCTCCTTTTAGTGAAAAAAGCACTTTCCTTATGATTGCCTTATTTTGATATATCATTAATATTACCCATTCTTATCCATATCAATATCTATATTCTAGCTATATTCATCGATATTATACACTCACCAATAAACACGCATTCATACACCTGCATTCTTACTACGAGCTTAAGTATGCATTTGTCGAATATGTGGGTTTGCGCAGTTGACCTAATTCCGTATATTCTTCAAACCCTTATTTTGTATACGGTCTTCCTAGCGCTCCATGTTATCTTAATCATTTTATATTTCCTTAAGCTTAGGAAAAGCCTTAAGCCAAATTGCCCATTTGCAGTTCCAGTGAATTTTACTCGGCAGCTAATTAGCATAGTGGCTCTCGGCCATAATGTTTTCGCGCGTTTTGAAAAGCGAGTACATGAACCACCACTGGTTATGAGGAGAGACTGTTCTATATTCGTGCTTTTGAATTTTCATTTTCGTCGACTTATATAGATGGATAAGTGCTAATGTATATGTATATATGTACATATGTATATATATGTATATATATATGTATGTGTGTGTGTATATATATATATATATATATATATACACATACATACATACATACATACACACACATACAAACACGCACGCACACACACTGACCCCCCCCCCCCACACACATATATATATATATATATATATATATATATATATATATATATAATATATATATACTATATATATTCATATATATATATATATATATATATATATATATATATATATATATATATATATATATATATATATATATATATATATATATATACATACGTATTTTCATTATGTAGTGCACACAACACACACAGACACACACACACACACACACACCATACACACACACATTTATATATATTAAATATATATATATATATATATATATATATATATATATATATATATATATATATATGCACACATGTATACATTGTAGATATATAAACACACACACATATGTATGTGTGATAATGCCATGAACCTTAGATCCTTTATACATCCCAAATCCTTGGCAGAGAAGGCGGAGCAGACCTGGCACAGAAAGGGAAGGGAAAGGAGCCGCGTTATCACACGAAGGCAAAACTTCGTCCCGGGGTCCCCGCCGTGACCTTGAATGGATTCGATAAGCTCGCGAAACATGGAGGATGGACTCCGAAGACTTTTTCCCAGAGTTTTCTTACAAAGACACTCTTGCCTCCACGACCTTCATCTTCGTCATCGCTTCCATCCTATTCGCTTCCAGGTACGATAACAGGGAGTCGCAGAGATAATGTTTTCGCTAAGTTTTGAATGACGTCATATGCGAGGGTTCCTTGAGTCCTTGCCAGAAGATATGTTGAGCTAGCAGCTGCATTGCTTCTTGCAGGCTTATATTTATTTTCTTTTGTTGTCAGTTTTCCGGGAGGAATCCACACAACACGATAAGCAAATGGAATAATGACCTGTCTGATCACCTCCAGATAAACTATTCTCAGGATTTTTTTTTTTTTTTTTTTTTTTTTTGTCAGTGAAAAAAAAAAAAAAAAATCAAAGTTACAATCGAAGTAACGAGT
>NW_028234437.1:26723636-26726136 GCF_977035675.1 Penaeus japonicus | reverse complement strand
GAGGTTTTCGCGCCATGTTGGAGCTTCCTTCACAAGAGCCCCATTTGGCCACCAAAGGCTACTTGCTTAGTATTTATTTCTGTAAAGATTGTCAACTCACGCATGCATTCAAGTCTTCGTAAAGTAATATTGTTTAGCGGAAAGAAAATGCTCATGACCGAAGTTTTCGTAAAATTTTGGAAAGCGTTTGGCGCGAGGAGCCATGAATGGGAAGGCGGGAACGCGATCCACATTTCTTGGCCTTCTCGTTTTTTTCTGTTTTTTTTCAAGACCTTAAGCGTTTGCTCAACATTCCCTTCTCTTTCTTATTCAACTTGACACTGAGTTCTTATTTCTTTCGTGTTTATTTCAGATCGACGCTCAATAGATCACTCAGATGGTAGCCTTATGTAGTGATGACATTTAAAACATAATAAAGATGAAAAACACTGAAAATACTCTATGCAGATAATCCTCTAACTTTCGTCAGATGAAGCTAAAGAAAAAAAATCCTGTCTCATTCGTACCATGTAAGCGTCTTGAAACCAACAAAAACCTCACACCTTGCCGTTTGTTATGGAGGTGAGTACAAGTTGAAGAACTGCTGGGCTTTCAAAAGATACTTTGTGTACGCAGGGTCACCAGAAAAACGCAAGGCTTGCCGTAATCAATTTATTTCAACCTGAAATAATGCATAAAGTAACATATACAAAAAATATAATAATTCACTCAAATAAATCTACATTATTTCAGTCCTATGTATCACACATTTACAATAACATAAGAGAAAATAAGATGGAAACATAATACAATATTTATCATAAAACTAAATTCTTGAAAATACTGAAATATGAAGCAAATAAAACATAACATATAATCAGACATAATATACAACTAAACAAATATTTACTTACAACATTGCCTCATATATGGTGAGCGTATATAACTGCACTTACTAATGCACTTCTAATCAAACATGTTTAACTGAAACAATGATATAAATGTGATGAACTAAATGCTTTTCTTTATCACTATAATTTCAGTGTCTACATATTGGAAAACTTGAACATAGCCAAAAAACAAAATTCCTGCATTTTATGATTTAATAACATAGAAATCAAATTTATACATTCACAAAACATACCTTATAATGCTAATGACTAATTCATATATCACAGGTGGTGGTAAAGTTCAATAATCCTTTGTATAATGGAAAAGTCCTATAAAAACTAGTCACATGTTTACATTGTGCGCCTCGCATGTTTTCCTCTCTCCCATCCTGCTTTATGACCAACAAAAGAGCATCGAGAAGCGTGATAGCGCACAAATATTATTAGTTAGAAAAAAACTAATGATACACTTTGTGATCATTTAATCGATTTCCTCTAAGGTGGCAATACATGATAATTTTTTTATATAATTTTCTTCATAAAAGGACATATCATTTTGATACAATATATTTATGTAACGTCAGCAATTATTTATAAAAAGTCAAAGGCTGCTTGCAAGGATTCTTGCAGATCAGGCGTATTGAAGTAAAAAACCGCACGTGAGCTCGCTTCCCGCTGCGACCAACTCCACATCTACCTGAAGCGAGAATTTACTCGATGCTGCATATAACGGCACCGAGAGAAATGGCGGCAATTAGCAAAGATTTAATTACACGAATGCGCTGGGGATAATTGCCTCAGGGAATGTGCAAATGCATTGGGCAATTAGTGGCTTAAATTGTTCAGTTGAAGTACTAGACGGTTGACCTAATTTACGAAGATTTAAGGTGTGATTAGAACGGGGCAAACAACTACATCGCAGCGGAAGTAAATCGTGTGCTCTTGATTATTCTTCATGTTTGGTCTCCTGAGAAGGAGAGCAACTAAACAGAACCAGAATTCATATAAATATAATGTCAAAAAAAGAAGAAAAAAAGAAAAAAGAAACACGGTGTTTCCGGCCAATGCGATATCCAAGTCGACGGAAACGGTTTTAAACATATTAAATATGTACTTATGAATTATTTTACACTTTCTGAGTCTATGCATGAGTGTGTGTGTGTGTGTGTGTGTGTGTGTGTGTGTGTGTGTGTGTGTGTGTGTGTGTGTGTGTGTGTGTGTGTGTGTGTGTGTGTGTGTGTGTGTGTGTGTGTGTGTGTGTGTGTGTGTGTGTGTGTGTGTGTGTGTGTGTGTGTTGGTATATGTGTGTGTGTGTGTGTGTGTGTGTGTGTGTGTGTGTGTGTGTGTGTGTGTGTGTGTGTGTGTGTGTGAGTGTGTGTGTGTGTGATAACTATCATTATCATCACGACCATCACCATTGCCATGAGTGAACCACGCAAAATACTATGAGCACCAAAATGTTTGAAGTTTTGTAATGTTTACATAGGGTATCCAAGCCTTTTTCCTCGCCGGCCCATCGGGAAATTGGCCGACCTCCCGACGGGCGAGTCCTTGTCCTGGGAAGGTAACATCTAAACCTAAAAGTTACAAGTTGTGCAATGGCGTCTGCTCCAGGGTGATAGCGCCGAGGC
>NW_028234437.1:26701136-26703636 GCF_977035675.1 Penaeus japonicus | reverse complement strand
TATCTTCTATGCTTCACCTATGACCTCGAGCCGAAGCGATAATCGTGTGTGTGTGTGTGTGTGTGTGTGTGTGTGTGTGTGTGTGTGTGTGTGTGTGTGTGTGTGTGTGTGTGTGTGTGTGTGTGTGTGTGTGTGTGTGTGTCTATGTGCCTATGTATCACATATAGGTAATGTTGTTGTTCTTTACAATAACTTTACAACTCTATATATTCTTAACTAAGTCGATGTTATCCTCTGATCATACTGTGAGAGAGAATGATGATAACACATGTGTCATTCATATTACAAACATTAACTAATGGCACTGACACTCACCTGATTAAAATGTGCAATTGTCATTGCTAGTGGGAACTGAGCTGTTAGAATATTAAATCTAGACATTAGCATTGCCATATACATTCACTTCCGCTCAGAATATATCAATTAGAAACTGAATGCATGTAGTATTATTTGATGTAGATAAAACAGAAACAGCAATAAAATGTAGCATTTCCTTAATTAAACTAAAATCAAATAGTATTTGAAAGTTAACATATATAAGAGAAAACCTGGGAACGAACCGGTAGTCTATCTGTATTATTGGTAGTAGTAGTAGTATCACTGTTATCCTTATTGTTTTTATTATTATTGTTGTTGTGTAATTGGTTGTTATTGTTATCATTATTGTTATCATTGTTATTATGATGAGGATGACTATTATTATCATTATGATTATTATTGAAATTATCATCATTTATTATGTTAAATTCTATTCTATTTATTATTATTAAATCATTAATACTATCATTATTTTTGTTATCATTGCATATGTTTATTATCATTATCATCATTATCTATATATCTATTATTATCTTTATATCTATCATCATCATTAATACTATTATCATTATTGCTATTATTATCACTATCATCATTATTGTTACTACTACTACAACTATTAATACTACGACTACTGCTACTACTACTACTACTACTACTACTATTTCTACTACTATCACCACCGTAACTCATTTTCATAATTACTATCATTATGATCATAATGATCATAATGATCATCATTATCAAACTAATAAGCAATCTGCATTTAGCACTATAAGGGCTACACAACCACAACTGTGCAGTGTAAGCGAAAATAAAACGGAGACTGGTGTATTGTTTCACTGTACTTGGTTTTCTATATCATCATGGAAGCATTGGGGATATCGAAACTCTTTAATCGTATTTCGGTTGAGCGGATTAATGATAAAACTATTATAGCACGTTTAAATTATTCCTGCTGTGAGATCTACTACATTTGCTTCCCTTAAATTGAGCGTTATTTAACACCCAATACTTCATATAGATACGTAGCTATGTTTAAATTGAATTTCAAAGCAATATCCCGGACTTAATAGAGAGAGGAGGATTATTAGAAAAGCCAGTGAGGCTATTGATATCTACTTCGACAAAAAAACTTTTTTCAACATTTCTGCAAACGAGTCGCTCAGGGCTTTGGTATATGCATTCATTCACAAAGCAATTGGAGTAGCACAGAGAACCTCCGGGCATTCTTGCAAATAGGAAAACTCCAAAAGGATCGCAAGATACATTCAGGCAGAACCGAAGAATTTTTGCTAGTTTGAGCATAGTTATTTGTAACATTGTCTGTCATAATACATGCAGCTACCGAAAATATATACTATTGTTCCTATCTATTCATCGATTTAAAGATTAATTTGATGAGTTACATAGGATTATTTTGACTATAATCCAATTCAGAGGTCTGTATCCTGAAATGTCGAATTAAATAGTATCTTCTTTCTTCAGTTAACTTTTCAACAATTGTCATGTTATAATAAAGTCATGAATCTTTAATGTAAAAAAATAAAGTAAAAAATACTGGTGTCTCTGTAGCTGCAATGATATTCGTATTTGCTACATCTTTCGATTTGACGGACACTCTCTCTTGCCTAAGTGAGGACAATAGATGGGCGACTTGTGAAATAATTTCTTAAGATCAAAAAGGATTGTGAATAAATGTAAATATTTTGGATATAAATGCAATATATATGCGTATTGTCTGTGAATCTCCCCTTATAGTTGCTTTTCTACTTCACCGCAGTTCTTGCACAAAAATGTACATGTCTCTTCCTTTAACAACGCAAAGTAAGTATTTACAACTAGCGATATCTTACATTGATATTAGTCTTCAACAATATTCGTGATCAGGCAAGAGTGCATTTATCGGTGGCTCTCCTATACAAGACAAAACTGTAAGTGCAATTTCGGGAAGTGGTTTGCATGAGAAAGCATAAGGGAGAAGGCGTTAACAGATTTTACTGTCCAAAGGCTTTTAACTCGAGAAGCATTTGCAAATTAGATACTTTTTTCATTTATGTTTCCTTTATTTTTTTCATAATTATATGTTCATGTCTATCGTTTCAATTACGTTTAGGCATTTTTTAACAATGACTTATAAATAGTTTTTTTTTTCTTACAACTACTCATCATTTTTGTTCCT
>NW_028234437.1:26688636-26693636 GCF_977035675.1 Penaeus japonicus | reverse complement strand
AGCAATACCAATTATCCAATTTCATCCTATCAAATTTATGGTCAATCGAGCGGGGAAAAAATATATATCCACTTTGCCATTGCGTTCGCTTTTCCCCTCGAAACGCACAAGTGGTCATCTAAGCGGTTTAGCGTTAAGAAGACCGAGCTTCATGGGGGTCATATTAAGGCATCCCATGAAGGACCTACGTTAGATGTCAAACCCAGGTCATGTGGGCGTATTGCAATAAATATATTTGATTTTAAAAGATAAACTGAAATTTTTCAAAACTCTTTTGATTAAATGACTTATATTAAATTACTTCGGCTGAAACTCTCATTTGGTGCAACATAAAATATTCAGGTAACATGCACAAGGGGTTATGAAAGCTAAATTGAAAACAAATTTTAATCAAAAGTGAATTATGGATATTTACATTCAAGACGGTTTCATGTTGTGTTTGCAGTGGCTGATCTACTAAGAAACTAAGGAAGCTTAAGCTGCAGGACTTTTTGTTAATATTATATTTGTTGTTGATTGTGATAAAGATATTTTAATGAAAGAATCTCAGGTCACAGGGTAAAGTACTAAATAGTGGCCATAGAATATGCTCTAATATCCATTTTATATAACCTCAACCTGGGGACCCTATAACTTCAGACCCCCCGAAAATGTAGGTCAGCCACTGTATATTTCAACATTTCTCCACCGAACCCTTATGCATGAAGTCATTCGAAAGTTAAGGAAAGCACCATCTTCAAAGCACCTCCTATCGTACCTGCAAGCAAAAGAAGGAAAGGATCGGCCTGAGGTTATCGAATGCATTCAGAGCTTGTGCTGGGGATATCGAGACGAAGTTTGGTCTTGATGTGATAACGTGGCTCTCTTCCCTTCTTCAACATGGAATTATTTTTTCTCTTTATTTTTACAAATTCTTCCAAACGGCACTGAATCCATACAGTCATAACAAATTTGATTTAAAGACTTTCATAGATTGTTATTATACTCTAAGACCAGCTTATCTCTTTCTATTTATTAGTCTACCTCTATATTTAAGTTCACTATCTATACAAGTGAAGATTCAAAAGCATGGATGCATGTCCTCATGATGTTTGAAGATTCAATTAATACATTTCAAAACGCGTAAAAGCATAACAGCCGAAAGCCACTTTGAAGAATCAGCTGCTGAGTAAAATTCACTGAAGCTGAAAGTGGGCTGCTTGGCTTAAGTGAACTTCTATGTTTAGGAAAAAATAAGTGAATGGTAGAGAATGGAAACCTTAGATTGTCATGTACAGTATAAAAGCCGAGGCAATGTGATTGCTTATATCAATGTTATTGACAAAGGAAGCTCAAGTAAGAATGTGAATGTATCCATATGTGTTTATGGATGAATGAGTGTGTGTGTGTGTGTGTGTGTGCGTGTGTGTGTGTGTGTGTGTGTGTGTGTGTGTGTGTGTGTGTGTGTGTGTGTGTGTGTGTGTGTGTGTGTGTATAGTATATATAACATGTATAATGCATATAATGAATACATTAATACAGTAAACTGATATCAACGATAACAAATAATTTCGATATGAAAGTATCAAAATCATGTTAGGAAAACAGTTTTGTACTTAAAAAGGAGAGAGAAAGTATTAAACCCTGGATACAAATATTACTTATGAATGTATCTGCCTTTGCCATTCTAAAGATTATATTGAAATGAAAATCTTTTAGACGGATTCAGAAAAGGATTACACATCACTGACATTTTAATCTTGTTAAGGAGAATGTGCTTTATCTCTCAGCCTTAGGATTTGTTGCTCTTTCCACTTTATGCATAAACTATTTGATACACAATACAACAGTAATGAAACAAATTGACACAATATAGACTACACAATTAACTCGTGTTGTTATCGAGATTGAATTCACTACATGCAAAAAGAAAAAAAAAAAAAAAAAAAAAAAAAAAAAAAAAAAAAGCAGATAGATCACGTCCTGTGCAGACCTCCCATCAGCATTTATAAAAACTGCAGATCCAAGACAACTCTTTCAGCTCTAGCTCCCGAGAACATAAACGTTTCACCATGGTTACAGGTTACGTAAAAATTAGATATTTTGACTCTTATGAAGCATGAACCTCAGCCCGAGTTTTCTACCGTTGAGGTTAGTTGGTTCATCTCTTTTAGAGACTTTACGATTAAATTCCATCGCAGTTAAAAGATTCCGCGAAATTCCTAGCAAAATATTCCGCGGAAAGTCTTCTAGCGCACTAGTATTCTGCTCTCGTATTTTATTTAGGAAAGCAAGCCAACAGTATTTCGTCGTTACGATAGTTCATGGAAGCAAGTTAGGTATTACCTTATTGAAAGGAAAAAAAAGAAGAGAAAAATGAAACACACACACAATCACACTCACACTCACACACACACACACACACACACACACACACACACACACACACACACACACACACACACACACACACACACACGCACGCACGCACACACACACACACAGAAAAATCGCCATAATGCACGGACGTCATACTCCGTGTCAGAGGAAGCTTTTACCAATAAACTTTAAGTAGAGACGAACAGAAGGAGTTCAAATAGCTTCGGGAATGTTTCTTTTCAAGTCCTTCAGCAAGTTGCAGCCGGAAAAAAATAAAGAGAATCCAACAGTTTCGAAACAAAGTTAAGGACACAATCTAAACCTCGACGTGAGTTTGTTTCTCGTCCTTTCTCTCCGCCCGGAAAGAGGAGGAGGAAAGGACAGAAAGTGATCAGACACTCAAGGCAATTTTACTGATTGGGGAGCATGCTTCACCTCAGGCAAAATTTACACACACATATAAACATACATACAAATGCATAACCTACTCCCACATATACATATATATACAAATACATAAACACATATTCAATTACACACACACACAAACACACTCACACGTATATCTCTCCCTCTCTCTCTCTCTCTCTCTCTCTCTCTCTCTCTCTCTCTCTCTCTCTCTCTCTCTCTCTCTCTCTCTCTCTATATATATATATATATATATATATATATATATATATATATATATATATATGTATGTATGTATGTATGTATGTATATAAATCACACACACATATGTATATGTATATATATATATATATATATATATATATATATATATATATATATATATATATATATATATATATATATATATTGCTTTTTTGCCTCTTTGTATCTTATCTTCGCTATTTCAGTGCGGAAATTATTCATTTCTCTGAGTTTTACTGAGAACCTTTTTATTCGGAGACTATTCTTTTTCATTTTATATTGCAAGTACAATTCCAGGAAGCGTATTGTACTAGAAACCATCCGGGAGACGGCGTTAATAAGGCTTTGAACACGGGAAGTAACCATCCGGGAGATGGCGTTAATATGTTATCCTTTTCCAAGGCTTTGGACGCGGGAAGTATCTGTAGGTCGCATTAACTTTTCTGTTTCATGTTGTCTTTCTATTCGTTCCCTCCTTTTCACTGTTCGATGCTTTGATTTCCAACGTTGTTTTTATTTTTGTTCAAATCCTAAAGTGAAACTTTATAGTAGGTTATCTGTTACATTGTATGCCGTGCTTTCTTTCCAAGACAAAGTTATTTTTCTAGTTTTCGTTCTTCAATAGATATGTTCTTCCTTACACTCGTCATCACTTACTGAAACTTAGATAAGAATAGTAATTGCACCTTACCTTTGCATCGCAGTGTCAGCATGGCATCGCCTTCTTTGGTGTCCCATTTGTATTAAAATCTTAAGGCCAATATAGAGGAAAATGTTTATTAGATATGCCACGTTCGTGCATATCCGTACATACACGCACGAGAGCCCCTTGATATGCCTTACGACTAACTTAAGTGGCACTTGGCGTTATGCAGCATGTAAGACCGAGGGACATGAGGTTGTAAAGGGCAAAGGTCATTCCTCATTCTTGTAGCACCGAACATGTGGTCAAGAATAAGCTGAAGTTTTAGTTTGCCTTCATGTATCTTATTCACCAACATGTTGTGAACAGGAAAAAAAAAATCTTGAACAAGATCGAAGCAGAGGGTAACAGCACGCATAGCCAAATGTTTTTCTTCGTTTATTAAAAATGCCTGAAGCCGCTTTTTGCCGTGAAATTTGTTGATGTGAGCTCGAGGCGGTGAAACTCAAGCCTGGCTGGTTTTCAAACACTGGATTATGACGTCATCCGTAAATTAAAATCTTTGATATGAAATGGGACTTTTATCTATGTCACTTCCATGTCCACTTCTAAACTTTATTTAGGTTAGGCGTTTTGAAAAATAAAGTAGATATAAGTAGTACTCACTTCTACAATCCCTTCCACAACCAATGTAATTCACTTGTGTTTGCTGTGCAATTTTACCAAAATTCTAGTTCAAAAATAAGCGCGCTTGTGACGTCATCAAGGCTACGCTCAGGCTTTGACGCGTCAAAAACCGGAAAGTCGCGCCAAACTGAACCCCGACTCAAGATTTGGCTAGACAAAAATGCTGCTCTTCTTGCAAGTGTTACTCATCACCGATCGTTTTAACCGGATAAAGAAATTACTTAAAATGTTTCCTGTTGCATCGAACATTAATCATTGGAAAGGGCATGGAAAAATATTCTTAAACTTACCTACTCTGAGGCCTTGCGACCTCCTCCTCCCTACCTGATCCTTGCCTCGTGTTTCTCTTCTCCGATTTCCCTTTGTTTCCTTTCTACCTAAAGCCCTCACTTCTGCCTACACTTCCGCCTTGATTCCCCTTATTCCTGACACTCCATTTCTTTAGTCTACCCTCTGACTACCCTTACTTCCGTTTTTGTATCTTGAGCAGGCTACTTCCTCATTTTCTACCATGTTTCGTCTGCTCTCTTCACTCCCTTACCCGCACTCTCTCGTTTCTGCTTTCCCTATTTTTTAAAGATTTACCTTATTCTATTATTTCTTTCTCTTTTTTCTCTACTCCTTATCTTTACCTCCAGTGCTATATCATTTACCTTATTCC
>NW_028234437.1:26646136-26661136 GCF_977035675.1 Penaeus japonicus | reverse complement strand
CGGACAAAGAGGTGCTGTCAACCACTAACTGTTATGGTAAGAACTCTCAGAAACCTGTAGGTCGCCCAATGGTATATTTGATGGTTAATGGGTGCAGGATGCAATGTTTTGTCGACACAGGTTCTGAGGTGACCATTGCCAAAACAGTAGCAGCTGAAAAGTTGGGAATAAGGTGCGAGAAAGAAACCTGTAAAAGGGTGAAAGGGGTGTCTGGCAAAACTATTCCAGTTTTGGGTGAAAGTGTGGTAGTGTTTAATGTGAGTGAACAGATCCGTGTGAAACATAAAGTATGCATCTTGGATGATATTTCCTTTCCTGGAGAAGTCTTGCTGGGTATGGATCTTCTCAGATGCTTCAACTTCAGGCTGGAGTGTTTTTCCAATCCTGTTAAGATGGATGTTCTGGTTGTGCAAGGTATTAAGTTCCCTGTCGAGTATACAGACTCTCGGTCAATACAGGTAGTTCTTGTTGAGGTACATCCTCAACGGTCAAAGTTACTACCTTCTTCACAGGTGGCACATGTTGCTGTACCTGTTTGTGTACCCCCTTGCAGTGGGCGGTTCATTAAATGTAGCGTTCCTCGAATATTGCAGGCTGCCAAGGAACTTCTAGTTTCTGGCATTGAGGGTCCCTTGGTGGTGCCTAGGTCTCTACAAGAGGTGAAGAATGGGCGCATTAATGTATGGGCAGTAAATGAGACTGCGCGTTCAGTTAAGTTGAGTAATGGGCATAGGTTAGCTATAGTTGATAATGTAATACAGGTTTTCTCACTTGAGGCTGGAAGCTCAAATGTAAATGGTCATGCTCTGTCAACTGCAGAAAGTGTTTGCAAGGCTGTGAACAGTGATAGTGTTTGTGATGAAAAATGTGGAAGTGCTAATATAGTCACTAAGGGTGCTATTGATACTACAGTGTCAAGTGAAAGTGCAATTTTTAACAAAGGTGCTGAAAAGAAAATTGCCAGTGTTATTAAGACTCCTTTTCAGTATGCTATAGAGGAGCAAACGTTAGGAGCTGAGTTGTTTATTGGTGAGGACGGTGATATATCCAAATCTGAACTTGCCGATGGCTTCATTGACGATGACTTTGATAGTTTTGATGCTGTTGGAGATTTTGGTAATGCAGGTGATTACATCCTTTTGCCAGATACTGATTTGCCTCCTTGCAGTGGTCCACAAGACCAAGCCAGCCACCACTTGTTGTTCTGAGGATGAGGTTCGGCCAGGTAATGCTGAGTTTAGTGACATTTTAGCCGAGTTTGACCTTGGTCACCTCAGTCTTGAGCAACAGCAGCAAGTTAGACAATTGCTGGCAAAGTATGTGTCTTTGTTTGATGCTCAGGCAAAACTGGGCACAGTACCTGGCATTTCTCACAACATTAAGACTAAGGAAGGTGAAGGTCCATTATGTATACGAAAGTGGCGCCTTCCAAAAGCATCTAAAAAGTTCATTCATGAACCCATTGGTCGCGGTTTTGAAATCAATGTAACAGGCTTGCGGCGGTATTACCATATATGGTCCGGATGTCCGTACGGTATTTACATTACGCTCGGGCGGTGTGGGAAGCCGCGCTCGAGGCAGTTTGACATCGGTTTCGCCTTTTGTTGGAAAACTGGGGAGGCTTGAAAATAACACATTTTTCCATTATTTTAGACTCGTATAGGAAGTCTTTAGAAGACGTAAGCAGTTCGATAACGTAATAGAAAACGCTCGGGCGGTGTGGGAGGCCGCGCTCGAGGCAGTTTGACATCGGTTTCGCCTTTTGTTAGAAAACTGGGGAGGCTTGAAAATAACACATTTTTCCATTATTTTAGACTCGTATAGGAAGTCTTTAGAAGACGTAAACAGTTCGATAATGCAATAAAATAATTCATAACTCTTTACATTAGCTCTTTTATGGTGTAATTATTCCCATGAATCTACGTAACATTGTTCGATAGCAAATAAAAAAGTGAATTTGAATCTTTTTTTTTTCAGAAACGATAAAAATGGCTTGACAATCGGAAATTGTTTTATTTTACCAATGTCATAGCATATTCTATATGTATGTGAGGTTATGTTTCTTGGAATTACATGTGGGGAATAAAAAAGGGAGTGAAGCATATACATGTATTACATGTAAAATAACTATTTACAATATATACATTACATACCCTCTAATAATTTACCTTATTGTGATAGTGTTCAAAACAGGTAAAAACACATAGAGGAACTTTACAAATGAGGCACTCTGCCTTAGTCATTTTCCTTTTGCCATGTGTGTAACACACATGGCACCTTTTATACTTCCTTCCATCAATCTCTCTGATGACGTGGGGGAATTAGTTACGGATGGCCTTCCCCTTCCGCTGTACTTGGGTGCCTCGGGCAGATATTCCCGGAGAAGGCCCCTGACCACCTCCTCCCGGAATGCCAGCTGTTGTAGGTTTTGGCTGCCAACTTCTCGGTACAAGGTAAAAGCATTTGTCATTGCCAAATCGAAAAGGTAGAAGAATACCTTCTTGTACCACTTGAGGCTCCTCCTTGCTGCAGGATATGAGGCAGCCAGCTGGTCACCCACATCTACACCCTTCATCCCCTCGTTATAATCTATAATTGCCCTAGGCTTTATTACATTCTGCCCTTGTCTGTTCAATCTATCGATTTGCACCATTTCTGAGTTATGCATTGTTGATAATACATGGAGGGTTTTTTTATCAACCCACTTCAGACAGATCATTCCCGTGGGTGTGCTTCTATGATCTACTTCATTTAGCTTCAACTTGGTGAAGTCTTTTAGCATCCATTTCCTATTAGGCCTCACTGTACCACAGGCATTAGTTTTTCTGCCTTGCAGCCAATGGAATAACGTGGGAGATGTGTACCAGTTATCCACATATAGCGTGTAACCTTTATCTAGTACATCTGCTGCCTCCATTAGGTCGGAGACAGCTTTGTGTGAGGCCGGCATGTTACCCCTATCTTGGCCGGTATAAAACCGGAAAGAACATGATGACACAGACAGCTTATAAATCTTGAGGCCAAACCTAGCTCGCTTACTCGGATTATATGTCACGAAGCTTAGGCGGCCCCTAAACTTCAACAGGCTTTCGTCGACTGTAATGCACTGTGGTGGTGTGTACGCCTCTAGACAGTTTTTCTGCAGAAGTTGGACTATTCGTCCAAGCTTCCACAGCCTGTTGGTTCCATCTTGAAAAGCATTATCTGCAAAATGAAGTGAAGTGGATATTTAGTCAAACCTGTCTCTGGGCATGTGCTTAGGAAAAAATGGGGACTCGTGCAGGTCATCCTTTGACCAGTACTGAGCCTGGCGCGGCTTCGGCGATATCCCCATCATTATCCGCAGAGCGATCCATATTTGCAGTTCAGGGACTGTCAAAGGCATCCACCTTCGTTCATGGCCCTTCACCATGTTTGGATGTGAATCGGCGTACCTGTAATAGAGGATAAAACATTCAATGGAGTTATAACTTGACTATCTATTCAGAACAGGTTGAATTTTTGTATCATTTTTTCAAAATGATGAGGATGGGAACTTACTTGTTAGTTTCTTCGACGATGATGTTCATCATCTCGTCATTGAAAAAAATCTTCAAAAATTCGTGTGGCGACGATGAGACATCGAGGTTTGCCCTCAAACCCGATGTCGCCGTAAAGCCGAATTTTCTCGGGACGTTTTCTTTTCTACGCCACCGAAACCCTGCACTGCCTGGTGAATTTCGAAAAAGCATGAAATTAGAAAAGCCCGATAACGGCTCATCGGACACAATACCACGACTGTGCAGCTGCACGTACCTGGAGAATTACGTTCATGAACTCTGGCAGCATAGACCGACAATGGCTCGTCAGAGTCTATGCTGCTGTTGTGAATGTCCACGAAATCGATTTCGTCATCGGACGAATCACAGTCAGTGTCAGGGTCTTCATTTCTTTCTCGGCGTGAGAGAGGGACATAGTCTTCAACTACGTCTTCTACCTCCTCATCAGAGAAGTCAAAAAATGAATCTGTTGAAGTACCTGGAATTGAGTTGAGATCTGGGCTTTGTTTTCAGAATTCTTGTCAATGATAACTCAGTACAACATATGGCATGACAAAAAAAGATTACCTTGACCTACCTGGAGTGGCTTCCATGTTTGTTGTGTGGTCTACCAAAATCAGACGGGGTTTTTATTCAGAAACTAGCCAATCAGCACTCAATACAATATGTGGCGTGACATTCCAACCAATCACGTAATATGGGGTGACTTTAGAACAGGGAATGGGGTAAATGGATATGACATCACTACAGCGCGGTAAATTTTAGGGGAGAGGGAGGGAAGATGGAGGGAGGGAGAGAGGGAGGGAGGGAGGGAGGGAGAGAGGGAGGGAGGGAGGGAGAGAGAGAGAGAGAGAGAGAAAGCGATAAAAAGAGAGAGAGAGAAAGCGATAAAAAGCGAGAGAGAGAGAGAGAGAGAGAGAGAGAGAGAGAAAGCGAGAGAGAGAGAAAGCGATAAAAAGCGAGAGAGAGAGAATGCGATAAACAGCGAGAGAGAGAGAGAGAGAGGATGTACACACACACACACACACGGACACTCACACGCCTACGTACATACATGGAAAGAAAGAGAGAGAGAGAAAGAGGATGTGCGCACTCACGCACGCACGCAATCACACACACACACACACTCGCATACACACACGTATACACTAACACTCATATATATATATAAAAAAAGGGTAATAAGGTCCTACGTCACTTCGTACTTGCGGGGACAATCGGAAGGTCACGTAAGGTAAACCGGAAACGAGGTAGTAAATGACGCGTCCTGAGAAAATATGCGGTAGGAGGGCGTTCCCTCGTCCCCTTGTTGTCCCTAACCACCGCAGGACATCGTGCCATCCGCGCTGGGGCCAGCGTGTATCTTGTTCTGATATCATGCCATCCGCGTTTACGCCGATGCCAGCCTTTGACATCATATCATGCCATCCGCGACCAATAGGTGAAGAGTGTGACAATATGCTTGCACAAGGGGTGATTGAATATTCCACCTCCCCCTGGCATTCCCCAATCGTTCTGGTTAGGAAGAAGGATGAGTCAACCAGATTTTGCATTGACTATTAGAGTCTCAACAGTATTACAGAGCAGGATGCATATCCAATGTCACGCATTGATGAGCTCATAGATTAGCTCCATGGAACTATGTAGTTTACTGCTCTGGATGCTCGCAGTGCCTATTGGACTGTGGATGTGAACCCAGATGATAGGCCAAAGACAGCATTCTTGGATGGGCACCGTCTCTTCCAGTTCAGGAAGCTGCCATTTGGGTTAGCAACTGCCCCCTCAACCTTTCAATGGGCTGTCAACTGTGTGCTGTCTTCTGTTTTGGGTAAACATACCATTGCCTACTTGGATGATGTGGTAGTGCACAGTAGTAGTTTTACTGAGCATCTAAAACATTTAGACGAGACTTTGGCACTCCTTTTAAAAGCAGGATTCAGGCTCAACAGGAAGAAGTGTGTATTTGCAACAGACACATTTAAATTCCTGGGTTTTAAGATCTCGCCCAAGGGTGTAGAACCTGACCCAGATAAGGTGTCTGCTATTCAGAAGATGCCTCAGCCTAGGAACCAAAAGGAGGTGCATCGCTTCCTTGGGTGTACAGGCTTCTCCAGACGGCATATTGAAGGGTATGCCAAACTTGCAGCACCCCTTACCAGCCTAACTCACAAGGAAGTTAAGTTTGTCTGGGACCAGCGGGAAGAAGTTGCTTTCCAGGCCTTAACCCACACAGGACGAGTGGTACAGCATGTGTACCGCGCATTCAAAAGCCCAGTGGCCGGGCGGCACAGTATTGTGCCAGCCATTCAATTGATTTAGGCCTAATAATTCGAACGCCCCGGCATTTGAACATTCAAGGCTAGAATTCCCCCGTCAGGGATGGGTTAAAGAAGGCACTTGTCACAACACCAGTCCTGAGCAAACCTGATTTCGACAGACCTTTCGAGGTCCATACCGATGCATCAGGGGTTGCAATCGGTGCGTGTTTAATGCAGTGTGATGATGAGGGTCGCCTGCAACCTGTTGCATATTTCAGCTGCAAACTCAGGGATGTAGAGACAAGGTACCCTGCAATTGATTGTGAGGCACTTGCAGTAGTTGAGGGAGTTAGAGCCTTTGACTGCTATGTGTATGGGCGTCGTTTCTACATCTACACTGACCATAGGCCTTTGACCTATGTGTTCAGCAGAAAGACTAAGAGTTTGCGCATGACTAGGTGGTCACATGAACTTAGTTTTTATAACTATGTTCTGAAGTATAAACAAGGGACCCAACATCGTGTCCTAGACCAGTTGAGTCGTGCAGTGGCTTCAACAGAGGAGTTGCACACTCGTGATCCAGCTGATTTACGTTGTCACCAGCTTGAAGATCCCCTGTGGAAGGAGGTGATTGGGTACTTGGAGGAATGAAACTTGCCACGTCGTCGTATCCCCTTGACTCTTGAGGAGTTTGAGCTTCGAGACGGAGTTCTTTATCATGTCCGTCACCTCACAGACCGAGTGCTCCATCAGCTTGTTGTGCCAAAATCACTTAGGGGTTCTGCTATGCAATTAGCTCATTTAAATGCAACAGCAGGGCACCCAGGAGTTTACAGGACATATTGTAAACTTAGGGGTTACTTTTACTTCCCTAACATGCTGGCTGCAGTTAAAGAGTATATTAGTACTTGTCGTTCCTGCCAGAAGCGCAAAGGTTTGGCTTATCGTGCTCCCCTTGCTGCTGCTTCACAAGCCAGTTACCCTCTGGAAAGAGTATCTGCTGATCTTATGGAGCGGAAAGTGACCTCTCGAGGTAACAAATATGTACTAGCGTTTATTGACCAATTGACACGCTATGTTCAATTGATTCCTCTGCCATCCAAGGATGCTGAGACCGTGGCTGATGCCTTCATTAATCAGTTAGGCCACCCCGTCTTTTGCAAACAGACAATGGCCGGGAATTTAAGAACAATTTATTTAATTAAAAGAGTCTGCAAATTGGCCAGTATCCAGACTACTTTCACAACTGCTTTCCATCCCCAAGCTAATGGGATGATTGAACGGACGAAGAGTGGTAAAAAATGCCTTGGCGACCCTTCTTGAGGCCTCACCTTTGGAATGGGACGAACTCTTACCATATGTTCGTTTACCCATGAACAGTGCAGTACATCGCTCGGTAGGTGATCAACCTCTCTACCTTTTGACTAGACACATTGGCACTTATCCTGTGGGCAATACTAATGAGGAGACTGATCATGAGGCAGTACAGTCCTTTTCTGCCAGATTATGGAGAGCTAGAGAGATCGCTGTGGAGACATCAATACAGGCCAGAGAATGATGGGCCCGGGACTATAATAGGCATACCCGAAAGTCCACCTTTGCTGCTGAGGTTGGTGATTTGGTCCTGTTTAAGGATATCTCATGTATGGCAGGTGCAGGACGACGTGCAGCACTTGGACCCCGTTGGTTTGGCCCGGCCCGGATTTGTAAGAAGACCGGTCCTGTAACACGGTTGGTCAGAGTGCTTTCTCCCCCTTACAAGGAGAAGATTTACCACCTTAACTAGCTAAGGCCTTACAGGACCAATGACGAACTCCACCTACCAGATAAGGCAGAGCTAGATGAGGATGTGGACGATCCGCCTCCTTTGGATACCAGATGGTGATGGAGATCCTGCAATCGCTCTGCTGGCCTCCTGGTGCCGACCTCCTGATGATGGTTAGCTTGCATTGGTCTCCCTTTTACTTTTGCCCTCGTTTTGTGCCAGTGAGAACTTTTGTGTTCGAGTGAAGTGGAATGAAGTGTAGTGGAAAAGCTATATCTGAAAATGAGATAGCCTTGTGTGTTAATGTGTTGGTATATATGTATGTTCTGTTTTATTCTTCCAGCTCAAGTCGAGATGATAGGTTCTACACGTTTCAGGATGGTGTATGCCTACACTTCCCCAACGTGTGGGTGGTCTTTTCTTTTATTTTAATTTTGTTTGTAATTTTCAGCTATTTAAGTTGATTTCTCTTGTGTTTTAGTTTTAATTTTGATTTTGTAAAATTATTTTGTGGTTGTTTTAATTTTGATTTTGTATAATTCTTAAGTTTGTAGATTTTAAGTTAAATATATAAGCTTTATGTTTAAGACCCCTAATTTTAAGTTTATTTTATTATAAGGTTAATATTAAGTTTATTTGAATTTCTGTATTTTCTATTATATGTCATTTTTAAGTTCATGCTTTAGTAATTTTATTTTTACGCACTGGGCCTGTTGTTTCTTTTACTTTCTTTTCGGTTTATTCTATCGCTTTTCTATTCTTTCAGCCTTGGTGTGATTGCTTACTGGTTTCGTCATCCTTTCCCTTCTTCACTTTCGTCCTTTGCTGCCCTTCTTCCCTTCCGGTCGTGCATCCGTATCTATAGGTTTATCGGTGGCACTTTCATAAGGACTTTACTCTTATACAGGATGAACACAGTAAATGCCATACACTAATTCCAGTCTCTTGCAGGTGCGATGTTTTCCTATGCTTTACGGTCCCTGAGTCCATCCGCAGTGTGCAGAGCCGCCCCTCCCGAGGGTCGTGGAAGGTCGTGGTGACCTACTTGGCTCATCTGACCCGAGGATCCGGTGGTGTGGCCTTCGACCGACTCCTCTCGTCGCCTCTCTGCTTGCCCCTCCGATGCTGCAAGACCCCGTCTGCTCAGCCGAGAGTGGCTGGACCGGGTCGCATGCTAGGGTCCTCAGAAGCAGGCAGAGGCCGTTCTGTGTGCGTCGAGGCGGAGAGCGAGTCGTTCGAAGTCAGGCGGGGAGGGAGTTGTAGTGAATTAGATTAGATTAGATTAGATCTTTATTTACCACCCTGGCTAACTGCACAGGCATGGGCAAGCTTTGATACATTTATGTCGTCATGACATTGTTGCTAACATTGTATTACAAATTAAGGTAATAACATGATTATATTCTATAGTATATCAACGTGAATAGACATTAGATAAATGTTATAATAGGGTATCATATACCGAATTTCGGATATAGCATAATTACATCATCTAGTACAGTTGATGTTATGAAATAATTACATAACTCTGCGTACCTCATGCTAGGTGGTCTGAAAGGTTGTATCATATGGCACTCTGAAATGTAATGTTCAAGTGTTCGTTTATACTCTTCGTTGCAAAGTCTGCATTTAGTTTTTTCTACATTGCATTCTGAACTGACCTGCCAATACATTCTGTATCCAAGTCTAATTCTTGCAGTCACAATATCACATTGTCTTGTTCTTGTCTTGTATGACCCATAAATGAATCTCTCCTGCGAGAACTGGTCAAAATGTTTTATGCTACAGCTTTCAGGTCTTTGAGAGTTTGTTAGCTCTATCAAGTCCTCCCTATTGGAGGTTCTTATTATGTGTGAGATCCTAGCAAGAGGTATGCCAAAGTCTATATCCACAATTTGCTTATCACATCCTGCCCTCGCTAGGTGATCAGCATGATCATGTTTAGCGATTCCAACATGCGATGGTATCCACACAAAATGTATAGCATGTCCCTGTTCCTTGGCATTTATTCTTATATCATTTACGATATTTCCAGCACCTTTATCAAGGGTGTTCAGAGTCTGGAGAGCACTCTGCGAGTCGCAGAAAATTACTCCTGAGCCTTGAGTTAACAGAAAGTCTGTGGCTATGAGTATTCCTGCCAACTCAGTTTGCGTAGTGCTCGCCCAGTCATGAACCCTCCTACAATCTTGGTGCTGCAAAATATTGTTTTTATATACAACATAAGCACATCCTGCTCTACTTCCAGACTGTAGGGATCCATCAGTGTAACATTCATAGTCAATATTTAGAGTTTCAAGATGCTCATTAATGGTTGCAAGGGTGTGTTGCTTAAGTACAGCTGGTGGAACTGTGTCTTTTTTAGGGACATCAGTATAAAATACGTTCAATGTCGACATTTTCCATGGTGGAAGAGAACGTCCATATGGGAACCTACTCAAGGACATATTTAATTGGTGTATGGATTTGTATGTCGTTTGCAACCATGAATTTGAGGGCGACTCGGCACTGCTATGCAAAGATGAATTCACTATCTTATATTTAAGTTGCCTCTGGAACTCTGTATTATAGAAGGGTTCTTTAATTGCTTTGACACCAAAAATAGTATTGATGTATGATATTCTTTCGTAAATAGATGGCAAGTTGAGTTCCTTTCTCATGTTCACAATCCTCGTTGTTTTAGGAGCACCGAGAATGATCCTCATGGCTGCGTTCTGTACAATTTCTAGACAAGTTAACTCTGATTCCTTAAATGATACAAGGTGTAAGGCATGGTAATCTACGACTGACCGTATATATGATAAGTAAAAGAGTCTTGCAATGTTAACATTGACTCCATGTTCTCTGCCAACAAGAGTCTTGAGTGGCTTCAGCCGCTCCCACAGTCTTTTCTTTAAGTTCATAATGAGTTCTGTGTCGTTAATAGTCACCCGAGATACTTGTATTTGTGGCAAAGATCTAGCTCAATGTCATCTATATGAAAGTTTGGCAGTGGGATTGTAAGAGGATTGAGTGCCTTGGTTTTTTCAACTGAGATTATCAAACCGCACTCAGTAGCTTTTGTGGACAGTACATTAAGAATTTTTTGCATTCTATCCTCGGATGAAGTTTTAATGCAGATGTCATCAGCATAACAAATAATGGAATCACTGCCCTCTAGTGGTATATTGCTTAATAGTCTGTGCATTAAAATATTAAATAGCATGGGGCTAAGTACGCCCCCCTGAGGTGTGCCAAGCTCAAACATTTTAGAGTATGTACTTTTGATTCCCTGAAGAGAACATGAGCTGATCGGTTTGATAAATACATTTGAATCCACGTTAAAAGTTTACCTTGAATACCAAAGCTAGCCAGTTGCTCAAGGATGAGGTCTCTGTTTGCAATATCAAAGGCAGATTTAAGATCGAGAAATACAGTTTGCATGCCTTGCTGAGAATTTGTCAAGTACTCTGCAAAGCAGTGCTGAGTGCTACGTCCTGGGAGGAATCCATACAGTCTTGGAGTTAACTTGGCATGTATGCGATACATGAGTCTGCTCAAAATAACTCTCTCAAGTACCTTGCATAAACATGAGGTCAATGAGACGGGTCGGTATTTATCAGAGTTCGGTTTGGGAATGGGAATGATTAGGCTTTAAGTCCAGGAGCTTGGGAGTATTCCTTGGGATAAGCTTAGTCTGTAAAGATGTAAGAGTGGGTTACCTGGTACCTGAGCAATGAGCCGAAGTACACTATAAGTGATGCCATCCTCGCCTGGGGCGGTCGCCTTACCCTTGTGAAGTGCATTATTTAATTCCCACTCAGTTATTTCGGCAAAGTCGGAGGGGTCAGTGGCAGAACAGGCTATGGCAATGTTAAAATTCCTATTTATTTTCGTGGTGTTAAGTTTATCTCTTATTCTCTGCGGAAGTGAGTTCAGCTGAGAGGTTCTGGCCCACTGATCTAGTAACAAATTGGCCTGTTCTAATGGGCTGTGGAACTGCGGAGTGGCGACAGCTTTACCTGACAACCTGCTGATTTTTCTCCATACTTCAGCTGTAGAAGTTTGGTGGTTAATACTCTGCAGGAATTGCTCCCAATGTTTACTGCGAATTTGAGCCTTTAATTCTCTGAATTCTTTATTAGCTCTGAGGAATCGTAAAAGATTTTCTGATGTCATGTTATCCCTATAACAATTAGCAAGTTCCTGAACTCGTTTATGCTCCCTACTTAAGATGGGGTCATTTATCCACTTTGGTGCATGAGGGACTGGGGAACTTTTTTTCTTTGAGAGTTTTCTTGAGCAGACCCATGTATTGTAGTAGTCAGTGACAACTTTTATCAGGTCCTGAGAGTAATTTTCGACAGTGGTTACGACATAGGTACTATACCAGTCATAAACACGTGCCTTGAAGTGATGCTCCAGTCCCGGTGGGATTGTAATTTTAGGTCTGGGTGCTTTGTGAGCTATGCTGTTGTCAACAGTATACTCTGTTAGGATTGCAAAGTGGTCACTGACTAACTCTCGAACCAGTGAAGTACAAACATTACCATGTACAAGATTTTTTCCAATTACATAATCTAACCTGCCACCACCCAAATGAGTCTGTTTATCTGTGTCATATACAGTCATCGATCTTCTATTGACGAAATGTTTAAATTCCTCCCCATTGCTGTTACTCTGGTGATCACCAAATTGTGTGTGTCTAGCATTGAAATCTCCCATACATAATGTTCCTTGATTATGGAAATTGGGTAGAGAACTAGTCAGAGACTTTGAGCTCCTGGCATACACATTATATAATGAGAAGAACCCAGAGGCAGTCTTAATTCTTAAATGATGAAACTGCACGTCGGTGTTCCCGGACTGTTTTACTAGTTCATGTGGCAGTGTTAGCTTTACATAAGTCAACAAACCCATCATGGCTGTATTTACATATGAGCAATACCCTTTGATTTTAGGCGCTATTTTCATGTTAGTAGCAGCTGCAAACGGTTCTTGTACGCAGATTACATCGACATTGTTTTTACGAATATAAAAATCTAGGTCATTAAGCCTAGGCTTAATACTACGCATATTCCATGATATGAATTTGATTGTGCGTTTATCCATAAATGAAGAGTTTTTTATTTGATAGTCTATACTTCATTCTGTAATATCCTCTGATGGTAACGCATTTTACTTTACAGAAAGCACACATACACATTGCTGTATAACCATACTTCTCCTCACATAGGACAGACCTTAATTTAAAAGTAAACTTAACCATTTAAACTATTAATTCTTAGCTTTTTTCTGCTTCGTAGCTCAATCCCTTCAATTGATGTGTTGAGGACATTCGCGGGACCGGAAGCCTTATCAGGGTCCGTGTCACGTAGTTCCTGACAGTGTCCTCCCTCAGTATCAGCACGGGCTCCCTCACACTGACCGCTATTAATGGAGGAATTGGTATCATGACACTGTGTGTCATCGCGGGATTCTTTATCACTGATGGCAGTACTGGCCTCTCGACAGTGGCAGTCCTTTTTCATTTTTTCTATATCTCGCTTCAGTGTCTCCATTTTACCAATCAAAATTAAGTTTTCTTCTTTGAGTGCTTGAAATGATTCCACTGGTTGTTCTGCACTGATATTTCCTTCCGTGGGTGTTGTGACGTCACCACTGACGTCACAGTCCACGCGCGGCCTAGCGGGGGATTCCCCGGTGCGGCCTGCGGTCAACCATGGGTGAGGGTGAGGGTGAGGTGCCAGGGGAGGGGAGGGGGCTGGTACCAGGGGAGGGGAGGGGGCTGGTGCCAGGGGAGGGGATGGGGATGACGCGTCCTCGCTGTGAGAGTCGGTGGGCTCGGCTGGTGCCAGGGGAGAGGAGGGGGATGGTGCCAGGGGAGGGGAGGGGGGTGGCGCGTCCTCGCTGTCCTCGGAGGTTGCAATTGGAGTGGAGAATTTGAGGCCCGGAAATCGCTCTGTGAAGAACATCATCATCATCTCGTTGACCTTCTTCATCAGCTCTGCGACCGTGGCATGCAGATCGGAACCCTCAGCACCCCTACTCCCCGGCAACCGCGGGAAGTCTCGGCTGCTGATGACGTCATGGCGGGCACGGTCAGCCACTCCCCCGGCACGCTGGTCGCTGATTGGGCTGGGAGGCGTCGGCTGGTCTCTCACTAACTCCACAGGGGGAGGCGGGAGAGGTGCCAGGCCAGGGAGGGCGGTGCACCCCCTGTGCCAGGCCGTCACCCCCGTCTTCTTACATCTGAAGCATGATGGGATGAAAGCAGGGGCAGCTGTGGCTCCCTCTGCCTCTACAATATTGCGAGGACACTTATTAGCATTGTGCTGTTCACCACATACTGCACAGCGTTCCTTATCTTTGCAGTATTTAGCTACATGGCCACTTCCCATACAGTTGAAGCAAATGACAGGGGATGCCCTCCGCGGACGCACGTGGCTGGTGGGCAAGTATTTTCCAAAAAAATTGTATGTACTGGGAGGTGGTTGCTCTCCTTTCCATACTATGCGAATACGGTTGAGTGGCTGGCCATCTTTATACACTCTGATGGCCTTGTGAACTCCCTCGAGCGCATATGCATTCTCAAGGTCGAGCTCCTTGTTATAATGTGTGACGAGGTATTCGTCATATTTCTCTTTCTTTTTTGGCTCATCACATGATTTGAAGGCAATTCCTCCAATTTGACCGTCAATGAGCAGATCAATATAAGTCTGTTGATGACGGGCAATATAGATATATGGCGAGGAGAGAGTGTCTCCTCGCACGAGGTCAAGGGGTGTTTCCCCTTGGGACGGAGCGCTGTTGCCAACGCATCCCAGCCATTTCATTTTCTCAGAATTCGTTGTGCCTTCAGGAAAGGCGAGACGAACATATTTTTTTCGTGGTGCAAGAGTAGGCTTGATGACATTTTCATGTTTCTTCTTCTTCCTGGGTTTACGGCTTACTAAAGTAAAGCCGGCAGCATCATCTTCATCAGTACCTTCCACATGGGTATCGGTAGTACTGACATCAGTGGCTGCAGCAATTGCTGCAGTACTTGCTTCTTCCATGGGTATGCATATATCAGCCGTGGTGCTGTGCTCAGCGTTGGGAGGGGAGGGAGAGGTGGCCACCAAGGCTTCTCCCTCCTCAATGTTTACATTGCGGCTGTCCCCCATGGTGGGGGTAACCGCGGCGCCTGGCTCGCTCGCTGCGTGACAGGTGAATTATGGCTCAGGGCACAACAGGGCACTCAGTTCTAACGGTCTCTGTAGCTGTACTGGCACTCGCAGGATAGATTCCTTCAAATACCTTGGCGTACAGTACATAGTTCTACTCTTTTCACAGCACTGGATTCATGGACAATCACTTTCGATGGACAAGAGCGCCCAACATTCGTGCACACTTTACACCTAATTCGAGCTCCTCGTATATGGCACTAGAGTTCCGTGTATTAGGAATAGTAACGGAG
>NW_028234437.1:26636136-26638636 GCF_977035675.1 Penaeus japonicus | reverse complement strand
GGCAATCGAGGAATTAAGCTCGTTTTGAGGGTCTAAGGTACTTGGAAAGGCAACCATGTATAAAGTACCTATCAATCAAAGTTGACTTGACCCGACCCGGTGATTGTCTCACTAGTGTGATGTTCATATAGTATTTGCATATGATTTATTTGTTGTATTTGATATATTTGTATTCAATATCGTCTATAGCATTCTATATCATTCTCACACTGTCTCTGTCTTTTCTCTCTCTCTTTCTGTAACTCTCTCTTTCTCTCTGTGTGTCCCTCTCTCTCTCTCTCTTTCTGTAACTCTCTTTCTCTCTGTGTGTCCCACTCTCTTTCTCTCGCTGTCTCTTTCTCTCTCTCTCTCTCTCTATCTCTCTCTCTCTCACTCACTCTCTTTCCCTTTCTCTCTATCTTTACTTTCTCTCTCTCTCTCTCTCTCTTTTTCCCTGTAACATATATTATGTCTGCTGTAATTGTTATTATGTCCATCAAATATAATTTGCACATGTATGCTTTTGCTACTGTATTCTATATGATGCAATCGTCAATGTAATTTGTATCTTTCATGTTACTCGAATTGTTATACATGTATTCTACCACATACACATATATACATACATATACATACCCTCGTTGCTTCACCTACCTGTCTCCCCTCTCACGCTAGATATAACAATGTTGTTTGTCTTTCCCTTTGCAAGAGCTTCATATTGATGCAACACTTCCTTCATCACATTACAAATGTCACATGTCACAAGAAAACACGTGATTCACACACATCCTGACACAAATCACACATTGTGGTAGTGAGTCTCCTCTCGGGGAGTAGAGGAGCAACACCTCGCTCCTCCTCGGAGGGGTAGCCCTCACTCCAACGTCCTACTGTTCAAGCTTAGCAATAAACCAAGAAAGCTGTTCCTGCCGTGTTCTTCACACCCTAAGCCACGTTACCACATACAAGCAGTGTCCAAGTCGGACCTGTTAAACTCCCACTCTTTCCCTTCGCCCCCCTCCCCCCTCTCTCTATCTATCTATTTATCTCTTTCTCTCCCTCTCTTTATTTCCCTTTCTCTCTGTCTCTCCTATTTATTATTAAACATGAATTGACGTCTAAACACCTTGCTGGTCCCATCTTTACCGAAAAGCAGCTAAAATGTTGAAGAGTTTTTGGCGGGAGAAACCGTGGATGAGACGTTAAAAGATTCTGCTTTTTTTTTTCTTTTTTTTTAGAACGGGAAGTCTTTGCAGGACTTCCAGCGGCGACTCACCACTCCTTTCTCTTTCTTACTTAATGTTCAACCAAGTTATGTCCATTTGTTCATTTTGTTTTTATTCCAGATTGATGTTTAATAAGTCATTCAGATGATAGGCTTATCTGTAATTAGCATTATATATCAATTACATTTAAATTATATTAATTTTCAAAATATCGGAAACATTATATAAAAATACTCTCAAAACTTTAATCACATGAAACTAACGAATGTGATATAAATTGTGTAATGAAAAAGTTAGTTATCCTGTCTCATTTATACCATTAACTGCGTTTATCATAACTCGAGAAGAAATCAAGAAGGAAAATATATTATTTTCCTGAGACCAATAGACTATGCAATTTGTTCTAAAACTAGTTGTTGAAAAGCAATGAAAATATCCTGGTTTGCTAACAACAACACAACAACCACTGCACGCTGTTGCTCGTGTGGTTTCATGATGCTTCGTAATAGGGTGAAAAATCTTTGGAGGTCAGGGAGGAGGGACATATATATAACTAATTTATCTCTTGGAATGTTCTTTCATGTGGCATGCGCATCACCTATGTTAACTTTACATATCTTAATGCATTCATATCACGCATAATTTTCTGAACCCCAAAGGCAGCCTGCATGGAGTCTCAAAGATCCAATATATTAGGATGATCAGCCAGCCGGAAGTACCTCACCTCCCGCCTCGTTCACCTCCTTCCATCTGGAACGAAAACTTAGTTGATGCTGCATATAACGGCACAGGGAGAATAACGGCTCAGTGACAATTATCAAAGATTCAATTACACGAATGTGTTGGGAATAATTGCCTCGGGGAATGTGCAAAGCCATTGGGCAATTAACGGCTTAGGTTGTTAAATTGAAGTACAAGAGAGCCGACCAAATTTATAGGCTTTGAGTTGCGACTACAAGGAAACTAACAACTTTAGTATATCATGTACTTTTGATTGCTCTTCCTGTTTTATCTGCTGAGGAGGAAAGCAGATAAGATGTCAAATAAAATAGCATCGAAGATTCAAGCTCAAATACGATTTCTATTCACATCTCACTTGTCGCAACTGTATGATAGACTCAACAGCAAAGATTGATTATGAAACAGATCGTATATCTCGTTGAAAATATTTGAACTTGAAATCGTATGAATATAATGTCAAAAAGCGAAACACGATGCTTGCACCCGCCGCAACATCCAAGTCAGCGGAAAGAGTGATAAAAGTGTGTCCCTTGGGGCATTAAGACCACTCTTGC
>NW_028234437.1:26613636-26621136 GCF_977035675.1 Penaeus japonicus | reverse complement strand
TTATTCGCTATTAGAGAGGTTTGGTAGGAAAGTAAGAGGTCCCCTTAAACTGTTTAAAGATAACTGGATCAAATCATCTGGACCAACTCAAGATTACTAAAATGAAAGGGGATTTTTGGTTTTCTTATATGAAATTCAAAAGAAAGGTGGCAAAGTAAATTACATTTTAAACACTCCAGATCGCAGAAAATCTTCCCAGTTGGTTCATTTGTTAAAATGACCCTACAGGTAGTAGAAATCGTTCCTTGGACATCTTAAAGAGGTGGATTTTCTTCTTGCGAATGTACAGACGGGTTAATTCGTCTTATCCTATAGAATAGATGAGATAGACTCTGTGGGGCAATCTAAGTTCATTACAAAGCTATCTGCATTTACTACTCCGATATATTGATCCTTTCAGAATCCTGCTACCTTTTGCAGTGCTACAGTGACGTACTTAGGACACATAGTTGGACATGGACAAGTTCGCCAAGATGGCCACAGGCTTCTACAGACGATTCTGCCTGACGGGAAAGTCTCCTTCAAGTGGACAAAGGACTGCCAAGAATCTTTCGAACAGTGTAGGAGCTGTTCTATGGTGTTCTACATCCTTTTGCTTACCATTCGGTGAAACTGGATAAACATCAGATGGCATATATGCCATCAAAAGATTAGCGACTTTTGCGATGGTCTCTCTTACTACAATCAAAGGAACAAATAACGTCATTGCAGATGCACTTTCCAATTATAAGTGTCCCAACGACCCAAACTATTCTCCAAACTGCCACACCTCCTTGTGTAGATTCTTGAGGAGTTCAAGGTGGAAAAACGCGCCTATAGTTAAGGAGGTGGCCCACAGCCGGTAAATCGGTAGTCTCATCACTACGGTCGAGGTCTTCTCTTCTCTACTCGGGTGTGCTGTGCAGTGACTTTTTGAACTTGGTGATCAAGACATTTGATATCGAGTCAGATGAGTATATTACATGTATATAATGGTTATTATATGATAATGCGATTTTGGTGAACGAATTATTAATTTTGCTATTTTGGTTATGGGAAATAAATGGTTTAGTTAATCTTTGTTTTTCGTATCCATGTTACCTCCTTGTTTAATAAATATTATGGGGCCGTAATAATTTGGGGGCCTGTCGCATTTCATAAAATAACCATTAACCTATCTGACTGCTCTTAGGCCTAATGTACGAACTTTCCAACAACGGTAGTTAATGCAAAGTATTCTATAGTTGATAAGAGAATGCGACCTTCCCACTTTGATCAGAGACTCCTCGAAAAAATCAATCAATTCTTGTCTCAGACTAATAGCTACTATTGATCAAGTCTATAGTGTTTTATATTTTTACCCTAGATTGTACGTGAGGATTTGTTACTATAGTCGCTTCATGTAATATATCTGCTCGAAACACATCTGTAAAGCAGGACGTTATGTCGACCTGATTATAACCATTAATACTTGAGCATTGATGGCAGTTCTCTTTCTGCTATGAATACCGATTCGCAAACTCTTCTTGAATTAGAAAAATTAAAGTTTCAAAGGAAAGAGAGAAGGATAGATTAGAGAAGGAAAGGACAGGCAGGAACGTGAAAAGGATAGACAGCATGAATTGCAGATTTTGCAATTAAACTAACGTGTCCTCATGAAAGATCAAGCTATGTCGATATTACAAAATTTACCAAACTGACTCCTTGTTTCGTATTTTTCAGGGAATTTGAATCGTAAAGCCGAAATTAACTGGGAAAGCTGTTAAGGTTTGTGAAGATGCTATAACAACAGAAACCCTACAGGTAGCTCTCCGAGACTCCCTTATAAATAGTAGAAATGAAGACCCTATAGATCCCTGGAAGGAATCTGAAATAATTTCAAAGTTACAAACGTTCCTTGGACATGATGTGATGACTCTGGATATTGAGCTCATCCGTCAAGCACCCTATAGACTTCACCCCCTGAAGAAGCAACAGATGAGAGAAGAGGTGGATTTTCTTCTTGCGAATGGACTGGCATGTCATGCACTGACCACAGATGGGTTAATTAGATGAGAGTTCCTGACTCTTATCCTATCCCCAGAATTAATGACTTAAGAGACTGTGAGACAATCAAAGTTCATTATAAAGCTAGATTAATTAAAGGACTACTACCAAGTAAGACTCACAGAAAGAGCTTAACAAATATCTGCATTTACTACTCCATTTGGCTTGTATCAGTATATAGTTATGCCTTTTGGAATGAGGAATAGTCCATCTACATTTCAACGACTTATGAATAATCTCTTACAAGACCTTGAATGTGTACATGTTTACTTGGACGTTATGTTGATCCTTTCAGAATCCTGGTCCAAACATCTTGAGATACTGCCAGTTGTCTTGCAGAAACTGAATGCTGCTCACTTGACAGTTAAACTGGCCAAGACTATCTTTTGCAGTGCTCCAGTGACGTACTTGGGACACATAGTTGGACATGGACAAGTTCGCCCCAAGATGGTCAATGTTGAAACCATCCTCAACTACCCGACTCCCACAACGAGGAAGGCTGCCATGCGTTTCCTGGGTATGACAGGCTTTCACAGCCGATTCTGCCAGAACTACGTTACGGTAGCTGCCCCATTAACTCATCTCACCAGTGAGGAAGTCTCCTTTAAGTGGACCAAGCACTGCCAAGAATCCTTCGAACAACTGGCAAGCGACCCTCTATTGGTGGTCCGAAATTGTAAGATTCCATTCATTCCAACACTCCGACGCCAGTGACTTCACTGTAGGAGCTGTTCTACTTCAAGAAGGGGAACATGGTGTTCTACATCCTATTGCTTACCCTTCGGTGAAACTGGATAAACATCAGATGGCATATAGCACCATAGAGAAGGAACTTCTTGCCATTGTCTCTGCCATCAAAAGATTCGAGTGTTATCTATATGGGAACTCCTCTCTCCAAGTCTTCACTGATCATAATCCCTTGACGTTTCTTGACTGGAACAAGTATTCCAACCAGCGACTTTTTCGATGGTCTTTCTTACTACAACCATACAGTCTGGAGGTGCAACACATCAAAGGAACAAATAACGTCATCGCAGACGCACTTTCAAGACCAACCCTGTCGCCAGTCATTGGGACATCCAACTAGCCGAAGCTCTTTTGGGAGGATCCGACTTCTATGGGAGACGTATAATAGTGTCCCAACGTCCCAAACTATTCTACAAACTGCCACGCCTCCTTTTGTAGATTCTTGAAGAGTTCAAGGTGGAAAAACGCGACTATAGTTAATTAATTAAGTCTTATCACTACGTCGAGGTCTTCTCTTCTCCACTCGGGTGTGCTTTGCAGGGACTTTTTGAACTGGATGATGAAGAATTTGATATCGAGTCGGATGAGTATTTTTTTTTATGTATATAATGGTTATTATATGATATTGCGATTTTGGTGAACGAATTATTAATTTTGCTATTTTGGTTATGGGAAATAAATGGTTTAGTTAATCTTTGTTTTTCGTATCATGTTACCTCCTTGTTTAATAAATATTATGGGGCCGTAATAATACATATATATATATATATATAATATATATATATATACTATATATATAATATATATATATGTATATATAAAGTTATATATATATATATATATATATATATATATATATATACACACACACACACACACACACACACACACACACACACACACACACACACGGTAGATCGTAGACCTGAGGCGATGATCACGTGTTCTACAGCATTAGTTGCATGAGACAGGTCTTACAAATTAAAATACATCATTACCTATGTCACTATACCATCGCAGCAACAGGCTGCCGGCGAAAAAGTCAGGGAATAGGTAGATATTTTTATTGTCATTGTTATTATTGGTAGCATTATTGTTATTTCTTGGTTCATCATCATCATTATTATCATCATTATCATAATCATTTAGATATTATTGATATCGATATACCGTATGTATGCATGTATATGAGTGAGTATGTGATCATTAAAAGCTTCACTTGTGCAATTAATATTTAATCGAGCAATAGCTCACTCAGTTTCGTGCAAGTCTTCAACTCGAACGTTCCGAGTTCGCGTCCCATACAGTAAGCAGCTAATTTTTTTTTTTTTTTTTTTTTTTTTTTTTTTTGCCTGGGGGGGGGTCGCTGTCATAATCATTAGCATATCTCTTGTCATAGTTATTATTGGTAGCATTATTGCTATCTCTATTAGTTCATCATCATCATTATTATCATTGTCATTTTCATCCTCATTAGTATTGCTCTTATTATTGGAACGCTTACTATTTAAGCACTATCGTTATCTTAATATTTATTAATCCGTTCATTATCAACATCGACATTGATATCATTTTCATTATCATTTTTACTCTCATAATTGTTATCGTCATTATCATAATCAAAATTAAATGATTGTCATCGATGTTGTTATTATTATCGTCATTACCGTTATCACTATTATCATCATTATTGATATTAACATCATTATCTTTATCTTTGACATCAATATCATTATCATTTTCTTTGATATTATTATTATTATTATTATTATTATTATTATCATTATTATTCTTATCATCACCATGATGATGATGATGATCATTGTTACTTTTTCTTCCTGGTATCATTATCATCATTATTATAATAATAATGATTTTTATTATTACTATTACTATTATCATTTTCACTATCATCATCACAATCATCACCATAATCAGTGTCATCAGCATTATTATCAGCATTACCATCATCAGCAGCATCACCATCATCATCATCATCATCACCATCATCATACTCATTACCATCATCACCACACCATCATCGTCATCAGTGTCATCCTCATTATTATCATCATCATTACCATTATCATCATCAGTGTCATCACCATCATCATCATTATCACCATCATTATTATCACCGTCATCTTTACCATCATCATCATTATCATCATTACCAGCATTATCAATATCACCATCATCATTATTATCACCATCATCATCATTATCACCATCATCATTATTATCACCATCACCATCATTATCACCACCACCATCATCACCATCACCATCATCAACATCATCATCATATATATATATTCTTATTAGCATTTTTCCTTTTTTATCATCGTTATTATCGTTGTTTTTATAATCATTGTTGTTGCTGGCTTTGCTTTTATCATTATCATTACAATTTTCGCTATTATTGTTATCATTATTAAAACTATGATTATTATTATCCTCATTATTGATATCATCGTCATTATAATTGTTGTTATTAACATAATCATTATTTTTATTGTTTCTGTTGTTATTATTATTACTATTACAATTATCATTATCATCACTTTCATTACTAGTGTTATCATTATTATCATGAAGATTATGATTCGATTATTATTATCATTATCATTAACATACATATTACTGATATCGATATAACGTATGTGTATGCATGTATATGACTGAGTATGTGATCATTAAAACCTTTACTTTTACAATTGATATTCAATCGAGCAATAGCTCACTCAGGTTCGTGCAAGGTTTCTAATCAAGCGTCACGAGTTCGCGTCCCAACCAGTAAGTCGTTATTTTTTTTTTATTTATTTTTTTTTTTTGGGGGGTGTCGCTATCAAAATCATCAATAGTTCTATTGTCAATGTTATTATTGGTATTATTATTATCATTTTATTAGTTCATCATCATCCTTATCATCATTGTCACTTTCATCATCGTTAGTATTGCTCTTATTATTGAAACGCTTACTATCTAAGCATTATCGTTATCATAATCTTTATTAATCCGTTCATTATCATCATCATCGACATTGATATAATTTTCATTATCTTTTTTACTATCATAATTGTTATCGTCATTATCATAATCAAAATTAAATGATTGTTATCGCTGTGTTATTATCATCATCATAATCGTTATCACTATTATCATTATTGATATCAATATCGTTATCATTATCTTTGATATTATTGTTTTTATTATTGTTATCATCATCATGATCATTATCATCACCAAAATAACCACCATCATCAACATCAACATTTATCTTTATCATTATTGTAATGATGATAATTGTTATCATTACTATTACTATTATCATTATCTTTATCATTATTATTATAATTATTACTATCATGATCATCACTACCATCATCATCACCATCATCAGTGTCATCATCATCATTATCATCATCACCATCAGTACCATTACATCATCCCCATCACCATCACCACCATTGCCATCATCATCAGTATCCCTAGCATCATCATTATCAACATAATTATCATTATCACCATCATCATCATTATCACCACATCATTGTCATTATCATCATCATCAAAATCACCGTCATCATTATCATCATCGTTACTACCATCATCATCACCGTCATCATAATTACTATCATCATCACTATCATCATTATCACTATCATCATTATCATTACCATCATCATTTCCACTACCATCATCATTATCAACATCTCTATCATCATTACCATCATCATCATCACCACCACCATCATCATTATCAACATCTCCATCATCAATACCTTCATCATCATCACCATCATCATTATCCCCATCATCATCATTATCACCATCGTCACTACCATCACCATCATCATCATTATCACCACCAACATCATCAACATCATCATCATATATATTTTGTTATTATTTATTTTTTTCCATTTTTATCATCGTTATTATCGTTGCTTTTATTATCATTGTTGTTGCTGGCTTTGCTTTTATCATTATCATTACAAATTTCATTATTATTGTTATCATTATCAAATCTATGGTTATTATTATCCTCATTACTGATACCATTATCATTATAATTGTTGTTATTAACATAATTTATATTTTTATTTTTTCTATTATTATTACTATTACTATTATGATTATCATTATTATTACTTTCATTGTTAGTGTTATCATTATTATCATGAAGATTATAATTTGATTATTATTGTCATCATCATTATCATTAACATTACTGATATCGATATAACGTATGTGTATGTATGTATATGAGTATGTGATTATTAAAAGCTTTACTTATGCAATTTATATTTATTCGAGCAATAGCTCACTCAATTTCGTGCAAGGTTTCTAATCAATTGTCCCGAGTTCGCGTCCCATACAGTAAGCCGTCAATTTTTTTTTCTTCTTTTTTTGCGAGGGGGGGGGGGTTACTATCATAATCATCAATAGTTCTATTGTCAATGCTATTATTGGTATCATTATTGTTATTTCTATTAGTGCATCATCATCATTATTATCATTGTCATTTTAATTAACATTATTATTGTTCTTATTATTGAAACGCTTACTATTTAAGCATTATCGTTATCATAATATTCATTATTCCGATCACTATCATCATCATCGACATTGATATCATTTTCATTATCAGATGATACTGTTAACATTGTGATCATCATTATCTTAATCATATTATCGTGTTATATCATATTGGATATAACCGTA
>NW_028234437.1:26588636-26603636 GCF_977035675.1 Penaeus japonicus | reverse complement strand
GCTTCGTCGACTTCTGTGTCGTCCCTCAGGAGTGCAAAGATGAGGGAGCTTGTAATATAAAATGTTCATGCGGCGCTTATCTATAAGATCTATCATACAATAAGCTTTATAAGATTAAAAACAAATAAATCAAGAAAATGTCTCCCGTGCAACATTTTCAATGAAATGTCGAGGAAATGTGTTCATGTTAAACCAATATGAAATATTGGGGGATTTGACCCTGAAGTTCGAGTAACAAAAAGGGGGAGAGGAAGAGAAACGTTTAGATAATGGACGACCTAACCTGCCAAGATCTATTAATGGCAAATCGATCTCCAGCAAATAAATTATTTAAAACTATAAATGACCAGTACTTCCACGAAATCACTATTTAGGAAGGGATTGGCTAATTCTATTGTCAGTTAAATGTTTTCTTCAATGAACATAATGCACCGTAATTAATTCGAAAAAAAAAGAAAAATCCGGGAACAATATCAATAAGATTCCTGGGCTAGCAATTTTCTTTCCTTTCAGCTTCATGATATTACCTTTTACACTTTTAAATATCTGTTGCAATGTTAAGTATCTGATAGGATCCGTTAAGAGGACACTTCTACCGAGGTGACCCGCGTTATAACTTTCCAAAAACACAAGAAGTTCCAGCAAGGAGCGCGCCCCTGAGCGACAGCCGAGGCATCGGGAGCCGGACCATGAGATTCGTGGATCGGCGCAGGGAGAGGGAGCGACAGCTGGTTTACGCCGCCGTCTTCGGAGGCGCTTGTCAGATGGCACTAACTTTAGCCATTAATTTGGGAAAGTTTGTTTGCGGACAATAGCACTTGCAGAAGTTGGATTTGTCTGAACGGGAATGTAGTGTTGATCAGCATAAGGAATCTTAAATCTTAGCGTTAAGAACATTTTCTTCATTTACAGGATAGTATTAATCATTATCGCAATTGATACTGAAGGACAGACGGTACATAATAGGATATTAAACAAGCAACTTGTATTGACAAATTATTCGCACTCATCGTTCTTTTCCTTTTCTGTATCTATCTTGGGTAATACGCTTTTATCAAGCAAAGAGGAGTATATTTGCTGTTTGGTCAGCGTGTGGGATTTCATGTGTCTTGTGGAAATTGTTTTAAATATATGATATCACAACGTAATCAGTTTAAGTGATGATAAAAGTTTTGTGGGTAAGAGTTCCAATTAAGCAGCGTGTTTCCCAGAATCCTTAAAGTATCTCTTTGATATTTTATTTATATACAGACATGGATAGACAGTTCCGTAATGGAGATTGTCATTAATTTTACAATGATTCGCTCTAATATCATTGTAAATTCTGTACTAATGATAGAGTCGCATCCCACTGACAGTTTACATTATGTTGTGACATTAGTCGTACTCAATTACTTTTCATATGGTTGCCAACAAAGTTTGTTTGCACATATTATGGTTGTGATTATATGATATCATATGGCAGTGCACGAGAAAAATGTTATTTATTATCTGAACGATTCTGTGAACTCGTCAATCATAAATGCTGGATTAACAACAGCTGCAAAAAAACAGTATTCCATGCATAATTTCCGTTTCATGCTTTTAGTAAACGAGTAGCCTTTGCTGCTAATGTTGCAATGTATTTTCTCTCTTTTAAGTTGATGTAGCTTTCTCCATTGAAATATTCCAATGATTCACTTGGTTTTGTCGACAGCATGAAAGCTGAATATTTTGTTCTTTTATTCATTACAGAGATAGAGAGATAGAGAGAGAGAGAGAGAGAGAGAGAGAGAGAGAGAGAGAGAGAGAGAGAGAGAGAGAGAGAGAGAGAGAGAGAGAGAGAGAGAGAGAGAGAGAGAGAGAGAGAGAGAGAGAAAGAGAGAGAGAGAGAGAGAGAGAGAGAGAGAAAGAAGAGAGAGAGAGAGAGAGGGGGGGCGGGAAGTATGAGTGAGTAAGTAAGTGTGAATGAGAGTGTGTGAGTACTAAAAAGAAGACAAGCATAGACTTCCTAACAAATACAACAATAAACAAAACTGTATTTGACAAACACTATTATTCTGTTGTCTTTTATTGTTACATCTTGAACTCATTGGATAAAATAGTAAACACAGGAGAGTAAATATCTTCAAAATGACACCAAATCATCTACCCTACTCTCTCTCTCTCTCTGAGTGTTAGTGTGTGTGTGTGTGTGTGTGTGTGTGTGTGTGTGTCTGTCTGTGTCTGAGTATTATGCACCCTTGAAGAATTTCTCGCTCATCCCTCGGCGTCAAGACTGGGAAAATCGAGCTTACCTCGCGGCGCCGTGAATACATTCTGCTTCCTTCCGCACCGCCGGTCCTCGAGTCACACTCGAGGGAGACGCAAGTGACTGATGTTTCTGGTGCATGGAGATTGAGACGAGAGGGAAGGGCGAGGTTGGATGGAGCGAAGGAGAGGGAAGGGCGAGGTTGGATGGAGCGAAGGGGAAATATATTGGCTTTTGATGCTTGCATTATACACACTTTGGAGAAAGACAAGCGGGAAATATTGCTTGCTTATGCCTGACTTGGATATTGTGTCCTCTTCATCACAGGAAAAGCCTCAGTATTGAGCTATTTTTTCATGTAATTTCTTTTGTTAATAGTTTGTATATTCAAAAGAGGTTTGCATCTACATAATTGTTCGTTACCGCGATCACTATCATGACACAAAATGTTCGATTTTGAACATTTATGTCCTCAACATTTATTTGCAATAATTAGCTTATATGTATCGATTAAAGGTATGGGTCAGATTTCTGCTCGCATTTGACCTTACTTTTATGGTTAACCCGTTGCCAACGGAGGATAGATTTGCTTACACAGGCTCCAGGATGAGATTTATTTCTGATCAAGGTAGCTTCTGCAACATAATTTGATTTTTCCCACTCCCTTTTAGTCACTCATTGTAGAGCTAGAGACATTTTTTTTTTTGTGTGTGTGTGTTTCACTGTTTTAAGAAATTTATATCTGTCATATCACAGGCTCCATCAATTCTGCAGTTGACTAAAATTGTAGTTCAGGATCCATATCAACTCATTTTTGTCTTTGTACTCAATGTGATAGAAGTATTACTGTTTTAGGGGGAGGGGGGGTAAAAAGCAACTTTATTGCTGTCACGAGCAAACACGAAACTTATAACCACCCAAAATGAAGAAGTAGGGAAGAGGAAGGAAACTTGTACTTTTGACAGTGAGTGCCACAATAAAAGGCATCCCTACTGGCACAGGGGCACATTGTAGGCATTGGCCATTTGTTATGATATTATCTCTTCCTCCTCTCGTTCTGCCTGCACATCTTTCATCTGCGGTACTTTAGAGGAAGAGGTCGGAAGCTTGCTATGTGCCATCACTCTATAGAGATAGTGCTTGCTAGAGACAGTAGATGGGTGCCATTCGAGGTTCTCTCTACTGCTGGGGCTAGGAAAAAGTGGTGCCATCTAGGTTTTGGAAGTGAGTTGAAACCCATTTTGCTTAATATTACGGTAGTTACAATAATTATGACTGCAATTGTCAACATCACTCACTCATTACTTATAGTACAATAAAATAACATAGTGATCCAAAATCCCCGAACGCCATGACGCCTATTGTCAGGCAAGAGCTCCTGCGTGATGTATGACGAAAAAACACGTCATCCGTCGTCAACGGGTTAAAAGGTCATTTCATCGAATATAGAAATTTGGGTGAGGTTGACCCTGGACACTGGCCAGGTCTTTTGCGGGAAGAAAGAATCATGACGTTAAATAAATGATAAAAATTTTCCTTATTAAGTAATTAGCTTCACGGAACATGAATATTCAATTTCAGGATATCTCATAGTTCGTCTCCTTAGTCAAGCCAGGACTGTGTTTATTTTAAATACGATAAAATGTTGTGCATGTCGCGTGATTGCGTATGTCTTTAAAGAAACCGACAATTGATTCTTAGCTAGTTTTTACTCCCAGTAAATCTCGAGAGAAAGACATTCCCGTGTTGAGCGCTGCAGCAGGAATGTTCTAATGCAGTGATTTCCAAACTAGGGAGGTGAAGAGGATACAAAGGGGGGCGTGAAGCTATATCCTCAAAAATCTTTTAATAAAAAATTGAAATCATTCCAAGAACCAGTATCCGCCCTTACATACGTGGAAAGTATAATTTTATTAGTCACCGACCCGTTTTTTTTTGTTTTTTTTTGTTTTTTTTCATCGAGTCCATTTCCCCTATTAGCTAATTATCAAACTTTTTTTCGCTTCCTATAAATGAAATGTATAATTACTATCTTACACGTAAGGGAGTTTGGGAACCACATTATCTTCAGTGCCTTGACCTTACTTATTCCTCACAACCTTGCAAGTGTGTGCGTATTTCTTTGTTTGTCGTGCGTTTAATCTACTCGTGATAACGGAATTGGGAATGGAGGCAAATATCTTGAGACATGATGAGAATTTCCGTGCGTGTTCACAGTCGCCATCTTCCAACTTTCACTTGTTTCATGTTTTCTCACTCCTTTTTTTCTAGATACTGAGTAATCGCCAGTTCTAGGGTGAACATATATATTTGAAGCGAAAAACAGTGGGATGTTTAGATGAAGATTAGAGAAAACCGTGAGAAACATTACTTGACATGAAGGAAATTTTTGTTCTTGGAAGAATAGAGAAAGGAATCTAAATATATTCAAGAAAAAAAACTTTGTAAAGATGCTGTCTCTTCTTCATTCAGAATGAAGCTAATTATCAGGATTATGCTTGCATAACATGAAGCGATTCCAAATTGGGAAGAACTGTCTTGTTATATACATGATTAATGTTTTTTTTGTTTTTTTTACAATTCCGAAAAGGGATGCTAATACAGCAACACAAATAAATTATTCATGGAAAGCCTTTAATCAATCAATTTCTCTGTACAGATTTATAACCATTATCTACGTAAAAGTGATCGTGTGTTTCTTTCTGTCAGAACATGCAAACACACGCATGCACGCACAATACTTAAAAAACAAACTAACATGTATTCACATCCAGACGCCAGCGACTGTCACTTGATCCCGGTAGTGGCTACTTGTCCCCAAGCGACGCGTCCCAGGAAGGCCGGTAAAACTTGAACGTTTTTTCAATCTTTTCTGAAGCTGCATAACTTTCGTGGATGATTTCTGCCGCGAGCGCCACTTACATTCTAACTTTGAAACCGATTTTGTATAAAAATTGGTCAAATTGCACCTAAACCTGATCGGTTTTCGTCAAGAGTCGTTCATAAAAGTTCCTTTCAAAGTTTACATGTATATAGTTACGGAAGTTAGTTGACATCTGGCATTAGTTTGAATTATTGAGTCATCATTGAGGAAAAATGAAATACCTATCCGACACTATTTACTTTAGCGAAAGCCCAAAGTTTGATGGTTTGTTGAGGCTGAGTTTTTCATCCTCTCTGAAATGATTTTGCAATTATGATAGAAATCTGTTGCTAATTCTTCACTCGGTTTAGCAATTTCCTTCATCTGTTTCTTTGATAAAGGTAAATCATTTATATTGGTGTGTATATATATATATATGTGTGTGTGTGTGTGTGTGAGTAAAAACATGTATCTGATTATACGCATTTGGGAACGTAATATCCAACTGTTCTCATCTCTCTGCATTGTTAACTTTATCAACTATTCAATTTTTAAAAGTATTTTAGCAACATGACCTAGAAATTGAATAAACATATGGTAAGGAGTACAGTAATAAAATATGGTCAGAAACTAATTAGAGAGTAGTGAACCATAGTGTATATTATATATGCAGTACATTTCATGTCCAACCCTGAGTTGTACTGACGGTTATAATTAAATCTTGAAATTAAACGACCTTCCTAAATTTCATGTTTCAGTTGGGAATTCCTCATTTCGATATTTCTGTATATATAATGTACTTCGTTAATATTACTCGCGTTCGCAGTGTAGTGGTTTTAGTCTCATCCTGACTGCTATCAGCATCGTTGTCATTTTACTGATTTCTCATAACTCATTTTTCTAAGTTGCATCTTCCTTCTCCTCACACTCGCGTGCTTCCTCCTCCTCCTCCTTCTTCCTCCTCCTCCTTCTTCCTTCTCCTCCTTCTTCCTCCTCCTCCTCCTTCTCCGCTTGAACAGTCCGCATCATCATCATCATCATCATCAGACACTTCTTTTCTTTTTTTAGTATTTTCATAGTCTTTTTCCTCATTTATGGATCCTCATCTTCAAACAAGATGCACCTGAAAATGCTAATGAGGAATTTTTAATTCGAGAGGAAAAAGCGAACTGGGTAATTACGCGTATCCCTTTCATCTTGTCTGATGGCTTTTTAAAGAGAGGTGAAAAGGCTTGGGAGGCTCGGCTAAGGTTCCTCTCCATATCCGTGTGGACTTGTGGACGATGATGGTAATGGTAATAATGATAACGAATAACGATGATGGTAATGCTAATAATGATAAAGAATAACGATGATGGTAATGATAATAATGATAACGAATGACGATGATGGTAATGATAATAATGATTAGGAATATCTACAGCTGTGAATTAGTTATCAAGAGATACGAAATACCCGAATGGGAAGCGCTCAAAAAGTTATTTAATATCGAATAGAACTATCCTCAGACAATGGATATAAAAGAAAATGGAATCACAAGAGAAGGACGCGGTTGCCGACTATGTCTCTTTATTGAAAAACAAACAAACAAATTTAACAGTGGAGACAGGAAGTGACAATATGAGGGAAAGAAACTAAGCCTGTTTCTTTTTCCTTTTTCTTCTCCTTTTTTCTTATTCGTTAACCTTTAAATTTCAGGCAGTGATGGGTAGGGAGGAACTGACAGGGGATAAGAGAAAGGGGTAACAGTGGTTGCATTTCTTTTGTCAAACTGTCAGCATTATTTCCATCGTCATTGATATTATTTGTATCATTATCATAATTTTTATAATTGGTACTATTATTTATATCATTATGATAATTATTATTATCATTTGTAGTAGTTACTATAATCATTATTGCTATTAGTATTGTCATTATCATCATTATCATTTCAATTATTATCATTATCTATATTCTTATTACATTCTTATTACATTCTTATTTATATTCTAATTATATTTTTATTTATATTCTTATTACATTCTTATTTATTCTTATTCATATTCATACTATATTCTTATTTATATTCTTATTTTTACCATTGATATTGTTGCTATCCTCATGGCTGCACGGTAGAGCAAATTAGATATGGTCTATGAAGCATTAAAATCAATGTGTTCAAGTGCGGCACCAACTAAACCTCTCAGATTCCGAAGCATCCTTTTCTAGAAGCCGACATTTTTTTTTTTTTTTTTTTTTTTTGTACACTACAACATATGCAATCCGGGTGTACATTTTCCCGCGTGTGTTGAGAATCATTTAAAGGTTGGAAAGGGAAAGTTGAAATTCTACAAGAATTATATATATATATATATATATATATATATATATATATATATATATATATATATATATATATATATATACATATATATTTTTTTTTTTTTTTTTTTAACAAATGAAAAACCATAAGTTCGCCCGAGGTTGATCGCCGGAACTCGAAAATTCCCGGCCAATGGAAGTTAAAAAACTTCGAAAAACAATAGTATGCTTATTAATATCACGTTTAGTTCTTTCGGTTGGATGTGTTACGAAATGTTATTGAAAACCTGCAGTGGACTAGAGCCGCTCGAGCGGAGTTTTATAAAGGCGGCAAAACAAAGTTGTTTTTTTCATTTTTTTCTTATTTGTTCTTTCTCTTATTACTATCATCCTCGTCAAACTCTTACTACAGTTATCATAATTACTATTAATCCTTAGTACCACACACACACAGACACACAGACACACACACACAGACACATACACACACACACACACACATATATATATATAATGTGTATATGTGTGTGTGTTTGTTTGTTTGTTTGTTTGTGTGTGTGTGTATTTGTAATAAAAACGGCGATATGAGGAAGCACTAAATGAGGGGCAAAGGAGGCAACGCTCGAAAACTAACTCCCTTCCCGGCGAGTCCCCCCCCTCCCCCCCTCCCTTGCGCCTGCGTCTCTCGCCCTTTCCGTCCAATCCCGCTGGTCCTCGCCGGCGTAAAATTCAAACGCGAGGCAGGCGAATGAGATCGAGGAGATTGGCTTTGCAAGCGGATTCCACTCCCGGGTTCCACTAAATCGCATTTTGTCTCGGCAAAAAAACACAGAAAGAAAAGGTTGTTGACATCACTTTCGAGTCTGAAAATGGACATTCCTGGCCCGTTATCGTTGGCCAAAAAATGGGGTAAATACTTTACCTCTTGCATGGATACAAAATATTTTAATGGTAGAACAGAAACTTCTACAATAGATACTATAGATGCACAAGGGAAGATCTTATCCAAGTTAATGTGACAAGGCTTTGCTTTTAGGGAAGGAGCTTCAGCATTTTACGGTCTATTTCCTCTCAGGAATCGCAACGTTTAAAGTTCGAATTAAATATAATGATTGTGTCTGTCCATATACATATTGAGAAAAGTAGGAAGTCAGTGACGGCACTAATGTGCATTCTCTCTCACTGACCCAGAATACATAGACAATTATACAAAAATATACAAATCCCTGACTGTGAAATGGGTTAATCTTTTCTTGTAATCAAACTCATTATATTAATCCGATCCTTATGTGAATGGCTTAGCAAAGGCCATGCAGGTTGAAGGTTCTTGCAGGAACCCTCTGTAATAAAAGCAATTGCAATATGTAAACATCGAGGGAGGGAGCTGTAAGGAAAATTGGCAAGCTGTGAAGGGAGCAGTTTGCGTTGAAGTTTACGACTTTAGATCTACCATGTTCCTGGTTCAGAATAAAGAGTAGAATGCGCTCTCGCTCTCTCCTCACCTCACCTCTCCTCTCTTCTCCGCCCCCCCCCCCCTCTTTCTCTCTCTCTCTCTCTCGAAGATAATCAGCATTCAGCAGTTCCTAGTAGCGGACATATGCCGTCAATGGCATATACATATAACAGTAAATCTGTCTTTTCCCGTCGTCCGGGGTAAAAAAAATACATATCAGCAATTTGTATGCATCAAGAACATAGTTTTATTGTTGATAAGGCGTCTTTCTCTATTCATCTCTCTCCGTGTAAGTGAGACTCACTCGCTCAGTAAAAGATTTGCCATTAATCTCTCTGGTGGAGAAAGATAGTGGGAAATCTTGCTACTCAATTTCCTCTGGAGGTAAAGTGTATATATTCTATGCACAGTGAATTTAAATCTATATAAGTCTACATTAGTGAAATGTATTAACTGGTAAACGAAAATAACACCTATAGGAGTAATTGTCGACACCAGTACAGTATATGTTGGATTTCCATGCCTAATATTTTCCTCCGAGGTGCTAACAAGTGCATCCATGAATCGATTTTAATCTAAGAAGGGACGCATAAGAACGTGTGTAAGTTCTCATGTCATAAAAGACGGCGCTTTCATGAAGCAACAGCAGTATAAAAATCGTTGTGAGGAAGGCACAGAGCGAGTGAATAAATGTGATTACAAAAGTGCACTGTCATTGATCTCTGTGTAACTGGAGGTGCTTCAAGGCTTCCCGGATAAAGGGAAAACAGTTTTAATGATATAGAGGAAACCCAAGCTGCAATAACCTCGAGCGATTGCAGTTCACCAGAATTATATGGAGAAAAGGGTTTCAAAATGATTAAATGATCATTTTAGGCCGTGGAGTAGCTTTGCTCATACGGAGTCTTAGTCAAGTCCAACATTATCTTTCATGGTGTCCAGTCATTCAAAACGAATTTTCACAACTAATCCAATTTAGGAAATGCATGAGCAGACCAGTGGTCGAAGTCGTGACTGGAAACAGTTCCCATGAAAACGAACATTCGCTTGTTTAATTATTCAAATATTTTCATTGATGAGTTGAGTTGATGAAGTCTCAGCTGAAGAGGAATGAGTGGCATTTAAACCTCATTTGCTCTTTTATTTTCTAATCATTCAAGAAGTATCCAAACAATAAAATGAAGCCATATATAGAGCGAGGGGGGAGGATAGATAGAAAGAAAATATTTAGTTTGTCAAGAGGATTGTAACATTTTGTTGAGTCTACACTTACATCAGATAATACAATGTTGCCGAATTTATGAGAAAAGATAACCAGCTTTGGAGACATTGATTGCATCCGACATGAAAAAGACTCGGGAAGTGAATCGTTAATTAGATTGCAACTTTGCAATTTAGATATTAAAAAAGATGATCAGTCTGAAAAAAAAAACCAAATTCCGATAAAAGATGAAACCATATTCGAATTATAAAGAAAACAGCCACTGGAGTCATTTGAATATACCCACTGTTACATAAGAGAAAGTTGTGTTTGAAACGAATCTATGAATTGCATTGCAATACTCAATAATATTTGTATAATTTTTTATTCTTTTTTTTCAAGGAAAATCTTTCTATTAATAATTCAGACGCAAATGATTTGGAATTACTTTGTATCACCGCCAGTGTTAGTCTAATTTCCACACATACGCACATGCACACCTTCTGAAACGCGTACGCGCGTGCACACTAGCAAGCGCATTCAGATAAAACGTACATATGATTTTAAATATACGATGTACATCGTATTTGCGTACGTACACCGATATGATAAACCTAAAAGAAAGTTATGAAAGAAGAGTACAGTTTTCGTGCACTAACTCAAGTTGCAGTTTGCAAATTCAGTCTCAAGTTTGACAGAGATATCCGTTAAATTCGTCATGTTGGATGAGGTACGTGAAACTACGATGGTTCTGAGAAATACAAGATTCATCATGTTTAGCGAATTTCTTTACATTTTGAACAAACAGGAGCATATTTTGTAGTTTTACTTGATATCATGTAATTTGCATTGCATCTCTACGACAAACACTGTTAGGAAATGCCTGTCAATAGAGCTCATCTGCAATAGAGAATTACTGCAACAATTACTGCACGAAATGTGTGCAATATCGCAGCTGGAACGCACCAGTTGTTTGAAGCAAATTACAGGAGGATTATAGGTCTCGAATAACCTGTAAGGACTTTGAAATTAAAAGGTAAACAATTCTATATGTTTGGAATATAAAGACGAAAAACATCGCGTCGCTCGTTCCTTTGTAGAAATGGTATGTTGCATCTGTGTTGTTTCTTTCGTGCATGGCAGCATGTTTATATCTTTATGAATTCATCATAGAGAGAAAAAAATTGGAAATCGAGAGGATTCATTATCATATATTTTTGAAGTAGAATTGTTTTAAAGTATAAACTGCACCTTCAATTCCTGATCGGTTCAGTAACGTTTTTTCCACCATTACACACAACGTTGCCATTATTATCATCATTATTGTCATGAATATTATGTTATTATCATCATCACCATCATCATTATCACTATCGTTTTCTAATAAGCTCGTAGCGTACCCTAGTCAACACCCTCGTGTTAGACGTATGGCACGCGTGCCCAGGGTTGCCGACCTCTGCCCTATAGCTTTGGCTTTTCCGTAGCCTTGGCAGAGGTAGTGTGCGTCACTCCGCTGTGTCCGGGATTTTTCCATGTGTGTGTGTGTGTGATGCTAAGGTTAGTTCGAATGTTCCAGAGATATACCTAAAACCATTATTTTGCTGTGAATAGTCCATATATATATATTACACATATCCTCATTTACAAAAGAAATAATGAGCTAAAAAAAACGTATTACGAGTTTTAAAAAAATCCTTTTTCTGTACCAGTAGAAAGGTCTTTTCGCCACATAGCTTGGAGGGATCCTGTCTAATTTTATAGAATCCGGCAGTCCATATGTTTTTTATTTATTTATCTTTTTATTTTTTATTTTATTTATTTTTTTATTTTTATTTTATTATTATTATTATTTTTTTTTTTTTTGGGGGGGGGGGATTTTTATTCTAAAAGTTTTCAGGATTTTGGTGTTTACATTGTTTTTCTTAAATTCGTTTCTACCTCATGTAGGCTAACTAGAAAGTAGTTATAAGTTGAAGTTATAGCAAGATGCCTTAAGTCAAATGTGTTCCCGTTCATTCTAATAAATGTTCATATTATTTCATTTCTCAAAATGAGTATAAAATCCCCTAGTTTTGTTTGTGTTACGCGAAACAAGTTTAGAATTTGAGGATTAAATAAAGAAATAAGAAATCATAGAGAGATTGCATTAGACGTGATGTGAATTAGTTATGCGGTTGTACATTGCTGTATTGACAAGCGGGAGACCAAAAATATATATTTTGGACTTCAATTGAAGTCTAGATACACTGAGCGATGCAGTTCTGATGCACCGCGAAAATAGCAGTTCTTTATTTTTCATAGATTAGCACCATTTTCCCTCGAGGAAATTTTGAGCTTAAAGGCTTTTTTTACAACGGCGTAAGTGCCGATGCGCTGACCATTTCAGCTTGAACAAAGGGTAAACTTGCTAATGTTTTCTGCGCTGACTCTCGGGGAAAAAGATGCAGAATTGGAAATATTTTCGATATCTGCATTTATTTTATTTATTTATTTATTTATTATTATTTTTTTCGTATGCAAAGGTTAACGTTTGTTCATTACTTTATATGAATGTGATAGAATTGGCGGGTCGATTACGATCATCCTTATTTTGATTTACTAATATTGAAAATACTTTTTTTTTTCTGCTCGATGCTTAAAAAAAAAAACTGCTCATATCATTTGTATTATAACATTACTTTTAATCCAGAAAAAAATACAACGTTTCCATGCACTGAAAACTTCGTTCCAGGGAATTTCGGATACAAGTTTTAAAGTCCGCTCGCTTGCGTGGCGTGTGACAACGAAGTTATGGTTAGATGTCAGCATTAGGTTAAAATATAGTTATTTTTTTCACATACACACACACACACATACACACACACATACACACACACAAACACACGCACGCACGCACGCACACACACACACACACACACACACACACACATACACACAGAAGCACACACTAATTCTTAGAAAAATAAATATATTCAAACAAACCGTAGAAAAATGTTAAAATGTGATGTAAATTTGTATTCCGTGTTTTGCTAATGTCCAAGTTGATTACCTCATTCTAAATATAAAGCGAGTTCCCGCATTTTTTTTTTTTTTTGTATTTTTTTCCGTTTTTTTTTTTTTTTTTTTTTTTTTTTCATTTCCAAAGCTTTGTCATATGTCTGTCCACCCCGGCGAGACGAGGAAAATACGTACATTTATTGGTCAACAGTATTATTTTATTTCATTCTTTTGTCAATAATATTTTGTTGGAGCCTGGTTATCTTTGTATTTATCAGTCAATTTCATCCAAGGTACAAGATAAATGATCCCACAGTTGGGAAATAGAACAAACTTTGGTCCGAAAAAAATGCTGAGAGCATAGGTAACTGGGTGCCATTTCGAGGCAATTAAAACAATTATCTTTTAGAAACTTGACGGGAATATAAATGCCATCTTGCCTTAACATTAACTTTGCAAATTAACTTTCAGTCCGTGTCTTTAAGATGCCCACAATTCAAGTGATCTAATTGTGTTTCATAAATGCTCACAATCGTATTAAAAGCCAACTGCAAGTGAGTGGGAGAAGGAGAGTAAGTATTGGCTGAAACAGAATATATATACTTACGTAACTTGGTTTACAGATCAGTTATTGTGAAGATGTGAAGGTGATAGGAGTAATTTTTTTTTTTTTTTTTTTTTTTCACAAGCGGACTGTTACCCTCTTTCGTCCTCTACCTTTTAAAACTCCCGTAATTCTCGAACTTGTAAAGGCCTTTCTTTTTCTGTTTATTTTTCCTTAAATTTTGTTTTATTTCTATTTATTTTTAAGAGGACAGAACTTCAAGTAGTGCTGCATCTATTCTTTATTTCTCTCTCTCTCTCTCTCTCTCTCTCTCTCTCTCTCTCTCTCTCTCTCTCTCTCTCTCTCTCTCTCTCTCTCTCAAATCATTAAAGCAGTGAATCTACTGTCGCGTATGTTTGTTTCAAGATGGCGAACCATGGGCGCATATCTCTCCGTGACCTTGTAACTACTTGGCCACTCAAACGTCAAGACCCAGGTCAAACGGTGCGTGCAAACGTCAGGTCGACTGCAACCGCCACATGGGTAACTCCCCCTCCCTCCAGTCTGCCATCATGACCTCTGGAGGACTCTTGGCATGACCCCTCGCATGGCCGGCCCGGCTGAAGCTTTGAGTCACTCGCGTGTCTTAAGCGTTTCCTGCAAGACGAATCATAATCACTTTACTAGCATTACTCTATCATTCTCTTCACCAAATAAACGGACATGCAGCTGATCGCTATTTCCCTACTCCAACCTACTCCAAGCCACAATACTCTCTCTCCCTCTCGCTTCAGGATCTGTTTTCGTTCATTGCCGGTGAAGGATAAGCTGCGAAACTCGCCCTGCAACAGAAACATGATATGTATAAAAAAAATAGATATTGACATAATTCATATTGCCCCATGAAATGATTTTATGAAACACTTTGTTTAAACGGTATTCCCGCCAACGAAAACATTTCTATTTCCATCTGATAGATTGACAATCTGACAATCGCTTTATATGAAATGATTTGCTGATTTCTGTTCAGTGTCACTATGATGAGACTCCTAAAAAATAACTTTAAATATACACATATATGGATATGTGTGATATAGATTGATAAATAAATGAATGAAAAATAAACATATATGTATGTATATATATATATATATATATATATATATATATATATATATACATATATATATATATATATATATATATACATATATATATATATATATATATATAGATAAATATATAATATATATATATATATATATATATATATACATACACACACACACACACACACACACACATACACACACATATATGTATATATATATATATATATATATATATATATATATATATATATATATATATATATATATATATATATATATATATATATATATATATA
>NW_028234437.1:26571136-26573636 GCF_977035675.1 Penaeus japonicus | reverse complement strand
GTGTGTGTGTGTGTATATATACACATAATAATACTATATCTATATCATATATATATCTACTCTATATATATTATTATATAATACTATATAATATAATATGTATATATCAATAAATATATTATATATATATATATATAATATATATGCGAATATATTTATATATTTACATCTTCCAATACATATACTATCTAATATATAAATATATATTATATATACTAAAAATACTATATATATAAATACAATATAAATATATATATGAATACACACACACACACACACACACACACACGCACCACACATAAATAAAAAATATATAAAATATATGTCAGTAAATATAAATATTACATACATACAAACAAACAAACTATACATATAACTCACTATATATATATACTAACATATAAAATATATATATTACTATTTACTATATAAATATATGTCTGTCTGAATGTCTGTAGTATATCCTATCATAATCATCAAAAATATATCTATCTATCTATATATAACAATATATACAACCATACCTACCTACATACCTACATCCCTCCCTCCTTTATATCTAAATCCATATATTCTATCTAGCTATATATAACAAAATATATATAACTAAACTATATGATATGTCGTATATGCATATACATACGCACACACATGTGCCTATGTGTGTGTGTTTGCGTCCCGCTAAAGCGAAAGACCATTATGGAGAATATCAGTCAATGGCTAAAATGCTTTCCAAAGTCTTTACACAGGGGAAGCGGAAACCTTCCTGCTGTGTCCGGCCGGCTGCTTAAAAGAGGAGGCTTGAAAATGCGAGTCTTCTTTCCAAAAGAAGTCACTGCCATTTGTAAATGTTTCAGCACAGAAATTCTGCAGGTGGTCCGTAAATAAAGCTTACATTAGATTCTCAACTTGTGTCTCTTTTCAAAATGACTTAAATATCTAAGGTGTTCCACTTCAACAGCTCCGAGAGGGATATTTCGGTCCGGAGTGTAAGGTTTAACTGGAAATTCCTATTGAAACGAAATATTCCTCTTCGCTGGAGGTGGATGGGGAAGGGAGGTGTATTATTGCCTTTACATTCGAGGTCGACTATGAATAGCATTTGCTTGCTTTGTGCTTGTGGTTGCGGTACTATGTTGTGAGGCTCGGCTTATCTTGAATACCGGGTTTGCCGAACGAGCTAAGGATTGACCAGAAGTAAACACATCGCAACGTATCCTGCCGTGGCAGAACAGAGCATGAACCTGAGCGTTCAAGGACAAGAGATAAGGTGTAGATGGTTCTTGGAGGAATCAGAACTTCATGCGGGATCTTAATCGTAAATACCTCGTTTGATATATTTAAGGTATACAAAGTATGTTTAAAAGTAAAGTCTTTTGTGTATGACTGCGCTTGCTAGTGAGCGCGTGCGCGTATTCTAGAACATGCTTGCGGCATGTGCCCTCGTGTGGAAATTAGACTGAAACTGATAGTGATACAAAGTAATCTCCATATCCTTTATCTCTGAGTTAGAAGCAGAAGCATTTCCTCAAGAATGTAAAAAACAGATATTTCATTCCAGACAGAGCTTAATAGTGAAATACAATTCACGGTTTCATCTCTGTAGTAGGTTCTTTTTGAATTCTTTGCTTATAAGATGTAGATATTTCAGTAATACGGGATTTATATTATTTTCCAGTATATGTTCATTTGTGATTCATTTGCTATTAAATATTTGTATGTGATATGTATCTATTGTTGATCCTCATTAGCTATGAAGGAGAAAAGAAATGTTTATACAGAAAAAATGTATTTATTTCGCAAAAATAAATACAGTTTAATATTGTAAATTATTATTTTCAGCACTGTACGATGTTATAGGGACGACACTCCTCACGCTCACACGCTGTGTTAAAGGGCCGATACTCTACATGTCCGTATGCTGGATTACAGGGGCCAGACACTTGCACACGCCCATATGCAGGATCACAGGGGCCTGACAGCACACTTGGATATGCTGGATCACAGGGGAGTCACCACTGCTTAAGCCCACAAGCTGAATCACAGGGGTCACGATACTGCACGCTATGTCGAGTACTTCCATAAAGAAGAATACACACACACAAAAAAAAGGCTGGAATAAGAAAACGGAAACTGAGATTCCTTTCACTTTTTCTATGTTCCATTTTATCAAAAACACGAGAGTCGGTACTTACAGAGTGGCAGGGTATTCGTGAGTGAGGCCCATCGTTTAGGCTTAACTTTCCAAATCAGCTTGGAACATACCCCCAGGCATTCTCAGCAACAACTTAAACAAGTAAACTACCTTGAGAAGGTGAGGTCAGGTTTCGTGATTTCCGATTACCATATTTCATTTCCAAAAATATGGGAAAATAGACCTTAATCCACCGACAATCTCCAACACAGCTTTCTCTTTTGGAATAGAGAACATGTTATTCTGTCTCCGGTGGATCTCCTGTACATTTCTAATACTTTCGCTAATTAGACCTTGAAATTTTAT
>NW_028234437.1:26551136-26558636 GCF_977035675.1 Penaeus japonicus | reverse complement strand
CGTGTACTAAGACAGAAATAACATGAATTGTTTTGGGGTTAACATGGGTGCGGGAATATGCGTGAGACTTGGCTTATCTTAGAAAATTCGGTTGTAAAACACCAAAGGGTCGTTCGAGCAGAAGACGTAAATATATTGTGACGTAATCTGGAGTGACATAACAGAGCATGAATGTGCGCGTTCAAGGACACGAGATAAGGGTTAAATATGGCCGACTTTTGTAAGACATTAGCTCGGCTGATGTACGTATAGAGAGCGGGGAAACACACAAACACACATACACGTACACAGTTTCGCTCTCTGTCTACATGTGAGAGTGAATGTGAATGAACACTGGGTATTAACGCTACGGGAAGGCGAAGCAAATGAGGAAAGAAGAGAGAGAAGGAGGAAGCAGCGAAGGAGGAGACAAAACAAGTCAAGAGAGAAGTTTAATTGAAATGAGAGAACTTACAGGAATGCCTAAACTAACACGCAGCCAGAAGCCCCGTTGAGAGGACATTCCAACCCGAACACAATGTGTGTGTGTGTGTGTGTGTGTGTGTGTGTATGAGTGTGTGTGTGTGTGTGTGTGAGAGAGAGAGAGAGAGAGAGAGAGAGAGAGAGAGAGAGAGAGAGAGAGAGAGAAATCCGAAGAGTATTTATTAGAGACATCGGACAACCAAGAAAAACTTTCGATTTCAATGAGGGATTGATAAGATGGAATGTAGCTTGGAATGGAAGGGTGTGGCAAACAAAATAAAAAGAATAAACCTATTATATAATTCCCATACTCACTCTCTCTCTCTTTCTCTCGCTCTCACTCACTCATACTCGACCTCACATTCACTTACTCACTCAAGGATGCAAACGCTGTACGAATATTCCAATAAAAATATCGCCCTTAGGGAAGGAAAGGCTACAGCATCTTTGAAAATCAAAAAATTAGTTTCTTCCTTTCTCAATGTAAATCGTCCAGCGCATGTCTACCATTTATCTTATATCATGAAATAGAAATGAATCATAAATGAGGATTAATAATTTGTATAAAAGAGAGCAGATACCTTCATGCTGAAGGTCCTGCCACGCATTACTCATGATCAAAGGCAAAGTTAAGATGAAGCCGGTGATTCAGTGTCTTTTCGGCAACTGATAATTGCAGTTGAAGAAAGAAACCGTCTCAGCCGAGAAGAAAGGCGGAAGAGGTAAGAATATTCCGCTGACTCATTGTGCTTAATTAACATAAATTATGGTAATACATATCGACTGAAATGCTTTTGGCCGAAGCACCCGTTTAGCATATCACACGAGGAGAACTATCAGCATTGAAATGTACTATATTCCGCAGGTCATAAGTATTCCAATCTCATTAATCCTATAATGAGGCCAACCGCTTAATTACCAGTCCCTTTGAACATTCCCCAAAGAGCCAGACCTTGCGAGATGTAAATAAATCTTTGATAATTAACGCTGTTTCTCGCTGTGCCATTTAGTGCCTCCGGTAAGATGTGCTTCAAAAGGTGCCGCCAATTGGGTATACCTGGCAGTAGTTTTACGTGAACGTTGCCTGGTTAGAATTAAACAATTAGAGTCATGGAATCTTCTAACCAGGGAAAAAAAAAACAGTTTAATTCTTGCTCAAATACCGCAGCTCGATACAAGGTAACTTTCCGTATGCTTCGGTAAATATCTGTCTTATATATATGTATATATGTATATATATATATATATATATATATATATATATATATATATATATATATATATATATATATATATAAAGTATTGTAAACGAAGCCATTCACTGCGATTTGGAAACCGCTCTCATTAAACTCGAATCCAAGAGTTGCCACAAGCCTATGATTCCAAGTCTGTAGATGAGGGAAGGTGTTCGGGAGGTAATGATAAGAAACCTATTAATACGATTTCTTATAATTCCATCCATCTTTATGCATGAGAGAAAGAGAGAGAGTGAAAGAGAGGAGGAGGTGGGAGAGAGAGAAAGATAGAAAGACTTTTTTACCTTTGACAAGTGAGAGAGGGTGAGAGAGAGAGAGAGAAAGAGAGAGAGAGAGAGAGAGAGAGAGAGAATGAGAGAGAGAGAGAAAGAAAGAAAGAAAGAGAGAGAGAGAGAGAGAGAGAATGTGTGTTCGTTCACGCGCTTGTTAGTGCGGGTAATATTTCATAATGTATTTTCTTGTGACTTGAAGGTGTAATTTCCCGTCTTATCATATTACATTTCAAACCCCTGATTAATGTGCTCTCTCTCTCTCTCTCTCTCTTCCCTATTTCCTTTGTCGCACTTTCCTCGCTGCTCCTCTCCTTTCCCTCAAATTTTCCTCTTCCTTCAGTCTCCCTTCCTCCATTGTCTTCCACAAAAGAATAGAACAGAGGATGAATTCGTCTCCTCCAGCTCTCCTCGTAAGGTTCCCTTCCTCACGAGAGATTTCCCAGAAAGATTGAAGCTTAGCCTCGCTCTGTGTCATCTCTTTGATGACGGTGATCGGATGCCATTTGGTTTTGTTATATCTGGTGTAAACCCCTTCCATGTGGATTAGAGATCTATTGGATAATTGCATCCGTACGTGAGTAGCATGTGGATATCTTTTCACATCCGCATCCATATGGTGGTTATACTATGACCAAACTATCATTTCCACATCTAATTATACGATACAGTTATTAAATGTATCGGAAATTTGTAGGAAGGAAGGGGGGAGAGGGAAAGGTTGAGAGGAAAGAAGAGAAGGAAATGAGAGGAACGTAAGGGAGAAAATAGAGTGATTAGATGGAAGCAAGAGGGCAGAGGATGGGGAGGAAAGATACAAAATATTTTCTCTTGTTTTTTATCTTATCTATTATTTTTGTTTTAGAAAATGAAAGATCAGAATAATGCGTACGTCACCATAATATTTATGTATTTCTATTACTTCCCTATCCACAAACACGAACAATAAGTTATCCCTGTGTATTTGTTGATTGATTATAATCCTGGTCCAAAAAAACATATTAACCGCTAACGGATAAGAAGGAATACGAAGGAATTATTCTCGTACTGTAGTAATACCGATGATACTAAGCTTCAGGGCGTAGACTATGCTATTCCTATCATCCGTTTCCAGGGAAACCAATTACAATAAAACAAAGGAAGGGAATCAGTCATCCACCGACAGATCTTTGTGTTCATCCATCATGGTAGACCTAAAATAACTGGTCGGGTTTACGATAGCAATCCGCCAGCCTGCTCTTCCACGCATCCGAGCGGAGGAAAGTCCACTTACGCGCGGCACGTTTCATCCATTAATGCACAGGTGGAGCAGAGGAGAGGAAAGGACCATAACGACCGCAGTGATTCCCATATAAGGAGGTACTTTGAGTTTTAGGAGAATCTTTCGGTTTGATGAATGATGTTCGGGTAAGGGGGGGGGGGGTTGGGTAGTTGGAAGTCTCTCTTTGACCCCCAACCGTTCTAATTGCTCTCTCTCTCTCGCGCTCTCTCGCTCGCTCTCTATCTATCTCTATCTCTGTCTCTCTCTCGCTCTCTCTATCTCTCTCTCTCTCTCTATCTATCTCTATCTCTGTCTCTCTCTCGCTCTCTCTATCTCTCTCTCTCTCTCTCTCTCTCTCTCTCTCTCTCTCTCTCTCTCTCTCTCTCTCTCTCTCTCTCTCTCTCTCTCTCTCTCTTACTCGCTCTACTCCCTCCCCTTTCTCTTTTTCTCTGCCCCCCCCCCCATCCTCATTCTCTCTCTCTCTCTCTCTCCTCTTTCTCTTTTTCTCTATCCCCCCATCTCTCTATCTGTCTATTACTCTTTCTCTCTCTCTCTCTATCCCCACACCCCTCTCTCTCACTCTTTCTCTCTCTCTATCCCCCCCTCTCTCTCACTCTCACTTTCTCTCTCTCTCCCTTTCTCTCTTTCTTTCTCCCTCCCCCCCCTCTCTCTCTCTTTCTCTCCTCTCTCGCCTCTTTCTGTCTCTCCTTTTTTTATTATTCTTACTTCTCAGTATTGTTTCTTTTCATCTATTTATTCCTCAGTGTTTAAGCCATATAAATGTTTCTACGATCTTGTTTTCCGAATAGCCTAGCCATTCAGTTAGGAATTTAGATAAAGAGAAGGTAAGGAGTATAGTGATAAACGTATTTTATTAGAAAATCAACCAAATACTATACTATATATGCAGTGCACATTATATCCATCTCTTGACTGCGATGACGACTGTAAAGTTATCTTGAAAGTCAATCGCATCACTAATTTTGATGATACTCATTTCGATAGTACTATAATTGACGCGTTCATAGTTGGTATTACTATTAAAGTATCTTATTTTCTCTCCTTAGGAATTCCTCGCTTGAACCACCTCCCTCTCCATCATCTTAGCCTGCCTGTTCTTGCCTGTTCTTGCCTGTTCTTTCTTCTCCTTCCGGGTTTTCTCAGTCTTGTTCTCAGTCTTTGAGTTATCGTCTTCAAGGAAGGCGAGCTCGGCGATCCCTTTCATCTTCGCTTCAGGCGTATCAGAGGCAAGTAAAAAGGGCTGGTCGTTTGGGTGAACGTCTTCCCCATATTAATCTGTGGTAAAATGACGAAAGTAATGATGATTCCGGAGATATTCAGTTGGCGTAAAAATGCATTGCCAAATAGAACAATTGATAGCCAACAATTGCAAAAATTGGAGTTAAATGGACAAGGTTGCCGACAGTTTTACTTGAATTAATGTTTGACAGGAGAGGGGAACAGCGGCAGGAGAGAAGGGAACGAGGCCAATCCCGCGTCACTTTTGAATTCGAATCAACCCTTTACGTTGGTCAGCGAGGGAGCAGTGAACAGGGAGAGAGGAGCATGGGTCATAACTTTTCTATATGTTCTATCAAATTATCAATATTAACAATTATCAATACTATACTTTTTATTGCTTATCATAATCACGTATACGGTAGAATGAATTAGATAAATTGAAATTCATGTCTTCAGGGGGGTTACCGACAAAATCTTCCAGATCCTGAAAATTGGTAAAAAACAGCACTCTGTCGACAGTCTCTCAAACTAACCCTATAGAATACGAGCCGGTATGCATCCACTCGCGTAGGATGGAAATTACTATAGAGTGAATAAGTGCTCAAGTAAAATTTACCAAATATAAATCTTTCAAGGTGTCTGTCAGTTTGAGGTGTCGCTGTGTATTCATGTTTATGCAAATGTTTCTCTGTGCATGTAAATGTAAATAACATTTAAAACTATTGCATATTGTTTGCTAAGTTATTTGCATAATACTTTTAGATGTTCAGAGTTGTTTATCGTGTTTATTTTTATTTATGATTTTTATCAATAACAAAGGGAAACCACACGTTCAACTTAGGCACAGCTGGTCGAGGTGAGAAAGGACACAAAGTGCGGTTGTGAGTGTGTATTTTTTTTCATATCCATTTCCATTATGATTTCGATAACCATTAACTAGAGTCGTTCTATTCAACTAGAGTATAAGCAATCTCAACAGGATCCACTATAGGCCTGCACTTTTAAGTTCTGTTTATCAATCGGCCACTTTATTCGATCAAATTGTAAGAAAAACCAGCGGATAGAGAATAATACGCATTTTCTTCAATCAGATTACATTCACCAGCGGTAAACAATCCTTTTGTGACTATTCCAAGAATATGTTAGTTACAAAATGGTACGTAAACCCGCATCGAACAAAAAATACACAATGTACTTATATCTAGGATGGTGTTTTTTTTTTTCTCTCTCTCTTTCCTTTATATGTATTTAAAACAAATTTCGCAATGAATATTCCTATTCATATCATTTCTTCGGATGCCCAAGAAATGGTACCTCTTACCTCCATCCATCATTTGTATGATGAATTTTAAAGAAGTGAAGGGACAAGGGATCGGCTTGAAAGTCACTCTGAATAAAGATAAAATAATATTTCTCCATATTCCCGATCACATCTTAATATCCAGAACTACAAGTCCCCTCTAACTTCGTTTCCAAACATTTCGCGACCCATATTGTCCAACCGAAGAAAATGTGTTTGCGTCATGTTCATGCGATGCTAAAACGAGGCAAGGGAGTCGCTCTTCTTATTAAGGGTTGCTGCTGGGGATATGAAGTGTTCCTGAGCCAACAAATTGGAGCACAGCGGCTCAGCAGACGCTTATGGCCTTCAACCGGGCACAGAAGAGGGATCAATGTTCCTTTTTCAGTGAAATCAAAACGTAAAGAGACAGGCTTGGAATACTTGTCATGTTTTAATAAAGGCGAAATAAATAATTGCAGCAGTAAGATCCTCACATACATACCCAGAAAGAGAGAAAATTTTGACTTTGTCAGTGATTGCATTATCATTCAAGGGATAAGATATACTTTTTTTTTCAGTCTGATGACTTTTCTTCGCGTGATGTATTTTTAATTCCTCCACGGTATGGAAAACGAAAAATTGTTGGAAGGGAAGAAATTGTCCTGCAGGGAAAGGGGAAGGAACATAATAATAATTGGAAGGAGAGATGGAAGCCATTTTGCAGTAAGGAGTTTGTGCCATTACGCTACACAGAATCAAATTTCATTTCCCGGGAAATAGTCCAGCAATGAAATTGGGGTTTCTATCAGCGAAAACGAGCGTAAAAGATATCTATTGGAGAGGATGCTGCCGGACAAGAGAGGAAATGTCCAGTGTGTCCTCGCCCGCTTCGAGGCAAGGAGCTTTTGTTTAAGGAGCTGAATGTGATATCCAGGAGTCATATCATATTTCTGTGCCAGCTTGTTATCCTCCTGCAAGGCCGAATAAAGTCACCGGAAAATAGACAGAAAGAGAAACGTGGAAGAGGAAAAATAAAGGAATCCATCTTCTTCGTTTATATGATACTCACTTCCTTCCCACTCTGCGAGATTTGCCAAATATTTTTTATTTTTTTTCTGTCTCTCTATACTCCTGAATCACATCTCTCACTCGTCCCGGTCCCTCGCCGTTTCCCAGCTCTCTTCCTGTCTCGCCGTGAGCGAAAGAGACGTTTGATCTTGAGTTAATGTTGCGATCTGTGACCCAGTGCGTGCCTTCTACGTGCTTGGCGAGACGTGTTCGAAGGAGATAGCGAGGGAAATGCAGCACTAACATTGATGCGATGAAAACTGTGATACTACGACCAATGATACATTTGAATACCTTTGCCAATACCAATGCTGTTGTTATCACCATAATTATATATTGGATGTTTCTGAATTGCTACGTTGATAAATCTGAAGATGGCGTTAATGTATCAACTTTTGTCATGAAATGCATTTTTAATCCATGTGTTGGTACATACAGGAAATATATTTACATTCTTATTCATATCATACAACAAACAAGCAGAAATTACTCTTTTTATTATGATTTTGTTTCAATTTGAGCTCCATCTAGCATGTTGCCGCTTGCCTAAGTCTGTTAAACAAAGTTTTCCACTGCCTTTAGTAAAAAAGAAGAAATTTCGGCCTGTGCATCTCCGAAGGCAAAAGGTTTCCTCTTCTACGCATCCCAAGCACTCCGGCA
>NW_028234437.1:26533636-26536136 GCF_977035675.1 Penaeus japonicus | reverse complement strand
GATCTCTGACGCTGGCGGAGGAAGAGAGCAATCACTGCCTAAGGGGATACTATTTTCTTTTTTATATATCAGAATATTAAGATAATTATTTTCTCTTTATAAAAGTTCCTAATTTCCACGGGATAGTTTTTTTTTATTAGACGCTATTATCCTAATTACTGCGATAATAACAGCGGACAAACTTTTACGCTAAATCTCTGTCAAAACTGCAAAAAAAAAATTTTGTACGATCAATCTACCGTCTATATCTTAATCATAAAGTGCGATAAGAGCTTTTTATAGAACTTCCGAACCAGCACATGAAAAGGTTTTGCCTCAGATAATAAAGTTTACGTCTCTATAAGGGATTCACTTTTTTTTTTTCTTACTGTGTTGTTGTTTGGAGCCCATCATTCATGAAGCTCCTGGTGATAGATAATAATTATGTCGATGAAGTCTTGTCATCCCCCCCTCCCCCCCAAAAAAAAATATATATATAAAAAATAAATAAAAAAAATGTCCAGACGGAAGAAACTCACAGATGTTAACACAAGGAAAATGAGGAGGTGAGACTGAACGCGTAAAAGGAAGGTACTGGTTATGATAACGTTGATCCAGAGGAGTGATTGCAGCATCTCTCTCTCTTTCTATTTTTCCCTCTAACTCTGTCTTTCTCTCTCTCTCTCTCTCTCTCTCTCTCTCATCATATATTCATATATAAAAAAATAAACGGCTAAACGGCTTAGGAAAATAAATGAATAAATATATATACTCTCTCTCTCTCTCTCCATATGCATTAATAATCTTTTTGTGCGTCTCTCTCTCTCTCTCTCTCTCTCTCTCTCTTTCTCTCTCTCTCTCTCCCTTTCTCTTCATAAATCCATATTTATAAACCAAACGGCCAAACGGCTTAGGAAAATAAATGAATAAATATATATACTCTTTCTCTCTCTCTCTCTCTCTCTTTCTTTCTCTCTCTCTCTCTCTCTCTCTCACACACACACACACACACACACTTTCTCTCTCTCTCTTATTACTATTATTATTAACAGTGTTATTGGTGTAATAGATATTTTTATTATTGTTGTTATCATTATCCTCATCTTTATCATTAGTGGTATAATCATAAATTTCTCTATTATTATCAGTATTTGTATGATTTTAGGTTTTAATCTTTATTTCATTTTCTTTTCTTAATTTCATCAATAAATCCAATGAGACTCATGATTGGTTCCTTTTCTATATTTCTGTTCTTTCCATGTTATTTCAAGGAAGAGAGAGAGAGATAGAGGGAGAGAGAGAGAGAGAGAGAGAGAGAGAGAGAGAGAGAGAGAGAGAGAGAGAGAGAGAGAGAGAGAGAGAGAGAGAGAGAGAGAGAGAGAGAGAGAGAGAGAGAGAGAGAGAGAGAGAGAGAGAGAGAGAGAGAGAGAGAGAGATAGAGGGAGAGAGAGAGAGAGAAAGAGAGAGAGAAAGGAGGAGGAAGAGAGAGAGAGAGAGAGAGAGAGAGAGAGAGAGAGAGAAGGGGAGAGAGAGAGGGGGGGGGGAAAAGAAGGGGAGAGGAGAGAGAGAGAGAAAGAGGGGAGGGGGAGAGAGAGAGAGAGAGAGAGAGAGAACTGGGGGAGAGGAGAGAGAGAAGAGAGAGAGAGAGAGAGAGAGAGGAGAGAGAGAGGGGACGAGAGAGAAAGGAGGAGAGAGAAGACGGTGGAGGTCCGTGGAGGAGAGAGAGAGAGAGAGAGAGAGAGAGAGAGAGGGGCAGAAAAAAAGAAAGAGAGAGAGATAGAGATAGAGAGATAGAGAGGCAGAGACCGAAGTATAAACCTCGATGAAGATATTTCATCCATTTTCATAAAAATAAGAAAAGTAAACATATACATTACCTACGGCCATATTAGACAACATAACATCAAAAAGCTTTCTTAAGCGTTTCTCTTGGACATTTTGAAAGCTTCTATCGTTATGGCCTTTCAGTTTGATTGTCCGTTTAGTATTCTCTTCATCTCTAAAATCATCATTTTCTAAAAGTATTATATCACAGCGATTTTAGTTATTGTTGATAACGAACTTGAATATGGATCGAGTCCAGAGTGCAAAAATACTAGTTTGACATCGTCAATACTGATGCCACGTGGAAAGAAACGAACACCAGATATTTATGTTCGGGCTGAATAGGGTTTTAACGAATGTCACTTGATCCAAGCAGTGGTTGCAATTGCTTGCATTCATGCAACATGAACAGGTAGACCCCCCGGCAACCCTTGGGAAAGTTTTTTTTTTTAGTCTTCCTTGAAGAGCATAACTTTCGTTGCTGATTTTTGCGAGGAACATCGCTTACATTTTGGCTTTGTAACCGACCTTGTTTGGAAGTCCTGCTTTTAAATCTGATCGGTCTGCGGTTAGAATAATTCATAGGATTTCTTTCCCCAAAGTGTAGTTGTAAAGGGCTACGAAAGTCAGTTGATATTTTGTATTATCTCGAATTTTGAAGTAAACCTGTATCTGATATGAATAATTGAAAAGAAAA
>NW_028234437.1:26491136-26493636 GCF_977035675.1 Penaeus japonicus | reverse complement strand
AACAACAAAACAATATATGACATATAATATATTATTATATATATAATATTTATATAATATATTATATAATAATATATAACTAATATATAATAATAATAATATACCATAACACACAACCACACACACAGATATATATATATAATCTAATATATATATATATATATATAGAATATATAGAATAGCATATATATAAGATATAGTATGATATATATATATATAAACATAATATTATATGTATATAGCTATATATATATATATATATATATATATATATATATATATAGATAATATTATATATATAATATAGTTATATATATATAATACATCCAACACACAACAACTACACACACTACACACACACACACTAAATATAGTATATATATATATATATATATATATGAGGATATATATAGATATATATATATATATATATATATATACAAATACATATATATATATATTATATATACTATATATATATATATAAATATAAACTATATATATATATATGATATATAGTAACACACATATATATAACATGCACACACCACACACACACACACACACACGCACACGATAGTATATATATGTATAATATATATATTAAACTATATATATATATATATATATATATATATATAGTATATATATATATATATTATATATGAATAATATTAATATACATACATACAAACGGGCTGTGATAATGTTTGTGAAGAGTTTATAAATTACTGCCTTTCTTTTTTTTTCGCTTTTTCCCCCTTAAGACTATTACGTTTTTTTTTTCCAGGATTTCGGAGTTTTGATGTCTCTTAGGCGTTTGTTTTAAAAAATTGGCTAGTCTTACTGCCACAATATCTCCTGCATCTTAGATGATATCCGCACTAACGACATCTACTTTGGTATATTTCTCTTTTCATGCCTCTCAGTGCCCTTTTTATTTCTTTTATCGTAATGTTTGGGATGTCTGCGATTGTTTGTTTGCCTCCGTTCGTGGTTGGTCGTTTGAGTGGTATAAATCGCTATTTAAATCTACTATTTTGATATTTTCATTTTTATTGCATATCACTTCTCCGTCGGGTTTCTTAATTGCATACATTTGTTTTTCCCCAATTCTGAGCCTCCTCTTTGTCGTCTTAACGTTGGTGCCAGAGAGCAATGCTTCATGTATTTTTTTTTTATGTTTAACACATCAAACCACATGACATCTTTCTTTTCGTTTATCATTTAAGTTGACTTTGCTAATTCTATTTTGTCTCTGATTGATGTTATTTCGATGTTGCTATGCTATTTCATAAGCTTTTTTGTGTCCTTTCAGTAGAAAGCTTACTGAAGTATATTAACATCTTTACCGACTGTTTCAAGTGCAGCTTCCTTTATCATCTCATGGAATTGGTCGTTCATTTGGTCTATGTCAAGATCTTCCTCGAGGTTTGAGTATCTGACTAAATTCTTAATGTTAGTCAGATTAACGGGTGGCGGCTTCTATAGGAGCTTCTTCTGTTCCCTTCTCAGCTATGGTCGCTGCCGACAAATACTTTATTTATAGCTCCTACGTCTTGCACAATGTCGCGCCTGTTAGTAATTAAGTCAATTTTGTTTTTAATGCCGGATGGCGATTATCCATGTCCATTTCCTCCCGGTTCTTTTTTTTTTTTTTGGAGACTGTGATATTGAAGGACCGAAATTCGATTAATTACCATTTGTCATTTTATTTCTGGTGATGCACATATATAAAAATAAATATATAATATATTAATATAAATATATATATATAATATATATAATTAATTTGTGGGGGGGGGGGGGGGGGGAAAAAAAAAAACAACAAAACTAAAAAAATACAAAAAATATATATACTACTTTCATACGACACAGTTACCAAACAAACAGTACACACACACACATACACACAACACCATACAAACACATCACACACCACAACACACATATAAGCTAATATATATAATATATATATATATATAAGATATATATATATATATTAATATATATATATATATACACTTACTTTATCATTCATTATATATATATATCCCTAATATATATACATACCGTATATATATATATATCAGTATATATATATATGAATATATATATATACTATATATTATATATATATATATCATGATATATATATATATATAGTATATATATATATATATATATTTATTAATATTTACATATATATATATAGAATAATATATATAACTAATAAATATTATATATATATATATATATATGCGTATATATATATATATATATATACAGCACACACACACCCACACACATCACACACACACTATATATATATATATATATATATTATATAGTAATATATATATATATCTATAATATATATATATATAACATATACATATATATACATATATATATATTGTTAATGTATATATATATATATATAAATAATAAATATTTATATATAATATATTATATATATAGTAATATACTTATACATACA
>NW_028234437.1:26453636-26456136 GCF_977035675.1 Penaeus japonicus | reverse complement strand
TTTCTTTTTCCTTTATTTTCATTTCTTTATTTTTTCATTTTTTGAGAGAGGTAGTTATTGCTGATTGCGAATGGACCTTAACGCAGAAATATCATAACAAGAAGGCTCGGGGCTTCCGTCTGTCAGAGAAAACCCTGAACCGTCACTCCCTGGTAGAAACGATAAAAATAAATAAACAAAAAGCAGATAGCATAGAATTCCTTTCTAATTCTGATGAAGTGGATTATTTGAGTAAATTTCCAAACAGTTATCTGTGCGATGTCTCATGAAAATCGTTACTTTCATGTTGGTAATGTCCTTATTTCTTTTAGTCATCCTCCCTTCTATTGCCTACGCTTGCTCCAGTCGGCGCATGAGATTCTTGCTTTACGTCGATCAGACTGGCTTTCGGGGAAGCCTTGGAATGAGGTCGGCTGATTCGGCAGGTCTCTGTCGAAGGCACAAAAGCACTCTGTCTCTGAAGGCACGCTGGATTTGGTATCCCGCTTGATCAGCAACTGCCTTTCCTGAAGGCAATCCTGCAACCACTATTTCCCGATGGAACTGCATCTGTGCGTCCATTTCCGGACTTGCCTCTGGCTTCACCTGAAGGCAGTTAATCTGTCTGGGCCATTAAGCGCATCGCGGCGACTGCTTGAGGCTGTCGGCGATGGGGAGTCTGAGGCCGAGTCCTCGATTTGCTTCGCTCTCTTCCCCTTCTGGTGATGCTGGGTTTCTTATGTGTGTGTATCTATCTATCTATCTATCTATCTATCTATCTATCTATATCTATATATATATATATATATATATACATATTTATGTATATATTTACACACACACACACACACACACGCACATATGTGTGTGTGTGGGAGAGATGTGTGTATATATATATATATATATTCACGCGCACACGCAATATACAGTTATATATATATTTTTTTTTTTTTTTTTTTTTTGTGTGTGTGTGTGTGTTCTAACAACGCAATATATGTTTTCGACGCATTTCGACGATTAAATCTAAAACAAAAACAAATGTCAAACAGGAGCCGTCGGTCCACCCAACTGATAGATACATCGACGTCGACGTATGAAGAACCAGAAAGAGAGTGAGTGAAAGACACATGTCTGCCCGAGACAAACTTCTAAATTTAGGTATCCTTTTCGTAATCCCTTTTCCATTCCAACCACCCTTCCACAGGCGTCAAAACTTCCTCCAAGCAGTCAAATCCACCTCATGTGGAAGAAGTGGCTCCCTTCCCTCCCTTGCTCCTCCTCTTCTCTCGCCGAATGAGAGTGTGACATGAACTTCTTTGACCTTCCGAACTTAGAGGCCGTTTCAAGGACGTGGTCTTGAATGTATTCAGGAAACTGCTTGGAAGTGAGTGAGAATGTAAGCGATGACAACAGAGGAAGACTCTCGCTCGAAATGTCCTTTTGAATATATAGCTTTGATGTGAAGACCATTATAATCCTTTCTTTACATGAAGAGCCGAAACGACTTCAGCGTGGAAACTAGGCGACTTATGAAGCTGTAAATAGTTCTCATTCATTCGGTTATCTCTTTAATGTGTGGTGTATTGCCACGTCCTTCAAAATATTCTTCGTCGTGTCAAGTTGTTCATTTTTTTTTTCTTTTCTTTTAGCATCGTGCAATTTCTATCTAATTGGAAGCAGATTCTCTCTCTGTTTCGTTCTTTCTCACTATCTTATTCATCCACTCACGCTCTCTCTCAACATCTCGTTATTTGCATGATTCAACGACAATAGCAGTACGGGAGCCACGAAAGCACTGTGTTTGCTTTCTGCGCAGCCTGAAAAAATCCCAGTGTCCCCGCAATAAAAAATCAAAAACACTGCAATTACAGTTGAACGTCAGTAACTGAAATTTGACGACTAATAAAGGAACAGTATATCGATGCATTTTTTTGTTTATGGAGAGAGCGTGCGGACCTGATGTGTTTTAGGCCGCGAACATACAGTGATTGTTTCTTACTACAGGTTTGTCATTAGGCTATATATTTTTTTCTATATACTCATATTGAGGGTAATGTATAAATTTACACATGGATAGAGAGGCATAGGGGCGCCACGCAAGGCAAACGCGTGGGCAGGAGTGAGACCCCCTGGAGGTGCGACACCACCTACTAGATCAGCTCCTAGGAACACTTAGTCATCCCTCCCCAGAGAACCCGCCGCTGGAAGGCCACCTCAGCGGGAGGAAGAGACTGGCCAGATTCAGAGCAGGCTCATCCGAGGAAGGAGTTCAAGCTCCCGCGCCACGTCAGGGCGGTTCCTTTCGGGGTTTTATATCATAGCTCATATCCTATCATATTGCACAGAATATCAACAGTCTCTCTCTCCCTCCGAAAGTTTGCCTCACTCAGTGTATGGACACCCCCTTAAATGAGGACGAAGAGGAAAGAGACGAAAGCTAAGTTTGACCATTTGCATTCGGTGCGCCTTTGGCTCATCAGGCAATCGCGTTCCGGGCACGACTGAGATGTCAGAGCGAGGA
>NW_028234437.1:26317329-26423536 GCF_977035675.1 Penaeus japonicus | reverse complement strand
TGATCGCTTTCCAACGAGTCGTCAATGGTTGTGCCACAGGTCACTTGGTGCTGTAGTGTTGAGGAAACACAGTGATAGGTCTAATAAAGCTCAAATTAGGTATTATCGTCTATTCGCGTTGGATACTTACAAAAATCATCATTTAGAGAAAGAACCGAGTCGTTGATCAACTTAACTACTTGCTCACCTCTACATTCACCGTGGGGACATGATGTATGACGAGCATTGAAATCTCCTAGAATTTATATTTATTGTTTGGCAGACTGTCCTGAGACTAGCAAAAAGCTCATCCATAGATTAACCTTTTATCAGGTGGACAGTAAGCTGAGCGTATAGTCAGATACGTGTTATTGAATTTTTTTGCATGCGACGTGTTTCCAAAGTAGAATTAATCGTCACTTCAATGAAAGGAGAGATTCTGGTGGATGTACATAGGCGTGACTCGTCCCCCTTCCTCTCGTCTTCTTTCTACAAAGTGGTTAGTTTCTTAGCGATACGACTCGTCGAGACTTGGTCGTTTAAATGGCTATTCTTGTAGTACGATAATATCGGGGAGCATAGGACGAGGTAATAATCTAAGAGAGTTTTACTTTTGATCTAAGACTTCGACAGTACCATTGTATGATGGTATACGCGTGGATTACGTTTTATGGGGTTTGGAAGTGCCTTGTCCGGTGGTTTTTATTTTCTTTTTTGGAGGGAGGCGCCTCCTCCTCTCCCTCGCTTCCGAGGGCTCTCTCGGGAAATTTTTGGAGACAGTAGTCTCCATGGCCGCGCCCCCTCCACCAGAGAGACGCCGACGGAGGATGATCTGCTCTTACGAGCAGAACTACCACCAGACGAAGTTCTAGTGGGGGTCGCCTGACGAGAAGGTGCGATCCGGATTGTGATTTGGTATCGACCTCCTTAAGATGCTGTTTTTGCTGGGTTGATTCAGCAATTTCTTTAATTGTCTTATTCAATTCTTTGATCTGATTCATTAAGTCCCTTACGTTTCTTTTAATTCTGCAATTTCCTGATCTTTAACTGCGAGCTGCTGATTAACACTGCTTGCATTGGAAACAGTGTTAGTTACTGCTGAGGCGTAAGAAGTATTGGGTTTGCTTGTCAAACCTTCCACTTTCTTCTTGGCCTCACGGTAGCTAACATCGTGTTCTCTCATGTATGCTAATGTCTCAGTTCCTTCTTCAGGCTACTGCAATCAGCAGAGCCTGACTGATGGGACCTCCACAGTTAGCACACTTGAGTGTCTTTTCCGTGCATTCAGTGGTATCGTGATCTCAGTACATTTACCGCAAGTGAATTTGTTAGTATCCTTATCATGCATCTTAATGAGGTGTGTCCAAATTTTTGGCATCTATTACACCGCATTGGCTTTGAATGTAAGGTCGTACTTGAACAATCCTCATATCCGATTTTGACAGTACTTGGAATTTTATTTGAAGCAAAGGTCAAGAAACACAATCCGGTCTTTGTTCGCGCATTCCCATCTTTCTTGGTCATGCAATTTACGTCCACAACGATTTAATCATTCATAGCACCCAGAATTTCTCTTTCTTCCATTGTACTCAAATCCCTGTGAAAGATTACTCCCTTACAGGTATTTGGGCCAACAGGAATAGTTACTTTTACTGTAATGTCATGAATCTGCGTCAGCTTAAGTAAATCGTTAACCTGAGACTAAATTGCACTTTCACAAGGAGGCTACCATCTCGCAACTTTCGGACAAAATCAAAACTGCCTCCCACTTGACCATCAAGGACCTTCTTAATGATAAAGGGGTTGACATTCTGCAAGGATTGATTTTCTTTCATGCAACGGATGTTCACGCACCTTCGTTCTGGGAGGGATATTAATGTGTCGTCTGGGTCGGTCATTGGTCGGGGTTCCATTATTGGTCAAAGTGGTCTTAGAGTGGTTCTGAGTCGCCCCTCCTCCTTGGGAGGAGGAAGGGTAGCCGGGAGTCAATCATACTGGGTGTCGGACCAGGTCCGAACCCCTGGCCAAAGCCCGTTGTCCTGAGGGGACTACCTTTTCACTTAACTATTGTTTCAACCTAATCCCAATAGCTAAGCGAGGATAAAATAAAACAAGTCTTACAGTTAATCGCCTCACCCCCCCTTAGTGGAAGCTGGTTGCGTTCTCCAGTACCAACTAAGGGATCGGAGTTGTATGTAAGGCACCTTCCTACCGCCGAACCTGCCTAGTGCGAGGGACGGTAAGTTAATGCCCACCCCCCAAGCGAATACAGGAGCTCACAAGGAGACTCCCGTAGGCTCAGGAAAGTCACACAGAAATATGGAAAAAATTTAGGAGGAGAGAAAAGTTGCGCCCAAAGGACGCCCCAGACTACTGGGCCTCCCTACCCAGGGGTCACAGCCCGTAAGGGCTACCCTGAGGTAGAAGAGAGCTGCGGGTCTGGGGTGGGGGCTGTCTACTCTACTGTAGGCTCGTGCTACCTTCAAATAACAAAGCACTGAAGGTGCAGGCAAGGCACTAGAAGTGCAAAAAAGTCTGAAACCAGCGTTTACTCGACTAGTTTACGCTACGAAAACACAGAAACAATAATGCCAAGCAAGACAAGAGGCCCCGAAACCAGGGTAGCTCCTGTGTCACAAGACTTATGGTTTATTGCTGCTGCGTTTTTTTATAAAGAAGCAAGGTGTGAGGCATTCAAAGTCTCATACACGAGTGTGTGGACGATCCAGCTTGCTTGCTTGCTTGTTGGATTTATTGGCTATCAACCAGCGGCACAAGCCAAGGTTATTAAGCCAATGATTCCATTTTATTTTATCAATCTATATAAGGTCATAAAGTTTTGTCTCCTTTAGAAAAGTGATTACTTTACTAATTATTCTTTCGTTGTCAGAAAGTAAATTTTTTATATTATATTCTATGTTTTTAATTTGAAAATAATTTTTTATTTTTTCTCTTTGGTTTCTATATTGGTGGCATGTTGTTAGAATGTGTGATATAGATATTGTTCTATCACATATGCCACACTGTAGAGGGAAACTTTTTTCTATGTAGGGAGTGAGGTGTGTGTATCGTGTGGCATTGACCCTCAATCGGGCCACCACCACCTCCTCCCTTCTAATTTTTCTGTGGGCTGTTTCCCACATTTGAATTTCTTCTTTTATTTTGTTGTTTAGTGTGAGGTCGGTCCACTCACTCTGCCACAGGAGATGGATTTTTGCTTTTATAAAAGAGACAAAACACCTGAGATCTGTATGGATAATACCAGGCTCCAGATCGCCAGTCGACCCGGCTAGTTTGTCACCTGTTCATTACCATGGATACCCGAGTGTCCAGGTACCCATATCAGTTTGATTGATTTTATGGCACTATGCATTTTACGAATGATATTACCCTGTATTTCATTATAGGTGGTTTCTAGTGATTTAATGGCTTTAATTGAACTTAACGAGTCTGAAAATATGACTATTCTATCGTGGGTCGTCGATAGGGCAAAATCTAAAGCTTTATCAATTGCAAATAATTCCGGCGAGAAAGATCGATGTGCGATTCGGCAATCGAAATCTCAACTGACATTCAGTCGACCATACACCCGCTCCCACACACTCGTCTGTCTTGGACCCGTCGGTATATAAATGAAAAAAGGAAAGATGTTTAATTAGGATCTCTCTGAACCTCTGGCGTACCTCCACCTCCGACACCGTGGCTTTGGCTGATGGTAGCCAGTCTACAACAGTAGAAAAAATTGGGTGTTTCCCACGGTGCTATATTTGATTGAACCAGGGTATCGATGGTAGAGAGATCTATACCGACTTTTTCTGTGAGGTCATGGAGTCTATTGCCCAGCGGCTTCCGCCGCTATACTGGGGCCCTACCTGCCGGTGCAAACCTCTCCTGCTGGCATGTTGGGGCTGCCTGGCGACCTCTGCGGCATAGGTCAGCGCAAGCTGGCCCGTCTAAGACGGAGGGGAGGTACTCCCGACTCTACCTCTAGGCGCTCGGTGCGAGTGCACTTAAGGGCTCCAAGACAGACTCGTAAACACGCATTCTGTACTACATTCAAACCTTTCAAGTTTGAGCTCGTTGCCGAGCCATACACGATTGACCCATAATCTACTTTAGACCTAATCAGGGATTTATATAACATCAGTAAAGACTTTCTATCAGCTCCCCATTTGTGTCCAGAAATGCACTTTAATAAATTAAGTGCTTTTTGACATTTATTCTTTAACTGACCAATGTGGTCTTTCCAATTTAATCTACTATCAAAGAGTAGTCCAAGAAATCTAGCTGAATTTTGAATAGGTATTGGATGGTTGTCTAGAGTTAGCCTGATGTTGGCGTTTCTCCTATGTGTAAAAACCACGCCAATACTCTTTTTAATGGAAAACTTAAAACCCCACTGGAGGCCCCAGTTATGAATCATATCCAGTGCCATTTGGATCTGATTTGCCGAGAACTCTGCATTATTGCTGGAGTGCCATAATGCACAATCATCGGCGTACAGTGAGTATTTAAGATTCCGAGGAGGAGATGGTAAAATGTCATTTATTACACATAAAAATAATGTTGGAGACAAGACACTTCCTTGTGGGACCCCGTTTGCCTGGACAAAAATGTCCGAGAAAGTGACGTTGTCAGAAAATAATTTGACAGAAAACGTTCTGTCAGAAATGAAATTTTGGATGAAACAAGGCAAATTTCCACGTAATCCGAAAGCATAAAGTTTTCTGAGTAGGCCATGTCGCCAAGTCATGTCGTAGGCTTTTTCTATGTCTAAAAATACTGATATCAAAAAATGCTTTTTGGCAAATGCCTCATGAATGTGACTTTCCAGTTTTACTAGCTGATCGAGAGTTTGGCGTCCCTTTCGGAAGCCGCACTGCTCGTCAACTAGTAAATTTCTGGTATTTAAAAAATGCAATAGCCTACTATTAACAATTCTTTCCATGACCTTGCATAAGCAACTTGTCAACGCAATTGGGCGGTAAGAGATGGCGGATCTGGGATTTCCCCCTCCTTTCAATATGGGAATGATGTGGGCGAAGTGCCATGAATTTGGAAAAGTCTGGCTTTTCCAAATATCATTGTACACTTCTAGCAACTTAATCATGTCATCATGATTAAGATGCTTTATCATCTCATATCGAATCTCATCGGGGCCTGGGATGTTCCTCTACAGGCTTCTAGGGCTCGGACAAGCTCATTCTTTGTTAGATCTTTATTGTAATCAAAAATATCTCCTGTGGCAAAGTGAATTGGTTGCAGCTCGGCTGCTTCCTTGGTGGTCAGGAATGCAGGGTTGTAATTTTCCGAGCTGCTTGTATAAGAGAACTGCCTGGCGATTGTGTTAGCAATGTCTCTAGGTGAATCATAATTATTTCCCTCATGCAAGATGTTTCTGATTTTTATTGATGATTTTTTTTCTATTTATTCTATTTACTGTGGACCAAACCTCTGAAATTTTGGTGTTGCTGTTTATCGTAGAGACAAACTCCGCCAGGAGTCTCTTTTGGCTTGTCTGATTGTTCTACGAGCCCTAGCTCTCGCTTGTTTGTAATTGCGAAAGTTCTCGTTTGAAATATTATTATGGAAAAGCCTGTAGGCCCTATTTCGTTCACATAGCGCTCTGCGGCAATCTGGTGTCCACCATGGAACTCTATGCTTAACGCTATCTGTCGAAGTCTTAGGGATGGTTGCCATTGCTGCATTTATAATACAATTTTGAACATTGTTTACTTTATCATCAATGGTTTCTCCAACAACTTCGAGCTTGACGCTCTTTGTGAAGGTGACCCAATCTGCTCTTTTTACGTTAAATTTGGGTGCTGAAGGCGTCCTCGAGGTGTCGCATGAATATTGAATACAAATAGGAAGGTGATCGCTTCCCAACGAGTCGTCAATGGTGTGCCACAGGCACTTGGCTGCTAGTGTTGAGGAAACCAGTGATAGGTCAATAAAAAGCTCAAATTACGGTATTATCGTCTATTCGCGTTGGACTACCATCATTTAGAAGAACCAGATCAGAGTCGTTGATCAACTTAACTACTTGCTCACCTCTACCATTCACCCGTAGGGAACCCCATGATGTATGACGAGCATTAAAATCACCTAGAATTAATTTATTGTTTGGCAGACTGTCCTGAATAGCAAAAAGCTCATCATAGATTAATCTTTTATCAGGTGGACAGTAAGCTGAGCATATAGTCAGATACGTGTTATTGAATTTTACTTTGCATGCGACGTGTTCCAAAGTAGAATTAATCGTCACTTCAATGAAAGGGAGATTCTGGTGGATGTACATGGCGACTCCGCCTCCACCCCTTCCCTCTCGGTCTTTTCTACAAAGATGGTAGTTTTTTAGCGATACGACCTCGTCAGAGACTTGGTCGTTTAAATGGCTTTCTTGTAGTACGATAATATCGGGAGCATAGGACGAGGCTAGTAATCTAAGAGAGTTTAATTTTGATCTAAGACTTCGACAGTTCCATTGTATAATGGTATACGCGTGGATTACGTTTTATGGGGTTTGGAAGTGCCTTGTCCGGTGGTTTTTATTTTCTTTTTTTGGGAGGGAGGCGCCTCCTCCTCTCCCTCGCTTCCCGAGGGCCTCTCTCGGGAATTTTTGGAGACAGTAGTCTCCATGGCCTGCTCCCCTCCACCAGAGAGACGCCCGGCGGAGGACGATCTGCTCTTACGAGCAGAACTACCACCAGACGAAGTTCTAGTGGGGTCGCCTGGACGAGAAGGTGCGATCCGGATTGTGATTTGGTATCTACCTCCTTAAGATGCTGTTTTTGCTGGGTTGATTCAGCAATTTCTTTAATTGTCTTGTTCAATTCTTTAATCTGATTCATTAAGTCCTTTACCGTTTCTTTCAATTCTGCAATTTCCTGGTCCTTAACTGCGAGCTGCTGATTAACACTGCTTGCACTGGAAACAGTGTTAGTTACTGCTGAGGCGTAAGAAGTATTGGGTTTGCTTGTCAAACCTTCACCTTCTTCTTGGCCTCACGGTAGCTAACATCGTGTTCTCTCATATATGCTAATGTCTCAGTCTCCTTCTTCAGGCTACTGCATTCAGCAGAGCCTGACTGATGGGGACCTCCACAGTTAGCACACTTGAGTGTCTTTTCCGTGCATTCAGTGGTATCGTGATCTCCAGTACATTTACCGCAAGTGAATTTGTTAGTATCCTTATCATTGCATCTTAATGAGGTGTGTCCAAATTTTTGGCATCTATTACACCGCATTGGCTTTTGAATGTAAGGTCGTACTTGAACAATCTCATATCCGATTTTGACAGTACTTGGAATTTTATTTGAAGCAAAGGTCAAGAAACACAATCGGTCTTTGTTCGCGCATTCCCATCTTTCTTGGTCATGCAATTTACGTCTACAACGTTTTGGTCATTCATGGCATCAAGAATTTCGCTTTCTTCCATTGTCCTCAAATCCCTGTGAAAGATTACTCCCTTACAGGTATTTGGGCCAACAGGAATAGTTACTTTTACCTTCATGTCATGGATCTGCGTCAGTTTAAGTAAATCTTTAATCTGAGACTTAAATTGCACTTTCACAAGGAGGCTACCATCTCGCAATTTTCGGACAAAATCAAAACTGCCTTCCGCTTGACCATCAAGGACCTTCTTGATGATAAAGGGGTTGACATTCTGCAAGGATTGATTTTCATTCATGCATCGGATGTTCACGCACCTTGCGTTCTGGGGAGGGATATCAATGTGTCGTCTGGGTCGGTCATTGGTCGGGGTTCCATTATTAGTCTTAGTGGTCTTAGAGGAGTTCTGAGTCGCCCTCCTCCTTGGGGAGGAGGAAGGGTAGCCGGGGAATCAATCATACTGGGTGTCGGACCAGGTCCGAACCCTGGGCCAAAGCCCGTTGTCCTGAGGGACTACCTTTTCCTTAACTTTTGGATCAACCTAATCCCAATAGCTAAGAGAGGATAAAATAAAACAAGTCTTACAGTTAATCGTCCTCACCCCCCTTAGTGGAAGCCTGGTTGCGTTCTCCAGTACAACTAAGGGATCGGAGTTGTGTGTAAGACACCTTCCAACCGCCGAACCTGCCTAGTGCGAGGGACGGTAAGTTGGTGCCCACCCCCCAAGCGAATACAGGAGCTCACAAGGAGACTCCCGTAGGCTCAGGAAAGTCACACAGAAGAATAGAAAAAATTCAGGGAGAGAGAAAAGTTGCGCCCAAAGGACGCCCCAGACTACTGGGCCTCCCTACCCAGGGGTCAGCCCGTAAGGGCTACCCTGTGGTAGAAGAGAGCTGCGGGTCTGGGGTGGGGGCTGACTACTCCTACTTGTAGTCTCGTGTCACCTTCAAAATAAAGCACTGAAGGTGCAGGCAAAGCAGAAAAAGCTGTAAGTACAGTACTTTACTTTAATTTTTTACTTTAACGAACAAAGAAACAATAAAATCTAGCGAGACTAGAAGCCCTGAGACAGGGTAGTTCAAGTGGCACCAGATTGTAGCTTATTGCTTCTGTGTTTTTATTTAGTGTGAGGCATAAAGAGTCTCATACACGAGTGGACGATCCAGCTTGCTTGCTTGTTGGATTTATTGGCTATCAACCAGCGGCACAGGCCAAGGTTATTAAGCCAATGATTCCATTTTATTTTATCAATCTATATAAGGTCATAAAGTTTTGTCTCCTTTAAAAAAGTGATTACTTTACTGACTATTTTTTCTTTGTCAGATAATAAATTTTTAATGTTAAATTCTATATTTTTTATTTGAAAATAATTTTTTATTTTTTGTCTTGGGTTATTGAATTGATGGCATGATGTTAAAATATGGTTGATGGATAAATTTCTATTGCAGTGTTGGCATTGTGGAGGGAATCTTTTTTCCATGTAGGGAGTGAGGTGTGTATAGCGTGTGGCATTGACCCTTAATCGGGCCACCACCACCTCCTCCCTTCTAATTTTTCTGTGGGCTGTGTCCCACATTATAACTTCTTCTTTGGTTTTATTGTAGATTGTGAGGTCGGTCCACTCACTCTGCCACAGGAGATGGATTTTTGCTTTTATAAAAGAGACAAAACACCTGAGATCTGTGCGGATAATACCAGGCTCCAGATCGCCAGTCGACCCGGCTAGTTTGTCAGCCTGTTCATTACCATGGATACCCGAGTGTCCAGGTACCCATATCAGTTTGATTGATTTATTGGCACTATGCATTTTACGAATGATATTACCCTGTATTTCATTATAGGTGGTTTCTAGTGATTTAATGGCTTTAATTGAACTTAACGAGTCTGAAAAATAGGACTATTCTATCGTGGGTCGTCGATAGGGCAAAATCTAAAGCTTTATCTATTGCAAAAAGTTCGGCAAGAAAGATCGATGTATGATTCGGCAATCGAAATCTCAACTGACATTCAGTCGACCATACACCCGCTCCCACACACTCGTCTGTCTTGGACCCGTCGGTATATAAATGAAAAAAGGAAAGATGTTTAATTAGGATCTCTCTGAACCTCTGGCGTACCTCCACCTCCGACACCGTGGCTTTGGCTGATGGTAGCCAGTCTACAACAGTAGAAAACTTGGGTGTTTCCCACGGTGCTATATTTGACTGAACCAGGGTATCGATGGTAGAGAGATCTATACCGACTTTTTCTGTGAGGTCATGGAGTCTATTGCCCAGCGGCTTCCCGCCGCGATACTGGGCCCTACCTGCCGGCGCAAAACATCCCTGTTGGGATGTTGGGGCTGCCTGGCTACCTTTGCGGCATAGGTCAGCGCAAGCTGGCCGCGTCTAAGACGGAGGGGAGGTACTCCCGACTCTACCTCTAGGCGCTCGGTGCGAGTGCACATAAGGGCTCCAAGACAGACGCGTAAACACGCATTCTGCACAACATTCAAACCTTTCAGAGTTGAGCTCGTTGCCGAGCCATACACGATTGACCCATAATCTACTTTAGATCTAATCAGGGATTTATATAACATCAGTAAAGACTTTCTATCAGCTCCCCATTTGTGTCCAGAAATGCACTTTAATAAATTGAGTGCTTTTTGACATTTATTCTTTAATTGACCAATGTGGTCTTTCCAATTCAATCTACTATCAAAGAGTAGTCCAAGAAATCTAGCTGAATTTTGAATAGGTATTGGATGGTTGTCTAGAGTTAGCCTGATGTTGGGCTTTCTCCTATGTGTAAAAACCACGCCAATACTCTTTTTAATGGAAAACTTAAAACCCCACTGGAGGCCCCAGTTATGAATCATATCCAGTGCCAATTGGATCTGATTTGCCGAGAACTCTGCATTATTGCTGGAGTGCCATAATGCACAATCATCGGCGTACAGTGAGTATTTAAGATTTCGAGGAGGAGATGGTAAAATGTCATTTATTACACATAAAAATAATGTGGGAGACAAGACACTTCCTTGTGGGACCCCGTTTGCCTGGACAAAAATGTCCGAGAAAGTGACGTTGTCAGAAAATAATTTGACAGAAAACGTTCTGTCAGAAATGAAATTTTGGATGAAACAAGGCAAGTTTCCACGTAATCCGAAAGCATAAAGTTTTTTGAGTAGGCCATGTCGCCAAGTCATGTCGTAGGCTTTTTCTATGTCTAAAAATACTGATATCAAAAAATGCTTTTTGGCAAATGCCTCATGAATATGACTTTCCAGTTTTACTAGCTGATCGAGAGTTTGGCGTCCCTTTCGGAAGCCGCACTGCTCGTCAACTAGTAAATTTCTGGTATTTAAAAAATGCAATAGCCTACTATTAACAATTCTTTCCATGACCTTGCATAAGCAACTTGTCAACGCAATTGGGCGGTAAGAGATGGCGGATCTGGGATTTCCCCCTCCTTTCAATATGGGAATGATGTGGGCGAAGTGCCATGAATTTGGAAAAGTCTGGCTTTTCCAAATATCATTGTACACTTCTAGCAACTTAATCATGTCATCATGATTAAGATGCTTTATCATCTCATATCGAATCTCATCGGGGCCTGGGGATGTTCCTCTACAGGCTTCTAGGGCTCGGACAAGCTCATTCATAGTTAGATCTTTATTGTAATCAAAATTATCTCCTGTGGCAAAGTGAATTGGTTGCAGCTCGGCTGCTTCCTTGGTGGTCAGGAATGCAGGGTTGTAATTTTCCGAGCTGCTTGTATAAGAGAACTGCCTGGCGATTGTGTTAGCAATGTCTCTAGGTTCATCATAATTATTTCCCTCATGTAAGATGTTTCTGATTTTTATTGATTGTTTTTTTCTATTGATTCTATTGACTGTGGACCAAACCTCTGAAATTTTAGTATTGCTGTTTATCGTAGAGACAAAGCTTCGCCAGGAGTCTCTTTTGGCTTGTCTGATTGTTCTACGAGCCCTAGCTCTCGCTTGTTTGTATTTGCGAAAGTTCTCATTTGTGATATTATTATGGAAAAGCCTGTAGGCCCTATTTCGTTCACATAGCGCCCTGCGGCAATCTGGTGTCCACCATGGAACTCTATGCTTAACGCTATCTGTCGAAGTCTTAGGTATGGTTGCCATTGCTGCATTTATAATACAATTTTGAACACTGTTTACTTTATCATCAATGGTTTCTCCAACAACTTCGAGCTTGACGCTCCTTGTGAAGGCGACCCAATCTGCTCTTTTTACGTTAAATTTGGGTGCTGAAGGCGTCCTCGAGGTGTCGCATGAATATTGAATACAAATAGGAAGGTGATCGCTTCCCAACGAGTCGTCAATGGTGTGCCACAGGCACTTGGCTGCTAGTGTTGAGGAAACCAGTGATAGGTCAATAAAGCTCAAATTACCGGTATTATCGTCTATTCGCGTTGGACTACCATCATTTAGAAGAACCAGATCAGAGTCGTTGATCAACTTAACTACTTGCTCACCTCTACCATTCACCCGCAGGGAACCCCATGATGTATGACGAGCATTAAAATCACCTAGAATTAATTTATTGTTTGGCAGACTGTCCTGAATAGCAAAAAGCTCATCATAGATTAATCTTTTATCAGGTGGACAGTAAGCTGAGCATATAGTCAGATACGTGTTATTGAATTTTACTTTGCATGCGACATGTTCCAAAGTAGAATTAATCGTCACTTCAATGAAAGGGAGATTCTGGTGGATGTACATGGCGACTCCGCCTCCACCCCTTCCCTCTCGGTCTTTTCTACAAAGATGGTAGTTTTTTAGCGATACGACCTCGTCAGAGACTTGGTCGTTTAAGTGGCTTTCTTGTAGTACGATAATATCGGGAGCATAGGACGAGGCTAATAATCTGAGAGAGTTTAATTTTGATCTAAGACTTCGACAGTTCCATTGTATAATGGTATACGCGTGGATTACGTTTTATGGGGTTTGGAAGTGCCTTGTCCGGTGGTTTTTATTTTCTTTTTTTGGGAGGGAGGCGCCTCCTCCTCTCCCTCGCTTCCCGAGGGCCTCTCTCGGGAATTTTTGGAGACAGTAGTCTCCATGGCCTGCTCCCCTCCACCAGAGAGACGCCCGGCGGAGGACGATCTGCTCTTACGAGCAGAACTACCACCAGACGAAGTTCTAGTGGGGGTCGCCTGGACTAGAAGGTGCGATCCAGATTGTGATTTGGTATCGACCTCCTTAAGATGCTGTTTTTGCTGGGTTGATTCAGCAATTTCTTTAATTGTTTTGTTCAATTCTTTAATCTGATTCATCAAGTCCCTTACTGTTTCTTTCAAATCGGAAATTTCCTTGTCTTTAACTGCGAGCTGCTGACTAACACTGATTGCACTGGAAACATTGTTAGTTACTGCTGAGGCGTAAGAAGTATTGGGTTTGCTTGTCAAACCTTCCACTTTCTTTTTGGCCTCACGGTAGCTAACATCGTGCTCTCTCATGTATGCTAATGTCTCAGTCTCCTTCTTCAGGCTACTGCAATCAGCAGAGCCTGACTGATGGGGACCTCCACAGTTAGCACACTTGAGTGTCTTTTCCGTGCATTCAGTGGTATCGTGATCTCCAGTACATTTACCGCAAGTGAATTTGTTACTGTCCTTATCCATGCATCTTAATGAGGTGTGTCCAAATTTTTGGCATCTATTACACCGCATTGGCTTTTGAATATAAGGTCTTACTTGAACAATCTCATATCCGATTTTAACTGTACTAGGAATTTTTGGTGAAGAAAAAGTCAAGAAACACAATCCGGTCTTTGTTCGCACATTCCCATCTTTCTTTGACATACAATTTACGTCAACTACGCTCTGGTCTTTCATGGCATCAAGAATTTCACTTTCTTCCATTGTCCTCAAATCCCTGTGAAAGATTACTCCCTTACAGGTATTTGGGCCAACAGGAATAGTTACTTTTACGCTGAGGTCATGAATTTGCGTCAGTTTAAGCAAATCCTTAATCTGAGACTTAAATTGTACTTTAACAAGGAGGCTGCCATCTCGCAATTTTCGGACAAAATCAAAACCGCCTTCCACTTGACCATCAAGGACCTTCTTGATGATAAAGGGGTTGACATTCTGCAGGGATTGATTTTCTTTCACGCATCGTATGTTCAAGCACCTTGCGTTCTCTGGAGGGATATCAATGTGTCGTCTGGGTCGGTCATTGGTCGGGGTTCCATTACTGGTCAAAGTGGTCTTAGAAAGGGTCTGAGTCGCCCCTCCTCCTTGGGGAGGAGGAAGGGTAGCCGGGGAATCAATCATACTGGGTGTCGGACCAGGTCCGAACCCTGGGCCAAAGCCCGTTGTCCTGAGGGGACTACCTTTTCCCTTAACTTTTGGATCAACCTAATCCCAATAGCTAAGAGAGGATAAAATAAAACACGTCTTTTAGTTAATCGTCCTCACCCCCCCTTAGTGGAAGCCTGGTTGCGTTCTCCAGTACCAACTAAGGGATCGGAGTTGTGTGTAAGACACCTTCCAACCGCCGAACCTGCCTAGTGCGAGGGACGGTAAGTCAATGCCCACCCCCCAAGCGAATACAGGAGCTCACAAGGAGACTCCCGTAGGCTCAGGAAAGTCACACAGAAGAATAGAAAAATTCAGGGAGAGAGAAAAGTTGCGCCCAAAGGACGCCCCAGACTACTGGGCCTCCCTACCCAGGGGTCTGCCCGTAAGGGCTACCCTGTGGTAGAAGAGAGCTGCGGGTCTGGGGTGGGGGCTGACTACTCCTACTTGTAGTCTCGTGTCACCTTCAAAATAAAGCACTGAAGGTGCAGGCAAAGTACAAAAAACTGTAAATACAGTACTTTACTTTATTCTTTTACTTTAGATAACAAAGAAACAACAATGTCAAGCGAGACTAGAAGCCCTGAGACAGGGTAGTTCTAGCGGCACAGGACTTTTGGTTTGTTGCTGCTATGTTTTTGAAAAACAGTGTGAGGCCAACAGAGTCTCATACACGAGTGTGTGTCGATCCATGCTTGCTTGCTTGTTGGATTTATTGGCTATCAACCAGCGGCACAGGCCAAGGTTATTAAGCCAATGATTCCATTTTATTTTATCAATCTATATAAGGTCATAAAGTTTTGTCTCCCTTAGAAAAGTGATTACTTTACTTATTATTTTTTCATTATCTGATATTAAATTTGTTATATTGAAGTTTATATTTTTAATTTGGAAGTAATTTATTATGGATTGTCTATTATTGTTGTATTTATGGCAGGTTGTTAAAATGTGCTTTATAGACAGTGTGGTATTACACTGCTGGCATTGTGGAGGGAAGTTTTTCTCCATATAGGGAGTGAGGTGTGTCAATCTTGTGGCGTTGACCCTTATTCTGGCCAACACCACCTCCTCCCTTCTGTTTTTCCTGTAGGATGTGTCCCACTGTTCTATTGTGAGTTTGTTTTTATTGTAGATTGTGAGGTCGGTCCACTCACTCTGCCACAGGAGATGGATTTTTGCTTTTATAAAAGAGACAAAACACCTGAGATCTGTGCGGATAATACCAGGCTCCAGATCGCCAGTCGACCCGGCTAGTTTGTCAGCCTGTTCATTACCATGGATACCCGAGTGTCCAGGTACCCATATCAGTTTGATTGATTTATTGGCACTATGCATTTTACGAATGATATTACCCTGTATTTCATTATAGGTGGTTTCTAGTGATTTAATGGCTTTAATTGAACTTAACGAGTCTGAAAAAATGACTATTCTATCGTGGGTCGTCGATAGGGCAAAATCTAAAGCTTTATCTATTGCAAAAAGTTCGGCAAGAAAGATCGATGTATGATTCGGCAATCGAAATCTCAACTGACATTCAGTCGACCATACACCCGCTCCCACACACTCGTCTGTCTTGGACCCGTCGGTATATAAATGAAAAAAGGAAAGATGTTTAATTAGGATCTCTCTGAACCTCTGGCGTACCTCCACCTCCGACACCGTGGCTTTGGCTGATGGTAGCCAGTCTACAACGGTAGAAAAATTGGGTGTTTCCCACGGTGCTATATTTGACTGAACCAGGGTATCGATGGTAGAGAGATCTATACCGACTTTTTCTGTGAGGTCATGGAGTCTATTGCCCAGCGGCTTCCCGCCGCGATACTGGGGCCCTACCTGCCGGCGCAAAACATCCCTGTTTGGATGTTGGGGCTGCCTGGCTACCTTCGCGGCATAGGTCAGCGCAAGCTGGCCGCGTCTAAGACGGAGGGGAGGTACTCCCGACTCTACCTCTAGGCGCTCAGTGCGAGTGCACTTAAGGGCTCCAAGACAGACGCGCAAACACGCATTCTGCACAACATTCAAACCTTTCAGAGTTGAGCTCGTTGCCGAGCCATACACGATTGACCCATAATCTACTTTAGATCTAATCAGGGATTTATATAACATCAGTAAAGACTTTCTATCAGCTCCCCATTTGTGTCCAGAAATGCACTTTAATAAATTGAGTGCTTTTTGACATTTATTCTTTAACTGACCAATGTGGTCTTTCCAATTCAATCTACTATCAAAGAGTAGTCCAAGAAATCTAGCTGAATTTTGAATAGGTATTGGATGGTTGTCTAGAGTTAGCCTGATGTTGGGCTTTCTCCTATGTGTAAAAACCACGCCAATACTTTTTCTAATGGAAAACTTAAAACCCCACTGGAGGCCCCAGTTATGAATCATATCCAGTGCCAATTGGATCTGATTTGCCGAGAACTCTGCATTATTGCTGGAGTGCCATAATGCACAATCATCGGCGTACAGTGAGTATTTAAGATTCCGAGGAGGAGATGGTAAAATGTCATTTATTACACATAAAAATAATGTAGGAGACAAGACACTTCCTTGTGGGACCCCGTTTGCCTGGACAAAAATGTCCGAGAAAGTGACGTTGTCAGAAAATAATTTGACAGAAAAAGTTCTGTCAGAAATGAAATTTTGGATAAAACAAGGCAAGTTTCCACGTAATCCGAAAGCATAAAGTTTTCTGAGTAGGCCATGTCGCCAAGTCATGTCGTAGGCTTTTTCTATGTCTAAGAATACTGATATCAAAAAATGCTTTTTGGCAAATGCCTCATGAATGTGACTTTCCAGTTTTACTAGCTGATCGAGAGTTTGGCGTCCCTTTCGGAAGCCGCACTGCTCGTCAACTAGTAAATTTCTGGTATTTAAAAAATGCAATAGCCTACTATTAACAATTCTTTCCATGACCTTGCATAAGCAACTTGTCAACGCAATTGGGCGGTAAGAGATGGCGGATCTGGGATTTCCCCCTCCTTTCAATATGGGAATGATGTGGGCGAAGTGCCATGAATTTGGAAAAGTCTGGCTTTTCCAAATATCATTGTACACTTCTAGCAACTTAATCATGTCATCATGATTAAGATGCTTTATCATCTCATATCGAATCTCATCGGGGCCTGGGGATGTTCCTCTACAGGCTTCTAGGGCTCGGACAAGCTCATTCATTGTTAGATCTTTATTGTAATCAAAAATATCTCCTGTGGCAAAGTGAATTGGTTGCAGCTCGGCTGCTTCCTTGGTGGTCAGGAATGCAGGGTTGTAATTTTCCGAGCTGCTTGTATAAGAGAACTGCCTGGCGATTGTGTTAGCAATGTCTCTAGGTTCATCATAATTACTTCCCTCGTGAATAATATTTCTGATCTTATTTGATGACTTTTTTCTATTGATTCTATTTACTGTGGACCAAACCTCTGATAACTTGGTATTACTATTTATTGTAGAGACAAAGCTTCGCCAGGAGTCTCTTTTGGCTTGTCTGATTGTTCTACGAGCCCTAGCTCTCGCTTGTTTGTATTTGCGAAAGTTCTCATTTGTGATATTATTATGGAAAAGCCTGTAGGCCCTATTTCGTTCACATAGCGCCCTGCGGCAATCTGGTGTCCACCATGGAACTCTATGCTTAACGCTATCTGTCGAAGTCTTAGGAATGGTTGCCATTGCTGCATTTATAATACAATTTTGAACACTGTTTACTTTATCATCAATGGTTTCTCCAACAACTTCGAGCTTGACGCTCCTTGTGAAGGCGACCCAATCTGCTCTTTTTACGTTAAATTTGGGTGCTGAAGGCGTCCTCGAGGTGTCGCATGAATATTGAATACAAATAGGAAGGTGATCGCTTCCCAACGAGTCGTCAATGGTGTGCCACAGGCACTTGGCTGCTAGTGTTGAGGAAACCAGTGATAGGTCAATAAAGCTCAAATTACCGGTATTATCGTCTATTCGCGTTGGACTACCATCATTTAGAAGAACCAGATCAGAGTCGTTGATCAACTTAACTACTTGCTCACCTCTACCATTCACCCGCAGGGAACCCCATGATGTATGACGAGCATTGAAATCTCCTAGAATTAATTTATTGTTTGGCAGACTGTCCTGAATAGCAAAAAGCTCATCATAGATTAATCTTTTATCAGGTGGACAGTAAGCTGAGCATATAGTCAGATACGTGTTATTGAATTTTACTTTGCATGCGACGTGTTCCAAAGTAGAATTAATCGTCACTTCAATGAAAGGGAGATTCTGGTGGATGTACATGGCGACTCCGCCTCCACCCCTTCCCTCTCGGTCTTTTCTACAAAGATGGTAGTTTTTTAGCGATACGACCTCGTCAGAGACTTGGTCGTTTAAATGGCTTTCTTGTAGTACGATAATATCGGGAGCATAGGACGAGGCTAATAATCTAAGAGAGTTTAATTTTGATCTAAGACTTCGACAGTTCCATTGTATAATGGTATACGCGTGGATTACGTTTTATGGGGTTTGGAAGTGCCTTGTCCGGTGGTTTTTATTTTCTTTTTTTGGGAGGGAGGCGCCTCCTCCTCTCCCTCGCTTCCCGAGGGCCTCTCTCGGGAATTTTTGGAGACAGTAGTCTCCATGGCCTGCTCCCCTCCACCAGAGAGACGCCCGGCGGAGGACGATCTGCTCTTACGAGCAGAACTACCACCAGACGAAGTTCTAGTGGGGGTCGCCTGGACGAGAAGGTGCGATCCGGATTGTGATTTGGTATCGACCTCCTTAAGATGCTGTTTTTGCTGGGTTGATTCAGCAATTTCTTTAATTGTCTTATTCAATTCTTTGATCTGATTCATTAAGTCCCTTACCGTTTCCTTTAATTCTGCAATTTCCTGATCTTTAACTGCGAGCTGCTGATTAACACTGCTTGCACTGGAAACAGTGTTAGTTACTGCTGAGGCGTAAGAAGTATTGGGTTTGCTTGTCAAACCTTCCACTTTCTTCTTGGCCTCACGGTAGCTAACATCGTGTTCTCTCATGTATGCTAATGTCTCAGTCTCCTTCTTCAGGCTACTGCAATCAGCAGAGCCTGACTGATGGGGACCTCCACAGTTAGCACACTTGAGTGTCTTTTCCGTGCATTCAGTGGTATCGTGATCTCCAGTACATTTACCGCAAGTGAATTTGTTAGTATCCTTATCATTGCATCTTAATGAGGTGTGTGTCCAAATTTTTGGCATCTATTACACCGCATTGGCTTTTGAATGTAAGGTCGTACTTGAACAATCTCATATCCGATTTTGACAGTACTTGGAATTTTATTTGAAGCAAAGGTCAAGAAACACAATCCGGTCTTTGTTCGCGCATTCCCATCTTTCTTGGTCATGCAATTTACGTCCACAACGTTTTGGTCATTCATGGCATCAAGAATTTCGCTTTCTTCCATTGTCCTCAAATCCCTGTGAAAGATTACTCCCTTACAGGTATTTGGGCCAACAGGAATAGTTACTTTTATTGTAATGTCATGAATCTGCGTCAGCTTAAGTAAATCGTTAACCTGAGACTTAAATTGCACTTTCACAAGGAGGCTACCATCTCGCAACTTTCGGACAAAATCAAAACTGCCTCCCACTTGACCATCAAGGACCTTCTTAATGATAAAGGGGTTGACATTCTGCAAGGATTGATTTTCTTTCATGCAACGGATGTTCACGCACCTTGCGTTCTGGGGAGGGATATTAATGTGTCGTCTGGGTCGGTCATTGGTCGGGGTTCCATTACTGGTCAAAGTGGTCTTAGAAAGGGTCTGAGTCGCCCCTCCTCCTTGGGGAGGAGGAAGGGTAGCCGGGGAGTCAATCATACTGGGTGTCGGACCAGGTCCGAACCCTGGGCCAAAGCCCGTTGTCCTGAGGGGACTACCTTTTCCCTTAACTTTTGGATCAACCTAATCCCAATAGCTAAGAGAGGATAAAATAAAACAAGTCTTACAGTTAATCGTCCTCACCCCCCCTTAGTGGAAGCCTGGTTGCGTTCTCCAGTACCAACTAAGGGATCGGAGTTGTATGTAAGGCACCTTCCTACCGCCGAACCTGCCTAGTGCGAGGGACGGTAAGTTAATGCCCACCCCCCAAGCGAATACAGGAGCTCACAAGGAGACTCCCGTAGGCTCAGGAAAGTCACACAGAAATATGGAAAAAATTTAGGAGGAGAGAAAAGTTGCGCCCAAAGGACGCCCCAGACTACTGGGCCTCCCTACCCAGGGGTCACAGCCCGTAAGGGCTACCCTGTGGTAGAAGAGAGCTGCGGGTCTGGGGTGGGGGCTGACTACTACTGTAGTCTCGTGTCACCTTCAAGATAAAAGCACTGAAGGTGCAAAAAAGCACTTAAAGTGCTCAAAATCTGTAAATAACAGGGTTTACTCGACTTGGTTTTACGTTAAATGAACAGAGAAGCAACAATGTCAAGCGAGACTAGAAGCCCTGAGACAGGGTAGTTCTAGCGGCACAGGACTTTTGGTTTGTTGCTGCTGTGTTTTATGAAAAACAGTGTGAGGCCAAAAGAGTCTCATACACGAGTGTGCGATCCAGCTTGCTTGCTTGTTGGATTTATTGGCTATCAACCAGCGGCACAAGCCAAGGTTATTAAGCCAATGATTCCATTTTATTTTATCAATCTATATAAGGTCATAAAGTTTTGTCTCCTTTAGAAAAGTGATTACTTTTTGAATTATTTTTTCATTATTTGACAATAAATTTTTGATGTTATAATCTATATTTTTTATTTGAAAGTAATTTTTGATGTTTTGTCTATTGTTGTTATATTTGCAACATGATATTAATATGTGCGCCATTGTTAGGTTGTTGTTGCAATGGTCACATCTAGGAGGGAAATTTTTTTCTATATATGGAGTGAGGTGTGTCAGTCTTGTTGCGTTGACCCTTATTCGGGCCAACACCACCTCCTCCCTTCTAATTTTCCTGTGGGCTGTTTCCCACATTGTAATTTCTTCTTTGGTCTTGTTGTTTAAAGTGAGGTCGGTCCACTCACTCTGCCACAGGAGATGGATTTTTGCTTTTATAAAAGAGACAAAACACCTGAGATCTGTGCGGATAATACCAGGCTCCAGATCGCCAGTCGACCCGGCTAGTTTGTCAGCCTGTTCATTACCATGGATACCCGAGTGTCTAGGTACCCATATCAGTTTGATTGATTTATTGGCACTATGCATTTTACGAATGATATTACCCTGCATTTCATTATAGGTGGTTTCTAGTGATTTAATGGCTTTAATTGAACTTAACGAGTCTGAAAAAATGACTATTCTATCGTGGGTCGTCGATAGGGCAAAATCTAAAGCTTTATCTATTGCAAAAAGTTCGGCAAGAAAGATCGATGTATGATTCGGCAATCGAAATCTCAACTGACATTCAGTCGACCATACACCCGCTCCCACACACTCGTCTGTCTTGGACCCGTCGGTATATAAATGAAAAAAGGAAAGATGTTTAATTAGGATCTCTCTGAACCTCTGGCGTACCTCCACCTCCGACACCGTGGCTTTGGCTGATGGTAGCCATTCTACTACGGTAGAAAAATTGGGTGTTTCCCACGGTGCTATATTTGACTGAACCAGGGTATCGATGGTAGAGAGATCTATACCGACTTTATCTGTGAGGTCATAGAGTCTATTGCCCAGCGGCTTCCCGCCGCGATACTGGGGCCCTACCTGCCGGCGCAAAACATCCCTGTTTGGATGTTGGGGCTGCCTGGCTACCTTCGCGGCATAGGTCAGCGCAAGCTGGCCGCGTCTAAGACGGAGGGGAGGTACTCCCGACTCTACCTCTAGGCGCTCAGTGCGAGTGCACATAAGGGCTCCAAGACAGACTCGTAAACACGCATTCTGTACTACATTCAAACCTTTCAGAGTTGAGCTCGTTGCCGAGCCATACACGATTGACCCATAATCTACTTTAGACCTAATCAGGGATTTATATAACATCAGTAAAGACTTTCTATCAGCTCCCCATTTGTGTCCAGAAATGCACTTTAATAAATTGAGTGCTTTTTGACATTTATTCTTTAATTGACCAATGTGGTCTTTCCAATTCAATCTACTATCAAAGAGTAGTCCAAGAAATCTAGCTGAATTTTGAATAGGTATTGGATGGTTGTCTAGAGTTAGCCTGATGTTGGGCTTTCTCCTATGTGTAAAAACCACGCCAATACTTTTTCTAATGGAAAACTTAAAACCCCACTGGAGGCCCCAGTTATGAATCATATCCAGTGCCAATTGGATCTGATTTGCCGAGAACTCTGCATTATTGCTGGAGTGCCATAATGCACAATCATCGGCGTACAGTGAGTATTTAAGATTCCGAGGAGGAGATGGTAAAATGTCATTTATAATACATAAAAATAATGTGGGAGACAAGACACTTCCTTGTGGGACCCCGTTTGCCTGGACAAAAATGTCCGAGAAAGTGACGTTGTCAGAAAATAATTTGACAGAAAACGTTCTGTCAGAAATGAAATTTTGGATAAAACAAGGCAAGTTTCCACGTAATCCGAAAGCATAAAGTTTTCTGAGTAGGCCATGTCGCCAAGTCATGTCGTAGGCTTTTTCTATGTCTAGAAATACTGATATCAAAAAATGCTTTTTGGCAAATGCCTCATGAATATGACTTTCCAGTTTTACTAGCTGATCGAGAGTTTGGCGTTCCTTTCGGAAGCCGCACTGCTCGTCAACTAGTAAATTTCTGGTATTTAGAAAATGCAATAGCCTACTATTAACAATTCTTTCCATGACCTTGCATAAGCAACTTGTCAACGCAATTGGGCGGTAAGAGATGGCGGATCTGGGATTTCCCCCTCCTTTCAATATGGGAATGATGTGGGCGAAGTGCCATGAATTTGGAAAAGTCTGGCTTTTCCAAATATCATTGTACACTTCTAGCAACTTAATCATGTCATCATGATTAAGATGCTTTATCATCTCATATCGAATCTCATCGGGGCCTGGGGATGTTCCTCTACAGGCTTCTAGGGCTCGGACAAGCTCATTTATAGTTAGATCTTTATTATAATCAAAATTATCTCCTGTGGCAAAGTGAATTGGTTGCAGCTCGGCTGCTTCCTTGGTGGTCAGGAATGCAGGGTTGTAATTTTCCGAGCTGCTTGTATAAGAGAACTGCCTGGCGATTGTGTTAGCAATGTCTCTAGGTGAATCATAATTAATTCCCTCATGAATTATATTTCTGATTTTATTTGATGTCTTTTTTCTATTTATTCTATTTACTGTGGACCAAACCTCTGATAATTTTGTATTGCTGTTAATCGTAGAGACAAAGCTTCGCCAGGAGTCTCTTTTGGCTTGTCTGATTGTTCTACGAGCCCTAGCTCTCGCTTGTTTGTAATTGCGAAAGTTCTCATTTGTAATGTTATTATGGAAAAGCCTGTAGGCCCTATTTCGTTCACATAGCGCCCTGCGGCAATCTGGTGTCCACCATGGAACTCTATGCTTAACGCTATCTGTCGAAGTCTTAGGAATGGTTGCCATTGCTGCATTTATAATACAATTTTGAACACTGTTTACTTTATCATCAATGGTTTCTCCAACAACTTCGAGCTTGACGCTCCTTGTGAAGGCGACCCAATCTGCTCTTTTTACGTTAAATTTGGGTGCTGAAGGCGTCCTCGTGGTGTCGCATGAATATTGAATACAAATAGGAAGGTGATCGCTTCCCAACGAGTCGTCAATGGTGTGCCACAGGCACTTGGCTGCTAGTGTTGAGGAAACCAGTGATAGGTCTATAAAGCTCAAATTACCGGTATTATCGTCTATTCGCGTTGGACTACCATCATTTAGAAGAACCAGATCAGAGTCGTTGATCAACTTAACTACTTGCTCACCTCTACCATTCACCCGTGGGGAACCCCATGATGTATGACGAGCATTGAAATCTCCTAGAATTAATTTATTGTTTGGCAGACTGTCCTGAATAGCAAAAAGCTCATCATAGATTAACCTTTTATCAGGTGGACAGTAAGCTGAGCATATAGTCAGATACGTGTTATTGAATTTTACTTTGCATGCGACGTGTTCCAAAGTAGAATTAATCGTCACTTCAATGAAAGGGAGATTCTGGTGGATGTACATGGCGACTCCGCCTCCACCCCTTCCCTCTCGGTCTTTTCTACAAAGATGGTAGTTTCTTAGCGATACGACCTCGTCAGAGACTTGGTCGTTTAAATGGCTTTCTTGTAGTACGATAATATCGGGAGCATAGGACGAGGCTAACAATCTAAGAGAGTTTACTTTTGATCTAAGACTTCGACAGTTCCATTGTATGATGGTATACGCGTGGATTACGTTTTATGGGGTTTGGAAGTGCCTTGTCCGGTGGTTTTTATTTTCTTTTTTTGGGAGGGAGGCGCCTCCTCCTCTCCCTCGCTTCCCGAGGGCCTCTCTCGGGAATTTTTGGAGACAGTAGTCTCCATGGCCTGCTCCCCTCCACCAGAGAGACGCCCGGCGGAGGATGATCTGCTCTTACGAGCAGAACTACCACCAGACGAAGTTCTAGTGGGGGTCGCCTGTACGAGAAGGTGCGATCCGGATTGTGATTTGGTATCGACCTCCTTAAGATGCTGTTTTTGCTGGGTTGATTCAGCAATTTCTTTAATTGTCTTATTCAATTCTTTGATCTGATTCATTAAGTCCTTTACCGTTTCTTTTAATTCTGCAATTTCCTGATCTTTAACTGCGAGCTGCTGATTAACACTGCTTGCACTGGAAACAGTGTTAGTTACTGCTGAGGCGTAAGAAGTATTGGGTTTGCTTGTCAAACCTTCCACTTTCTTCTTGGCCTCACGGTAGCTAACATCGTGTTCTCTCATGTATGCTAATGTCTCAGTCTCCTTCTTCAGGCTACTGCAATCAGCAGAGCCTGACTGATGGGGACCTCCACAGTTAGCACACTTGAGTGTCTTTTCCGTGCATTCAGTGGTATCGTGATCTCCAGTACATTTACCGCAAGTGAATTTGTTAGTATCCTTATCATTGCATCTTAATGAGGTGTGTCCAAATTTTTGGCATCTATTACACCGCATTGGCTTTTGAATGTAAGGTCGTACTTGAACAATCTCATATCCGATTTTGACAGTACTTGGAATTTTATTTGAAGCAAAGGTCAAGAAACACAATCCGGTCTTTGTTCGCGCATTCCCATCTTTCTTGGTCATGCAATTTACGTCCACAACGTTTTGGTCATTCATGGCATCAAGAATTTCGCTTTCTTCCATTGTCCTCAAATCCCTGTGAAAGATTACTCCCTTACAGGTATTTGGGCCAACAGGAATAGTTACTTTTACTGTAATGTCATGAATCTGCGTCAGCTTAAGTAAATCGTTAACCTGAGACTTAAATTGCACTTTCACAAGGAGGCTACCATCTCGCAACTTTCGGACAAAATCAAAACTGCCTCCCACTTGACCATCAAGGACCTTCTTAATGATAAAGGGGTTGACATTCTGCAAGGATTGATTTTCTTTCATGCAACGGATGTTCACGCACCTTGCGTTCTGGGGAGGGATATTAATGTGTCGTCTGGGTCGGTCATTGGTCGGGGTTCCATTATTGGTCAAAGTGGTCTTAGAGTGGTTCTGAGTCGCCCCTCCTCCTTGGGGAGGAGGAAGGGTAGCCGGGGAGTCAATCATACTGGGTGTCGGACCAGGTCCGAACCCTGGGCCAAAGCCCGTTGTCCTGAGGGGACTACCTTTTCCCTTAACTTTTGGATCAACCTAATCCCAATAGCTAAGAGAGGATAAAATAAAACAAGTCTTTCTGTTAATCGTCCTCACCCCCCCTTAGTGGAAGCCTGGTTGCGTTCTCCAGTACCAACTAAGGGATCGGAGTTGTGTGTAAGACACCTTCCAACCGCCGAACCTGCCTAGTGCGAGGGACGGTAAGTTGGTGCCCACCCCCCAAGCGAATACAGGAGCTCACAAGGAGACTCCCGTAGGCTCAGGAAAGTCACACAGAAGAATGGAAAAATTCAGGAGGAGAGAAAAGTTGCGCCCAAAGGACGCCCCAGACTACTGGGCCTCCCTACCCAGGGGTCAGCCCGTAAGGGCTACCCTGGAGTAGAAGAGAGCTGCGGGTCTGGGGTGGGGGCTAACTACAACTACTGTAGTCTCGTGCTACCTTCAAATAACAAAGCACTGAAGGTGCAGGCAAGGCACTAGAAGTGCAAAAAAGTCTGAAACCAGCGTTTACTCGACTAATTTACGCTACAAAACACAGAAACAATAATGCCAAGCAAGACAAGAGGCCCCGAAACCAGGGTAGCTCCTGTGTCACAAGACTTATAATTTATTGCTGCTGCGTTTTTACAAAGAAACAGGGTGTGAGGCATAAAGAGTCTCATACACGAGTGGTGTGTGCGATCCAGCTTGCTTGCTTGTTGGATTTATTGGCTATCAACCAGCGGCACAAGCCAAGGTTATTAAGCCAATGATTCCATTTTATTTTATCAATCTATATAAGGTCATAAAGTTTTGTCTCCTTTAAAAAAGTGATTACTTTATTTATTATTTTTTCATTGTCTGATATTAGATTTTTTATATTTAAATCAATATTTTTTATTTGAAAATAATTTATTAAATTTTGCCTTTTATTGTGGTATTTTTGGCAAAATATCATGATATGTGCCACTGTTAGGTGTGTATTGCAGTGGTCACACTGTGGAGGGAAATTTTTTTCAATGTAGGGAGTGAGGTGAGTTAGTCTTGTGGCATTGACCCTCAGTCGGGCCAACACCACCTCCTCCCTTCTGTTTCTTCTGTAGGCTGTGTCCCACAGTTCAATTTTTTCTTTGTTCTTGTTATGTAATGTGAGGTCGGTCCACTCACTCTGCCACAGGAGATGGATTTTTGCTTTTATAAAAGAGACAAAACACCTGAGATCTGTGTGGATAATACCAGGCTCCAGATCACCAGTCGACCCGGCTAGTTTGTCAGCCTGTTCATTACCATGGATACCCGAGTGTCCAGGTACCCATATCAGTTTGATTGATTTATTGGCACTATGCATTTTACGAATGATATTACCCTGTATTTCATTGTAGGTGGTTTCTAGTGATTTAATGGCTTTAATTGAACTTAACGAGTCTGAAAAAATGACTATTCTATCGTGGGTCGTCGATAGGGCAAAATCTAAAGCTTTATCTATTGCAAAAAGTTCGGCAAGAAAGATCGATGTATGATTCGGCAATCGAAATCTCAACTGACATTCAGTCGACCATACACCCGCACCCACACACTCGTCTGTCTTGGACCCGTCGGTATAAAGATGAAAAAAAGAAAGATGTTTAATTAGGATCTCTCTGAACCTCTGGCGTACCTCCACCTCCGACACCGTGGCTTTGGCTGTTGGTAGCCAGTCTAAAACGGTGGTGAAATTGGGGTTCTCCCACGGTGCTATATTTGACTGAACCAGGGTATCGATGGTAGAGAGATCTATACCGACTTTATCTATGAGGTCATGGAGTCTATTGCCCAGCGGCTTCCCGCCGCGTTGCTGGGGCCCTACCTGCCGGCGCAAAACATCCCTATTTGGATGCTGGGGCTGCCTGGCTACCTTGGCGGCATAAGTCAGCTCAAGCTGGCCGCGTCTAAGACGGAGGGGAGGTACTCCCGACTCTACCTCTAGGCGCTCAATGCGAGTGCACTTAAGGGCTCCAAGACAGACGCGTAAACACGCATTCTGCACGACATTCAAACCTTTCAGAGTTGAGCTCGTTGCCGAGCCATACACGATTGACCCATAATCTACTTTAGACCTAATCAGGGATTTATATAACATCAGTAAAGACTTTCTATCAGCTCCCCATTTGTGTCCAGAAATGCACTTTAATAAATTGAGTGCTTTTTGACATTTATTCTTTAACTGACCAATGTGGTCTTTCCAATTCAATCTACTATCAAAGAGTAGACCAAGAAATCTAGCTGAATTTTGAATAGGTATTGGATGGTTGTCTAGAGTTAGCCTGATGTTGGGCTTTCTCCTATGTGTAAAAACCACGCCAATACTCTTTCTAATGGAAAACTTAAAACCCCACTGGAGGCCCCAGTTATGAATCATATCCAGTGCCAATTGGATCCGATTTGCCGAGAACTCTGCATTATTGCTGGAGTGCCATAATGCACAATCATCGGCGTACAGTGAGTATTTAAGATTTCGAGGAGGAGATGGTAAAATGTCATTTATCATACATAAAAATAAGGTGGGAGACAAGACACTTCCTTGTGGGACCCCGTTTGCCTGGACAAAAATGTCCGAGAAAGTGACGTTGTCGGAAAATAATTTGACAGAAAAAGTTCTGTCAGAAATGAAATTTTGGATAAAACAAGGCAAGTTTCCACGTAATCCGAAAGCATAAAGTTTTCTGAGTAGGCCATGTCGCCATGTCATGTCGTAGGCTTTTTCTATATCTAAAAATACTGAAATCAAAAAATGCTTTTTGGCAAATGCCTCATGAATATGACTTTCCAGTTTTACTAGCTGATCGAGAGTTTGACGTCCCTTTCGGAAGCCGCACTGCTCGTCAACTAGTAAATTCCTGGTATTTAAAAAATGCAATAGCCTACTATTAACAATTCTTTCCATGACCTTGCATAAGCAGCTTGTCAACGCAATTGGGCGGTAAGAAATGGCGGATCTGGGATTTCCCCCTCCTTTCAATATGGGAATGATGTGGGCGAAGTGCCATGAATTTGGAAAAGTCTGGCTTTTCCAAATATCATTGTACACTTCTAGCAACTTAATCATGTCATCATGATTAAGATGCTTTATCATCTCATATCGAATCTCATCGGGGCCTGGGGATGTTCCTCTACAGGCTTCTAGGGCTCGGACAAGCTCATTCATTGTTAGATCTTTATTGTAATCAAAGTTATCTCCTGTGACAAAGTGAATTGGTTGCAGCTCGGCTGCTTCCTTGGTTGTCAGGAATGCAGGATTGTAGTTTTCCGAGCTGCTTGTATAAGAGAACTGCCTGGCGATTATGTTAGCTATGTCTCTAGGTGAATCGTAATTATTTCCCTCATGAATGATGTTTCTGATCTTTATTGATGATTTTTTTCTATTGATTTTATTAACTGTGGACCAAACCTCTGAGATCTTAGTGTTGCTATTGATCGTAGAGACAAAGCTTCGCCAGGAGTCTCTTTTGGCTTGTCTGATTGTTCTTCGAGCCCTAGCTCTCGCTTGTTTGTATTTGCGAAAGTTCTCATTTGTGATATTATTATGGAAAAGCCTGTAGGCCCTATTTCGTTCACATAGCGCCCTGCGGCAATCTGGTGTCCACCATGGAACTCTATGCTTAACGCTATCTGTCGAAGTCTTAGGGATGGTTGCCATTGCTGCATTTATAATACAATTTTGAACATTGTTTACTTTATCATCAATGGTTTCTCCAACAACTTCGAGCTTGACGCTCCTTGTGAAGGCGACCCAATCTGCTCTTTTTACGTTAAATTTGGGTGCTGAAGGCGTCCTCGTGGTGTCGCATGAATATTGAATACAAATAGGAAGGTGATCGCTTCCCAACGAGTCGTCAATGGTGTGCCACAGGCACTTGGCTGCTAGTGTTGAAGAGACCAGTGATAGGTCAATGAAGCTCAAATTACCGGTATTATCGTCTATTCGCGTTGGACTACCATCATTTAGAAGAACCAGATCAGAGTCGTTGATCAACTTAACTACTTGCTCACCTCTACCATTCACCCGCAGGGAACCCCATGATGTATGACGAGCATTAAAATCACCTAAAATTAATTTATTATTTGGCAGACTGTCCTGAATAGCAAAAAGCTCATCATAGATCAGCATTTTATCAGGTGGACAGTAAGCTGAGCATATAGTCAGATACGTGTTATTGAATTTTACTTTGCATGCGACGTGTTCCAAAGTAGAATTAATCGTCACTTCAATGAAAGGGAGATTCTGGTGGATGTACATGGCGACTCCGCCTCCACCCCTTCCCTCTCGGTCTTTTCTACAAAAATGGTAGTTTCTTAGCGATACGACCTCGTCAGAGACTTGGTCGTTTAAATGGCTTTCTTGTAGTACGATAATATCGGGAGCATAGGACGAGGCTAATAATCTAAGGGAATTTAATTTTGATCTAAGACTTCGACAGTTCCATTGTATAATGGTATACGCGTGGATTACGTTTTATGGGGTTTGGAAGTGCCTTGTCCGGCGGTTTTTATTTTCTTTTTTTGGGAGGGAGGCGCCTCCTCCTCTCCCTCGCTTCCCGAGGGCCTCTCTCGGGAATTTTTGGAGACAGTAGCCTCCATGGCCTGCTCCCCTCCACTAGAGAGACGCCCGGCAGAAGATGATCTGCTCTTACGAGCAGAACTACCACCAGACGAAGTTCTAGTAGGGGTCGCCTGGACTAAGAGGTGTGATCCAGATTGTGATTTGGTATCATCCTCCTTATGATGCTTTTTTTGCTGGGTTGATTCAGCAAATTCCTTTATTGTTTTAGTCAATTCTTTAACCTGATTCATTAAATTTTTAACCGTTTCCTTTAATTCCGAAATTTCCTTGTCCTTAGCTGCGAGCTGCTGACTAATACTGCTTGCATTGGAAACGTTGTTAGTTACAGCTGAGGCGTAAGAAGTATTGGGTTTGCTTGTCAAACCTTCAACTTTCTTCTTGGCCTCACGGTAACTAACATCGTGTTCTCTCATGTATGCCAATGTCTCAGTCTCCGTCTTCAGGCTGCTGCATTCAGCAGAGCCTGACTGATGGGGACCTCCACAGTTAGCACACTTGAGGGTCTTTTCCTTGCATGTAGTAGTATCATGAGCTCCAGCACATTTACCGCATATAAATTTATCTGTATCTTTATCATTGCATCGTAATGAGGTGTGTCCAAATTTTTGGCATCTATTACAATGCATTGGTTTTTGAATATAGGGTCGAACTTGAACGATCTCATACCCAACTTTAACAGTACTTGGAATTTTGTTAGAAGAAAAAGTCAAGAAACACAATCCGGTTTTTACTCGCACGTCTCCATCTTTCTTAGCCAAACAATTTACGTCTACTACGCTCTGGTCTTTCATGGCCTCAAGAATTTCACTTTCTTCCATTGTCCTCAAATCCCTGTGAAAGATTACTCCCTTACAGGTATTTGGGCCAACAGGAATAGTTACTTTAACTTGAAGGTCATGAATCTGCGTCAGTTTAAGCAAATTCTTAACCTGAGATTTAAATTGTAACTTAACAAGGAGGCTGCCATCTCGCAATTTTCGGACAAAATCAAACCCGCCTTCCACTTGACCATCAAGGACCTTCTTGATGATAAAGGGGTTGACATTCTGCAAGGATTGATTTTCTTTCACGCATCGAATGTTCAAGCACCTTGCGTTCTCTGGAGGGATATCAATATGTCTTCTGGGTCGGTCATTGGTCGGGGTTCCATTTTTAGTCAAATTTGTCTTAGAAAGGGTCTGAGTCGCCCCTCCTCCTTGGGGAGGAGGAAGGGTAGCCGGGGGATCAATCATTCTAGGGTGTCGGACCAGGTCCGATCCCTGGGCCAAAGCCCGTTGTCCTGAAAGGACTACCTTTCCCTTAACTATTGTATATCAACCTAATCCCAATAGCTAAGAGAGGATAATAAAAAAACAAGTCTTTCAGTTAAACGTCCTCGCCCCCCCTTAGTGGAAGCCTGGCTGCTTTCTCCAGTACCAACTAAGGGATCGGAGTTGGTGTGTAAGGCACCTTCCTACCGCCGAACCTGCCTATTGCGAGGGACGGTAAGTCAATGCCCACCCCCCAAGCGAATACGGGAGCTCACAAGGAGACTCCCGTAGGCTCAGGAAAGTCACACCAGAAAAATGGAAAAAATTCAGGGGGAGAGAAAAGTTGCGCCCGAAGGACGCCCCAGGCTACTGGGCCTCCCTACCCATGGGTCACAGCCCGTAAGGGCTACCCTGGAGTAGAAGAGAGCTGCGGGTCTGGGGTGGGGGCTGATTACGCTACTGTAGTCTCGTGCTACCTTCAAAAACAAAGCACTGAAGGTGCAGGCAAGGCACTAACAGTGCAAAAGTCTGAAAAACAGCGTTTACTCGACTTTGATTTACTTTAAAACACAGAAACAAAAATGTCGAGCAAGACGAGAGGCCCCGGAAACCAGGGTTGCTCCTGTGTCACAAGACTTATAATTTTTTGTTGCTGTGTTATAGGAACAGGGTGTGAGGCCAACAGAGTCTCATACACGAGTGTGCGATCCAGCTTGCTTGCTTGCTTGTTGGATTTATTGGCTATCAACCAGCGGCACAAGCCAAGGTTATTAAGCCAATGATTCCATTTTATTTTATCAATCTATATAAGGTCATAAAGTTTTGTCTCCTTTAGAAAAGTGATTACTTTACTACTTATTCTTTCGTTGTCAGAAAGTAGATTTTTTATATTATATTCAATGTTTTTAATTTGAAAATAATTTTTAATTTTTTCTCTTTGGTTTCTATATTGGTGGCATGTTGTTAGGATGTGTGATATTGTTATGGTTCTATCACATATGCCACACTGTAGAGGGAAACTTTTTTCTATATAGGGATTGAGGTGTGTGTATCGTGTGGCATTGACCCTCAATCGGGCCAACACCACCTCCTCCCTTCTAATTTTTCTGTGGGCTGTTTCCCACATTTGAATTTCTTCTTTTATTTTGTTGTTTAGTGTGAGGTCGGTCCACTCACTCTGCCACAGGAGATGGATTTTTGCTTTTATAAAAGAGACAAAACACCTGAGATCTGTGCGGATAATACCAGGCTCCAGATCGCCAGTCGACCCGGCTAGTTTGTCAGCCTGTTCATTACCATGGATACCCGAGTGTCCAGGTACCCATATCAGTTTGATTGATTTATTGGCACTATGCATTTTACGAATGATATTACCCTGTATTTCATTATAGGTGGTTTCTAGTGATTTAATGGCTTTAATTGAACTTAACGAGTCTGAAAAAATGACTATTCTATCGTGGGTCGTCGATAGGGCAAAATCTAAAGCTTTATCTATTGCAAAAAGTTCGGCAAGAAAGATCGATGTATGATTCGGCAATCGAAATCTCAACTGACATTCAGTCGACCATACACCCGCTCCCACACACTCGTCTGTCTTGGACCCGTCGGTATATAAATGAAAAAAGGAAAGATGTTTAATTAGGATCTCTCTGAACCTCTGGCGTACCTCCACCTCCGACACCGTGGCTTTGGCTGATGGTAGCCAGTCTACAACAGTAGAAAACTTGGGTGTTTCCCACGGTGCTATATTTGACTGAACCAGGGTATCGATGGTAGAGAGATCTATACCGACTTTTTCTGTGAGGTCATGGAGTCTATTGCCCAGCGGCTTCCCGCCGCGATACTGGGGCCCTACCTGCCGGCGCAAAACATCCCTGTTGGGATGTTGGGGCTGCCTGGCTACCTTTGCGGCATAGGTCAGCGCAAGCTGGCCGCGTCTAAGACGGAGGGGAGGTACTCCCGACTCTACCTCTAGGCGCTCGGTGCGAGTGCACTTAAGGGCTCCAAGACAGACGCGTAAACACGCATTCTGCACAACATTCAAACCTTTCAGAGTTGAGCTCGTTGCCGAGCCATACACGATTGACCCATAATCTACTTTAGATCTAATCAGGGATTTATATAACATCAGTAAAGACTTTCTATCAGCTCCCCATTTGTGTCCAGAAATGCACTTTAATAAATTGAGTGCTTTTTGACATTTATTCTTTAATTGACCAATGTGGTCTTTCCAATTCAATCTACTATCAAAGAGTAGTCCAAGAAATCTAGCTGAATTTTGAATAGGTATTGGATGGTTGTCTAGAGTTAGCCTGATGTTGGGCTTTCTCCTATGTGTAAAAACCACGCCAATACTCTTTTTAATGGAAAACTTAAAACCCCACTGGAGGCCCCAGTTATGAATCATATCCAGTGCCAATTGGATCTGATTTGCCGAGAACTCTGCATTATTGCTGGAGTGCCATAATGCACAATCATCGGCGTACAGTGAGTATTTAAGATTCCGAGGAGGAGATGGTAAAATGTCATTTATTACACATAAAAATAATGTGGGAGACAAGACACTTCCTTGTGGGACCCCGTTTGCCTGGACAAAAATGTCCGAGAAAGTGACGTTGTCAGAAAATAATTTGACAGAAAACGTTCTGTCAGAAATGAAATTTTGGATAAAACAAGGCAAGTTTCCACGTAATCCGAAAGCATAAAGTTTTCTGAGTAGGCCATGTCGCCAAGTCATGTCGTAGGCTTTTTCTATGTCTAAAAATACTGATATCAAAAAATGCTTTTTGGCAAATGCCTCATGAATGTGACTTTCCAGTTTTACTAGCTGATCGAGAGTTTGGCGTCCCTTTCGGAAGCCGCACTGCTCGTCAACTAGTAAATTTCTGGTATTTAAAAAATGCAATAGCCTACTATTAACAATTCTTTCCATGACCTTGCATAAGCAACTTGTCAACGCAATTGGGCGGTAAGAGATGGCGGATCTGGGATTTCCCCCTCCTTTCAATATGGGAATGATGTGGGCGAAGTGCCATGAATTTGGAAAAGTCTGGCTTTTCCAAATATCATTGTACACTTCTAGCAACTTAATCATGTCATCATGATTAAGATGCTTTATCATCTCATATCGAATCTCATCGGGGCCTGGGGATGTTCCTCTACAGGCTTCTAGGGCTCGGACAAGCTCATTCATAGTTAGATCTTTATTGTAATCAAATTATCTCCTGTGGCAAAGTGAATTGGTTGCAGCTCGGCTGCTTCCTTGGTGGTCAGGAATGCAGGGTTGTAGTTTTCCGAGCTGCTTGTATAAGAGAACTGCCTGGCGATTGTGTTAGCAATGTCTCTAGGTTCATCATAATTAATTCCCTCATGAATAATGTTTCTGATCTTATTTGATGACTTTTTTCTATTGATTCTATTTACTGTGGACCAAACCTCTGATAACTTGGTGTTACTGTTTATCGTAGAGACAAAGCTTCGCCAGGAGTCTCTTTTGGCTTGTCTGATTGTTCTACGAGCCCTAGCTCTCGCTTGTTTGTATTTGCGAAAGTTCTCGTTGGTAATATTATTATGGAAAAGCCTGTAGGCCCTATTTCGTTCACATAGCGCCCTGCGGCAATCTGGTGTCCACCATGGAACTCTATGCTTAACGCTATCTGTCGAAGTCTTAGGTATGGTTGCCATTGCTGCATTTATAATACAATTTTGAACATTGTTTACTTTATCATCAATGGTTTCTCCAACAACTTCGAGCTTGACGCTCCTTGTGAAGGCGACCCAATCTGCTCTTTTTACGTTAAATTTGGGTGCTGAAGGCGTCCTCGTGGTGTCGCATGAATATTGAATACAAATAGGAAGGTGATCGCTTCCCAACGAGTCGTCAATGGTGTGCCACAGGCACTTGGCTGCTAGTGTTGAGGAAACCAGTGATAGGTCAATAAAGCTCAAATTACCGGTATTATCGTCTATTCGCGTTGGACTACCATCATTTAGAAGAACCAGATCAGAGTCGTTGATCAACTTAACTACTTGCTCACCTCTACCATTCACCCGCAGGGAACCCCAAGATGTATGACGAGCATTGAAATCACCTAGAATTAATTTATTGTTTGGCAGACTGTCCTGAATAGCAAAAAGCTCATCATAGATTAACCTTTTATCAGGTGGACAGTAAGCTGAGCATATAGTCAGATACGTGTTATTGAATTTTACTTTGCATGCGACGTGTTCCAAAGTAGAATTAATCGTCACTTCAATGAAAGGGAGATTCTGGTGGATGTACATGGCGACTCCGCCTCCACCCCTTCCCTCTCGGTCTTTTCTACAAAGATGGTAGTTTCTTAGCGATACGACCTCGTCAGAGACTTGGTCGTTTAAATGGCTTTCTTGTAGTACGATAATATCGGGAGCATAGGACGAGGCTAATAATCTAAGAGAGTTTAATTTTGATCTAAGACTTCGACAGTTCCATTGTATAATGGTATACGCGTGGATTACGTTTTATGGGGTTTGGAAGTGCCTTGTCCGGTGGTTTTTATTTTCTTTTTTTGGGAGGGAGGCGCCTCCTCCTCTCCCTCGCTTCCCGAGGGCCTCTCTCGGGAATTTTTGGAGACAGTAGTCTCCATGGCCTGCTCCCCTCCACTAGAGAGACGCCCGGCGGAGGATGATCTGCTCTTACGAGCAGAACTACCATCAGACGAAGTTCTAGTGGGGGTCGCCCGGACTAGAAGGTGCGATCCGGATTGTGATTTGGTATCGACCTCCTTAAGATGCTGTTTTTGCTGGGTTGATTCAGCAATTTCTTTAATTGTCTTATTCAATTCTTTAATCTGATTCATCAAGTCCTTTACTGTTTCTTTCAAATCGGAAATTTCCTTGTCTTTAACTGCGAGCTGCTGACTAACACTGATTGCACTGGAAACATTGTTAGTTACTGCTGAGGCGTAAGAAGTATTGGGTTTGCTTGTCAAACCTTCCACTTTCTTTTTGGCCTCACGGTAGCTAACTTCGTGCTCTCTCATGTATGCTAATGTCTCAGTCTCCTTCTTCAGGCTACTGCAATCAGCAGAGCCTGACTGATGGGGACCTCCACAGTTAGCACACTTGAGTGTCTTTTCCGTGCATTCAGTGGTATCGTGATCTCCAGTACATTTACCGCAAGTGAATTTGTTACTGTCCTTATCCATGCATCTTAATGAGGTGTGTCCAAATTTTTGGCATCTATTACACCGCATTGGCTTTTGAATATAAGGTCTTACTTGAACAATCTCATATCCGATTTTAACTGTACTAGGAATTTTTGGTGAAGAAAAAGTCAAGAAACACAATCCGGTCTTTGTTCGCACATTCCCATCTTTTTTCGACATACAATTTACATCTACTACGCTCTGGTCTTTCATGGCATCAAGAATTTCACTTTCTTCCATTGTCCTCAAATCCCTGTGAAAGATTACTCCCTTACAGGTATTTGGGCCAACAGGAATAGTTACTTTTACGCTGAGGTCATGAATTTGCGTCAGTTTAAGCAAATCCTTAATCTGAGATTTAAATTGTACTTTAACAAGGAGGCTGCCATCTCGCAATTTTCGGACAAAATCAAAACCGCCTTCCACTTGACCATCAAGGACCTTCTTGATGATAAAGGGGTTGACATTCTGCAGGGATTGATTTTCTTTCACGCATCGTATGTTCAAGCACCTTGCGTTCTCTGGAGGGATATCAATGTGTCGTCTGGGTCGGTCATTGGTCGGGGTTCCATTACTGGTCAAAGTGGTCTTAGAAAGGGTCTGAGTCGCCCCTCCTCCTTGGGGAGGAGGAAGGGTAGCCGGGGGATCAATCATACTGGGTGTCGGACCAGGTCCGAACCCTGGGCCAAAGCCCGTTGTCCTGAGGGGACTACCTTTTCCCTTAACTTTTGGATCAACCTAATCCCAATAGCTAAGAGAGGATAAAATAAAACAAGTCTTACAGTTAATCGTCCTCACCCCCCCTTAGTGGAAGCCTGGTTGCGTTCTCCAGTACCAACTAAGGGATCGGAGTTGTATGTAAGGCACCTTCCTACCGCCGAACCTGCCTAGTGCGAGGGACGGTAAGTTAATGCCCACCCCCCAAGCGAATACAGGAGCTCACAAGGAGACTCCCGTAGGCTCAGGAAAGTCACACAGAAATATGGAAAAAATTTAGGAGGAGAGAAAAGTTGCGCCCAAAGGACGCCCCAGACTACTGGGCCTCCCTACCCAGGGGTCACAGCCCGTAAGGGCTACCCTGAGGTAGAAGAGAGCTGCGGGTCTGGGGTGGGGGCTGTCTACTCTACTGTAGGCTCGTGCTACCTTCAAATAACAAAGCACTGAAGGTGCAGGCAAGGCACTAGAAGTGCAAAAAAGTCTGAAACCAGCGTTTACTCGACTAGTTTACGCTACGAAAACACAGAAACAATAATGCCAAGCAAGACAAGAGGCCCCGAAACCAGGGTAGCTCCTGTGTCACAAGACTTATGGTTTATTGCTGCTGCGTTTTTTATAAAGAAACAAGGTGTGAGGCATTCAAAGTCTCATACACGAGTGTGGCGATCCAGCTTGCTTGCTTGCTTGTTGGATTTATTGGCTATCAACCAGCGGCACAAGCCAAGGTTATTAAGCCAATGATTCCATTTTATTTTATCAATCTATATAAGGTCATAAAGTTTTGTCTCCTTTAGAAAAGTGATTACTTTACTAATTATTCTTTCGTTGTCAGAAAGTAAATTTTTTATATTATATTCTATGTTTTTAATTTGAAAATAATTTTTTATTTTTTCTCTTTGGTTTCTATATTGGTGGCATGTTGTTAGAATGTGTGATATAGATATTGTTCTATCACATATGCCACACTGTAGAGGGAAACTTTTTTCTATGTAGGGAGTGAGGTGTGTGTATCGTGTGGCATTGACCCTCAATCGGGCCACCACCACCTCCTCCCTTCTAATTTTTCTGTGGGCTGTTTCCCACATTTGAATTTCTTCTTTTATTTTGTTGTTTAGTGTGAGGTCGGTCCACTCACTCTGCCACAGGAGATGGATTTTTGCTTTTATAAAAGAGACAAAACACCTGAGATCTGTATGGATAATACCAGGCTCCAGATCGCCAGTCGACCCGGCTAGTTTGTCAGCCTGTTCATTACCATGGATACCCGAGTGTCCAGGTACCCATATCAGTTTGATTGATTTATTGGCACTATGCATTTTACGAATGATATTACCCTGTATTTCATTATAGGTGGTTTCTAGTGATTTAATGGCTTTAATTGAACTTAACGAGTCTGAAAATATGACTATTCTATCGTGGGTCGTCGATAGGGCAAAATCTAAAGCTTTATCAATTGCAAATAATTCGGCGAGAAAGATCGATGTATGATTCGGCAATCGAAATCTCAACTGACATTCAGTCGACCATACACCCGCTCCCACACACTCGTCTGTCTTGGACCCGTCGGTATATAAATGAAAAAAGGAAAGATGTTTAATTAGGATCTCTCTGAACCTCTGGCGTACCTCCACCTCCGACACCGTGGCTTTGGCTGATGGTAGCCAGTCTACAACGGTAGAAAAATTGGGTGTTTCCCACGGTGCTATATTTGATTGAACCAGGGTATCGATGGTAGAGAGATCTATACCGACTTTTTCTGTGAGGTCATGGAGTCTATTGCCCAGCGGCTTCCCGCCGCGATACTGGGGCCCTACCTGCCGGCGCAAAACATCCCTGTTGGGATGTTGGGGCTGCCTGGCTACCTTTGCGGCATAGGTCAGCGCAAGCTGGCCGCGTCTAAGACGGAGGGGAGGTACTCCCGACTCTACCTCTAGGCGCTCGGTGCGAGTGCACTTAAGGGCTCCAAGACAGACTCGTAAACACGCATTCTGTACTACATTCAAAACTTTCAGAGTTGAGCTCGTTGCCGAGCCATACACGATTGACCCATAATCTACTTTAGACCTAATCAGGGATTTATATAACATCAGTAAAGACTTTCTATCAGCTCCCCATTTGTGTCCAGAAATGCACTTTAATAAATTAAGTGCTTTTTGACATTTATTCTTTAACTGACCAATGTGGTCTTTCCAATTTAATCTACTATCAAAGAGTAGTCCAAGAAATCTAGCTGAATTTTGAATAGGTATTGGATGGTTGTCTAGAGTTAGCCTGATGTTGGGCTTTCTCCTATGTGTAAAAACCACGCCAATACTCTTTTTAATGGAAAACTTAAAACCCCACTGGAGGCCCCAGTTATGAATCATATCCAGTGCCAATTGGATCTGATTTGCCGAGAACTCTGCATTATTGCTGGAGTGCCATAATGCACAATCATCGGCGTACAGTGAGTATTTAAGATTCCGAGGAGGAGATGGTAAAATGTCATTTATTACACATAAAAATAATGTTGGAGACAAGACACTTCCTTGTGGGACCCCGTTTGCCTGGACAAAAATGTCCGAGAAAGTGACGTTGTCAGAAAATAATTTGACAGAAAACGTTCTGTCAGAAATGAAATTTTGGATGAAACAAGGCAAGTTTCCACGTAATCCGAAAGCATAAAGTTTTCTGAGTAGGCCATGTCGCCAAGTCATGTCGTAGGCTTTTTCTATGTCTAAAAATACTGATATCAAAAAATGCTTTTTGGCAAATGCCTCATGAATGTGACTTTCCAGTTTTACTAGCTGATCGAGAGTTTGGCGTCCCTTTCGGAAGCCGCACTGCTCGTCAACTAGTAAATTTCTGGTATTTAAAAAATGCAATAGCCTACTATTAACAATTCTTTCCATGACCTTGCATAAGCAACTTGTCAACGCAATTGGGCGGTAAGAGATGGCGGATCTGGGATTTCCCCCTCCTTTCAATATGGGAATGATGTGGGCGAAGTGCCATGAATTTGGAAAAGTCTGGCTTTTCCAAATATCATTGTACACTTCTAGCAACTTAATCATGTCATCATGATTAAGATGCTTTATCATCTCATATCGAATCTCATCGGGGCCTGGGGATGTTCCTCTACAGGCTTCTAGGGCTCGGACAAGCTCATTCATTGTTAGATCTTTATTGTAATCAAAAATATCTCCTGTGGCAAAGTGAATTGGTTGCAGCTCGGCTGCTTCCTTGGTGGTCAGGAATGCAGGGTTGTAATTTTCCGAGCTGCTTGTATAAGAGAACTGCCTGGCGATTGTGTTAGCAATGTCTCTAGGTTCATCATAATTATTTCCCTCATGTAAGATGTTTCTGATTTTTATTGATTGTTTTTTTCTATTTATTCTATTTACTGTGGACCAAACCTCTGAAATTTTAGTATTGCTGTTTATCGTAGAGACAAAGCTTCGCCAGGAGTCTCTTTTGGCTTGTCTGATTGTTCTACGAGCCCTAGCTCTCGCTTGTTTGTATTTGCGAAAGTTCTCATTTGTGATATTATTATGGAAAAGCCTGTAGGCCCTATTTCGTTCACATAGCGCCCTGCGGCAATCTGGTGTCCACCATGGAACTCTATGCTTAACGCTATCTGTCGAAGTCTTAGGTATGGTTGCCATTGCTGCATTTATAATACAATTTTGAACACTGTTTACTTTATCATCAATGGTTTCTCCAACAACTTCGAGCTTGACGCTCCTTGTGAAGGCGACCCAATCTGCTCTTTTTACGTTAAATTTGGGTGCTGAAGGCGTCCTCGAGGTGTCGCATGAATATTGAATACAAATAGGAAGGTGATCGCTTCCCAACGAGTCGTCAATGGTGTGCCACAGGCACTTGGCTGCTAGTGTTGAGGAAACCAGTGATAGGTCAATAAAGCTCAAATTACCGGTATTATCGTCTATTCGCGTTGGACTACCATCATTTAGAAGAACCAGATCAGAGTCGTTGATCAACTTAACTACTTGCTCACCTCTACCATTCACCCGTAGGGAACCCCATGATGTATGACGAGCATTAAAATCACCTAGAATTAATTTATTGTTTGGCAGACTGTCCTGAATAGCAAAAAGCTCATCATAGATTAATCTTTTATCAGGTGGACAGTAAGCTGAGCATATAGTCAGATACGTGTTATTGAATTTTACTTTGCATGCGACGTGTTCCAAAGTAGAATTAATCGTCACTTCAATGAAAGGGAGATTCTGGTGGATGTACATGGCGACTCCGCCTCCACCCCTTCCCTCTCGGTCTTTTCTACAAAGATGGTAGTTTTTTAGCGATACGACCTCGTCAGAGACTTGGTCGTTTAAATGGCTTTCTTGTAGTACGATAATATCGGGAGCATAGGACGAGGCTAGTAATCTAAGAGAGTTTAATTTTGATCTAAGACTTCGACAGTTCCATTGTATAATGGTATACGCGTGGATTACGTTTTATGGGTTTGGAAGTGCCTTGTCCGGTGGTTTTTATTTTTTTGTTGGGAGGGAGGCGCCTCCTCCTCTCCCTCGCTTCCCGAGGGCCTCTCTCGGGAATTTTTGGAGACAGTAGTCTCCATGGCCTGCTCCCCTCCACCAGAGAGACGCCCGGCGGAGGACGATCTGCTCTTACGAGCAGAACTACCACCAGACGAAGTTCTAGTGGGGTCGCCTGGACGAGAAGGTGCGATCCGGATTGTGATTTGGTATCTACCTCCTTAAGATGCTGTTTTTGCTGGGTTGATTCAGCAATTTCTTTAATTGTCTTGTTCAATTCTTTAATCTGATTCATTAAGTCCTTTACCGTTTCTTTCAATTCTGCAATTTCCTGGTCCTTAACTGCGAGCTGCTGATTAACACTGCTTGCACTGGAAACAGTGTTAGTTACTGCTGAGGCGTAAGAAGTATTGGGTTTGCTTGTCAAACCTTCCACTTTCTTCTTGGCCTCACGGTAGCTAACATCGTGTTCTCTCATGTATGCTAATGTCTCAGTCTCCTTCTTCAGGCTACTGCAATCAGCAGAGCCTGACTGATGGGGACCTCCACAGTTAGCACACTTGAGTGTCTTTTCCGTGCATTCAGTGGTATCGTGATCTCCAGTACATTTACCGCAAGTGAATTTGTTAGTATCCTTATCATTGCATCTTAATGAGGTGTGTCCAAATTTTTGGCATCTATTACACCGCATTGGCTTTTGAATGTAAGGTCGTACTTGAACAATCTCATATCCGATTTTGACAGTACTTGGAATTTTATTTGAAGCAAAGGTCAAGAAACACAATCCGGTCTTTGTTCGCGCATTCCCATCTTTCTTGGTCATGCAATTTACGTCTACAACGTTTTGGTCATTCATGGCATCAAGAATTTCGCTTTCTTCCATTGTCCTCAAATCCCTGTGAAAGATTACTCCCTTACAGGTATTTGGGCCAACAGGAATAGTTACTTTTACCTTCATGTCATGGATCTGCGTCAGTTTAAGTAAATCTTTAATCTGAGACTTAAATTGCACTTTCACAAGGAGGCTACCATCTCGCAATTTTCGGACAAAATCAAAACTGCCTTCCGCTTGACCATCAAGGACCTTCTTGATGATAAAGGGGTTGACATTCTGCAAGGATTGATTTTCATTCATGCATCGGATGTTCACGCACCTTGCGTTCTGGGGAGGGATATCAATGTGTCGTCTGGGTCGGTCATTGGTCGGGGTTCCATTATTAGTCTTAGTGGTCTTAGAGGAGTTCTGAGTCGCCCCTCCTCCTTGGGGAGGAGGAAGGGTAGCCGGGGAATCAATCATACTGGGTGTCGGACCAGGTCCGAACCCTGGGCCAAAGCCCGTTGTCCTGAGGGGACTACCTTTTCCCTTAACTTTTGGATCAACCTAATCCCAATAGCTAAGAGAGGATAAAATAAAACAAGTCTTACAGTTAATCGTCCTCACCCCCCCTTAGTGGAAGCCTGGTTGCGTTCTCCAGTACCAACTAAGGGATCGGAGTTGTGTGTAAGACACCTTCCAACCGCCGAACCTGCCTAGTGCGAGGGACGGTAAGTTGGTGCCCACCCCCCAAGCGAATACAGGAGCTCACAAGGAGACTCCCGTAGGCTCAGGAAAGTCACACAGAAGAATAGAAAAAATTCAGGGAGAGAGAAAAGTTGCGCCCAAAGGACGCCCCAGACTACTGGGCCTCCCTACCCAGGGGTCAGCCCGTAAGGGCTACCCTGTGGTAGAAGAGAGCTGCGGGTCTGGGGTGGGGGCTGACTACTCCTACTTGTAGTCTCGTGTCACCTTCAAAATAAAGCACTGAAGGTGCAGGCAAAGCAGAAACACTGTAAACACAGTACTTTACTTTATTCTCTTACTTTACTTAACAGAGAAACAATAATATCTAGCGAGACTAGAAGCCCTGAGACAGGGTAGTTCCAGCGGCACCAGATTTATTATTTATTGTTTCTGTGTTTTTAGGGGACAGTGTGAGCTCATCAAGATCTCATACACGAGTGCGGGGGCGATCCATGCTTGCTTGCTTGTTGGATTTATTGGCTATCAACCAGCGGCACAGGCCAAGGTTATTAAGCCAATGATTCCATTTTATTTTATCAATCTATAAAAGGTCATAAAGTTTTGTCTCCTTTAGAAAAGTGATTACTTTTTGAATAATTTTTTCATTGTCTGATAGTAAATTTTTGATATTGAATTCTAAATTTTTTATTTGTATATAGTTTTTTATTTTTTGTCTTTGGTTTTGGTATTTTTGGCATGTTAATAATATGTGTGCCATTGATTGGTGTCTATTGCAGTGGTCACACTGTGGAGGGAATGTTTTTTCAATGTAGGGAGTGAGGTGGGTAAGTCTTGTGGCATTGACCCTGATTCGGGCCAACACCACCTCCTCCCTTCTGTTTCTTCTGTGGGCTGTGTTCCACATTTCGATTTCTTCTTTGTTTTTGTTGGTTATTGTGAGGTCGGTCCACTCACTCTGCCACAGGAGATGGATTTTTGCTTTTATAAAAGAGACAAAACACCTGAGATCTGTGTGGATAATACCAGGCTCCAGATCGCCAGTCGACCCGGCTAGTTTGTCAGCCTGTTCATTACCATGGATACCCGAGTGTCCAGGTACCCATATCAGTTTGATTGATTTATTGGCACTATGCATTTTACGAATGATATTACCCTGTATTTCATTATAGGTGGTTTCTAGTGATTTAATGGCTTTAATTGAACTTAACGAGTCTGAAAAAATGACTATTCTATCGTGGTCGTCGATAGGGCAAAATCTAGAGCTTTATCTATTGCAAAAAGTTCGGCAAGAAAGATCGATGTATGATTCGGCAATCGAAATCTCAACTGACATTCAGTCGACCATACACCCGCTCCCACACACTCGTCTGTCTTGGACCCGTCGGTATATAAATGAAAAAAGGAAAGATGTTTAATTAAGATCTCTCTGAACCTCTGGCGTACCTCCACCTCCGACACCGTGGCTTTGGCTGATGGTAGCCAGTCTACAACGGTAGAAAAATTGGGTGTTTCCCACGGTGCTATATTTGACTGAACCAGGGTATCGATGGTAGAGAGATCTATACCGACTTTATCTGTGAGGTCATAGAGTCTATTGCCCAGCGGCTTCCCGCCGCGATACTGGGGCCCTACCTGCCGGCGCAAAACTTCCCTGTTTGGATGTTGGGGCTGCCTGGCTACCTTCGCGGCATAGGTCAGCGCAAGCTGGCCGCGTCTAAGACGGAGGGGAGGTACTCCCGACTCTACCTCTAGGCGCTCAGTGCGAGTGCACATAAGGGCTCCAAGACAGACTCGTAAACACGCATTCTGTACTACATTCAAACCTTTCAGAGTTGAGCTCGTTGCCGAGCCATACACGATTGACCCATAATCTACTTTAGACCTAATCAGGGATTTATATAACATCAGTAAAGACTTTCTATCAGCTCCCCATTTGTGTCCAGAAATGCACTTTAATAAATTGAGTGCTTTTTGACATTTATTCTTTAATTGACCAATGTGGTCTTTCCAATTCAATCTACTATCAAAGAGTAGTCCAAGAAATCTAGCTGAATTTTGAATAGGTATTGGATGGTTGTCTAGAGTTAGCCTGATGTTGGGCTTTCTCCTATGTGTAAAAACCACGCCAATACTTTTTCTAATGGAAAACTTAAAACCCCACTGGAGGCCCCAGTTATGAATCATATCCAGTGCCAATTGGATCTGATTTGCCGAGAACTCTGCATTATTGCTGGAGTGCCATAATGCACAATCATCGGCGTACAGTGAGTATTTAAGATTCCGAGGAGGAGATGGTAAAATGTCATTTATAATACATAAAAATAATGTGGGAGACAAGACACTTCCTTGTGGGACCCCGTTTGCCTGGACAAAAATGTCCGAGAAAGTGACGTTGTCAGAAAATAATTTGACAGAAAAAGTTCTGTCAGAAATGAAATTTTTGATAAAACAAGGCAAGTTTCCACGTAATCCGAAAGCATAAAGTTTTTCGAGTAGGCCATGTCGCCAAGTCATGTCGTAGGCTTTTTCTATGTCTAGAAATACTGATATCAAAAAATGCTTTTTGGCAAATGCCTCATGAATATGACTTTCCAGTTTTACTAGCTGATCGAGAGTTTGACGTCCCTTTCGGAAGCCGCACTGCTCGTCAACTAGTAAATTTCTGGTATTTAGAAAATGCAATAGCCTACTATTAACAATTCTTTCCATGACCTTGCATAAGCAACTTGTCAACGCAATTGGGCGGTAAGAGATGGCGGATCTGGGATTTCCCCCTCCTTTCAATATGGGAATGATGTGGGCGAAGTGCCATGAATTTGGAAAAGTCTGGCTTTTCCAAATATCATTGTACACTTCTAGCAACTTAATCATGTCATCATGATTAAGATGCTTTATCATCTCATATCGAATCTCATCGGGGCCTGGGGATGTTCCTCTACAGGCTTCTAGGGCTCGGACAAGCTCATTTATAGTTAGATCTTTATTATAATCAAAGTCATCTCCTGTGGCAAAGTGAATTGGTTGCAGCTCGGCTGCTTCCTTGGTGGTCAGGAATGCAGGGTTGTAATTTTCCGAGCTGCTTGTATAAGAGAACTGCCTGGCGATTGTGTTAGCAATGTCTCTAGGTGAGTCATAATTAATTCCCTCATGTATTATATTTCTGATTTTATTTGATGTCTTTTTTCTATTTATTCTATTTACTGTGGACCAAACCTCTGATAATTTTGTATTGCTGTTAATCGTAGAGACAAAGCTTCGCCAGGAGTCTCTTTTGGCTTGTCTGATTGTTCTACGAGCCCTAGCTCTCGCTTGTTTGTAATTGCGAAAGTTCTCATTTGTGATGTTATTATGGAAAAGCCTGTAGGCCCTATTTCGTTCACATAGCGCCCTGCGGCAATCTGGTGTCCACCATGGAACTCTATGCTTAACGCTATCTGTCGAAGTCTTAGGTATGGTTGCCATTGCTGCATTTATAATACAATTTTGAACATTGTTTACTTTATCATCAATGGTTTCTCCAACAACTTCGAGCTTGACGCTCCTTGTGAAGGCGACCCAATCTGCTCTTTTTACGTTAAATTTGGGTGCTGAAGGCGTCCTCGTGGTGTCGCATGAATATTGAATACAAATAGGAAGGTGATCGCTTCCCAACGAGTCGTCAATGGTGTGCCACAGGCACTTGGCTGCTAGTGTTGAGGAAACCAGTGATAGGTCAATAAAGCTCAAATTACCGGTATTATCGTCTATTCGCGTTGGACTACCATCATTTAGAAGAACCAGATCAGAGTCGTTGATCAACTTAACTACTTGCTCACCTCTACCATTCACCCGCAGGGAACCCCATGATGTATGACGAGCATTAAAATCACCTAGAATTAATTTATTGTTTGGCAGACTGTCCTGAATAGCAAAAAGCTCATCATAGATTAATCTTTTATCAGGTGGACAGTAAGCTGAGCATATAGTCAGATACGTGTTATTGAATTTTACTTTGCATGCGACGTGTTCCAAAGTAGAATTAATCGTCACTTCAATGAAAGGGAGATTCTGGTGGATGTACATGGCGACTCCGCCTCCACCCCTTCCCTCTCGGTCTTTTCTACAAAGATGGTAGTTTTTTAGCGATACGACCTCGTCAGAGACTTGGTCGTTTAAATGGCTTTCTTGTAGTACGATAATATCGGGAGCATAGGACGAGGCTAATAATCTAAGAGAGTTTAATTTTGATCTAAGACTTCGACAGTTCCATTGTATAATGGTATACGCGTGGATTACGTTTTATGGGGTTTGGAAGTGCCTTGTCCGGTGGTTTTTATTTTCTTTTTTTGGGAGGGAGGCGCCTCCTCCTCTCCCTCGCTTCCCGAGGGCCTCTCTCGGGAATTTTTGGAGACAGTAGTCTCCATGGCCTGCTCCCCTCCACCAGAGAGACGCCCGGCGGAGGACGATCTGCTCTTACGAGCAGAACTACCACCAGACGAAGTTCTAGTGGGGGTCGCCTGGACTAGAAGGTGCGATCCGGATTGTGATTTGGTATCGACCTCCTTAAGATGCTGTTTTTGCTGGGTTGATTCAGCAATTTCTTTAATTGTCTTGTTCAATTCTTTAATCTGATTCATCAAGTCCCTTACTGTTTCTTTCAAATCGAAATTTCCTTGTCTTTAACTGCGAGCTGCTGACTAACACTGATTGCACTGGAAACATTGTTAGTTACTGCTGAGGCGTAAGAAGTATTGGGTTTGCTTGTCAAACCTTCCACTTTCTTTTTGGCCTCACGGTAGCTAACATCGTGCTCTCTCATGTATGCTAATGTCTCAGTCTCCTTCTTCAGGCTACTGCAATCAGCAGAGCCTGACTGATGGGAACCTCCACAGTTAGCACACTTGAGTGTCTTTTCCGTGCATTCAGTGGTATCGTGATCTCCAGTACATTTACCGCAAGTGAATTTGTTACTGTCCTTATCCATGCATCTTAATGAGGTGTGTCCAAATTTTTGGCATCTATTACACCGCATTGGCTTTTGAATATAAGGTCTTACTTGAACAATCTCATATCCGATTTTAACTGTACTAGGAATTTTTGGTGAAGAAAAAGTCAAGAAACACAATCCGGTCTTTGTTCGCACATTCCCATCTTTCTTTGACATACAATTTACGTCAACTACGCTCTGGTCTTTCATGGCATCAAGAATTTCACTTTCTTCCATTGTCCTCAAATCCCTGTGAAAGATTACTCCCTTACAGGTATTTGGGCCAACAGGAATAGTTACTTTTACGCTGAGGTCATGAATTTGCGTCAGTTTAAGCAAATCCTTAATCTGAGACTTAAATTGTACTTTAACAAGGAGGCTGCCATCTCGCAATTTTCGGACAAAATCAAAACTGCCTTCCACTTGACCATCAAGGACCTTCTTGATGATAAAGGGGTTGACATTCTGCAGGGATTGATTTTCTTTCACGCATCGTATGTTCAAGCACCTTGCGTTCTCTGGAGGGATATCAATGTGTCGTCTGGGTCGGTCATTGGTCGGGGTTCCATTACTGGTCAAAGTGGTCTTAGAAAGGGTCTGAGTCGCCCCTCCTCCTTGGGGAGGAGGAAGGGTAGCCGGGTAATCAATCATACTGGGTGTCGGACCAGGTCCGAACCCTGGGCCAAAGCCCGTTGTCCTGAGGGGACTACCTTTTCCCTTAACTTTTGGATCAACCTAATCCCAATAGCTAAGAGAGGATAAAATAAAACAAGTCTTATCGTTAAGCGTCCTCACCCCCCCTTAGTGGAAGCCTGGTTGCGTTCTCCAGTACCAACTAAGGGATCGGAGTTGTGTGTAAGACACCTTCCAACCGCCGAACCTGCCTAGTGCGAGGGACGGTAAGTTGGTGCCCACCCCCCAAGCGAATACAGGAGCTCACAAGGAGACTCCCGTAGGCTCAGGAAAGTCACACAGAAGAATAGAAAAAATTCAGGGAGAGAGAAAAGTTGCGCCCAAAGGACGCCCCAGACTACTGGGCCTCCCTACCCAGGGGTCAGCCCGTAAGGGCTACCCTGTGGTAGAAGAGAGCTGCGGGTCTGGGGTGGGGGCTGACTACTCCTACTGTAGTCTCGTGTCACCTTCAAGATAAAAGCACTGAAGGTGCAAAAAAGCACTTAAAGTGCTCAAAATCTGTAAATAACAGGGTTTACTCGACTTAGTTTTACGTTAAATGAACAGAGAAGCAACAATGTCAAGCGAGACTAGAAGCCCTGAGACAGGGTAGTTCTAGCGGCACAGGACTTTTGGTTTGTTGCTGCTGTGTTTTATGAAAAACAGTGTGAGGCCAAAAGAGTCTCATACACGAGTGGCGATCCAGCTTGCTTGCTTGTTGGATTTATTGGCTATCAACCAGCGGCACAGGCCAAGGTTATTAAGCCAATGATTCCATTTTATTTTATCAATCTATATAAGGTCATAAAGTTTTGTCTCCCTTAGAAAAGTGATTACTTTACTTATTATTTTTTCGTTGTCTGATAGCACGTTTGAGATGGTAAAATTCATGTTTTTTATATATAAATATTTTTTTTAATTCTGTCTTTGTTGGTTATAATTTGGGCATGTTATGATTATATGTTTTATTGACATGGTTCTATTGCAGGTGGTACATATTGGAGGGAAATTTTTCTCCATATAGGGAGTGAGGTGTGTTAATCTTGTAGCATTGACCCTTATTCGGGCCAACACCACCTCCTCCCTTCTGTTTTTTCTGTAGGATGTGTCCCACTGTTCTATTGTGAGATTGTTTTTGTTGTAGATTGTGAGGTCGGTCCACTCACTCTGCCACAGGAGATGGATTTTTGCTTTTATAAAAGAGACAAAACACCTGAGATCTGTGCGGATAATACCAGGCTCCAGATCGCCAGTCGACCCGGCTAGTTTGTCAGCCTGTTCATTACCATGGATACCCGAGTGTCCAGGTACCCATATCAGTTTGATTGATTTATTGGCACTATGCAATTTACGAATGATATTACCCTGTATTTCATTATATGTGGTTTCTAGTGATTTAATGGCTTTAATTGAACTTAACGAGTCTGAAAAAATGACTATTTTATCGTGGGTCGTCGATAAGGCAAAATCTAAAGCTTTATCAATTGCAAATAATTCGGCAAGAAAGATCGATGTATGATTCGGCAATCGAAATCTCAACTGACATTCAGTCGACCATACACCCGCTCCCACACACTCGTCTGTCTTGGACCCGTCGGTATATAAATGAAAAAAGGAAAGATGTTTAATTAGGATCTCTCTGAACCTCTGGCGTACCTCCACCTCCGACACCGTGGCTTTGGCTGATGGTAGCCAGTCTACAACAGTAGAAAACTTGGGTGTTTCCCACGGTGCTATATTTGATTGAACCAGGGTATCGATGGTAGAGAGATCTATACCGACTTTTTCTGTGAGGTCATGGAGTCTATTGCCCAGCGGCTTCCCGCCGCGATACTGGGGCCCTACCTGCCGGCGCAAAACATCCCTGTTGGGATGTTGGGGCTGCCTGGCTACCTTTGCGGCATAGGTCAGCGCAAGCTGGCCGCGTCTAAGACGGAGGGGAGGTACTCCCGACTCTACCTCTAGGCGCTCAGTGCGAGTGCACATAAGGGCTCCAAGACAGACTCGTAAACACGCATTCTGTACTACATTCAAACCTTTCAGAGTTGAGCTCGTTGCCGAGCCATACACGATTGACCCATAATCTACTTTAGACCTAATCAGGGATTTATATAACATCAGTAAAGACTTTCTATCAGCTCCCCATTTGTGTCCAGAAATGCACTTTAATAAATTGAGTGCTTTTTGACATTTATTCTTTAATTGACCAATGTGGTCTTTCCAATTCAATCTACTATCAAAGAGTAGTCCAAGAAATCTAGCTGAATTTTGAATAGGTATTGGATGGTTGTCTAGAGTTAGCCTGATGTTGGGCTTTCTCCTATGTGTAAAAACCACGCCAATACTCTTTTTAATGGAAAACTTAAACCCCACTGGAGGCCCCAGTTATGAATCATATCCAGTGCCAATTGGATCTGATTTGCCGAGAACTCTGCATTATTGCTGGAGTGTCATAATGCACAATCATCGGCGTACAGTGAGTATTTAAGATTCCGAGGAGGAGATGGTAAAATGTCATTTATTACACATAAAAATAATGTTGGAGACAAGACACTTCCTTGTGGGACCCCGTTTGCCTGGACAAAAATGTCCGAGAAAGTGACGTTGTCAGAAAATAATTTGACAGAAAACGTTCTGTCAGAAATGAAATTTTGGATAAAACAAGGCAAGTTTCCACGTAATCCGAAAGCATAAAGTTTTCTGAGTAGGCCATGTCGCCAAGTCATGTCGTAGGCTTTTTCTATGTCTAAAAATACTGATATCAAAAAATGCTTTTTGGCAAATGCCTCATGAATATGACTTTCCAGTTTTACTAGCTGATCGAGAGTTTGGCGTCCCTTTCGGAAGCCGCACTGCTCGTCAACTAGTAAATTTCTGGTGTTTAAAAAATGCAATAGCCTACTATTAACAATTCTTTCCATGACCTTGCATAAGCAACTTGTCAACGCAATTGGGCGGTAAGAAATGGCGGATCTGGGATTTCCCCCTCCTTTCAATATGGGAATGATGTGGGCGAAGTGCCATGAATTTGGAAAAGTCTGGCTTTTCCAAATATCATTGTACACTTCTAGCAACTTAATCATGTCATCATGATTAAGATGCTTTATCATCTCATATCGAATCTCATCGGGCCTGGGGATGTTCCTCTACAGGCTTCTAGGGCTCGGACAAGCTCATTCATTGTTAGATCTTTATTGTAATCAAAAATATCTCCTGTGGCAAAGTGAATTGGTTGCAGCTCGGCTGCTTCCTTGGTGGTCAGGAATGCAGGGTTGTAGTTTTCCGAGCTGCTTGTATAAGAGAACTGCCTGGCGATTGTGTTAGCAATGTCTCTAGGTGAGTCATAATTACTTCCCTCATGAATTATATTTCTGATTTTATTTGATGTCTTTTTTCTATTTATTCTATTTACTGTGGACCAAACCTCTGATAACTTTGTATTGCTGTTAATTGTAGAGACAAAGCTTCGCCAGGAGTCTCTTTTGGCTTGTCTGATTGTTCTACGAGCCCTAGCTCTCGCTTGTTTGTATTTGCGAAAGTTCTCAGTTGTGATATTATTATGGAAAAGCCTGTAGGCCCTATTTCGTTCACATAGCGCCCTGCGGCAATCTGGTGTCCACCATGGAACTCTATGCTTAACGCTATCTGTCGAAGTCTTAGGAATGGTTGCCATTGCTGCATTTATAATACAATTTTGAACACTGTTTACTTTATCATCAATGGTTTCTCCAACAACTTCGAGCTTGACGCTCCTTGTGAAGGCGACCCAATCTGCTCTTTTTACGTTAAATTTGGGTGCTGAAGGCGTCCTCGAGGTGTCGCATGAATATTGAATACAAATAGGAAGGTGATCGCTTCCCAACGAGTCGTCAATGGTGTGCCACAGGCACTTGGCTGCTAGTGTTGAGGAAACCAGTGATAGGTCAATAAAGCTCAAATTACCGGTATTATCGTCTATTCGCGTTGGACTACCATCATTTAGAAGAACCAGATCAGAGTCGTTGATCAACTTAACTACTTGCTCACCTCTACCATTCACCCGTGGGGAACCCCATGATGTATGACGAGCATTAAAATCACCTAGAATTAATTTATTGTTTGGCAGACTGTCCTGAATAGCAAAAAGCTCATCATAGATTAACCTTTTATCAGGTGGACAGTAAGCTGAGCATATAGTCAGATACGTGTTATTGAATTTTACTTTGCATGCGACGTGTTCCAAAGTAGAATTAATCGTCACTTCAATGAAAGGGAGATTCTGGTGGATGTACATGGCGACTCCGCCTCCACCCCTTCCCTCTCGGTCTTTTCTACAAAGATGGTAGTTTTTTAGCGATACGACCTCGTCAGAGACTTGGTCGTTTAAATGGCTTTCTTGTAGTACGATAATATCGGGAGCATAGGACGAGGCTAATAATCTAAGAGAGTTTACTTTTGATCTAAGACTTCGACAGTTCCATTGTATGATGGTATACGCGTGGATTACGTTTTATGGGGTTTGGAAGTGCCTTGTCCGGTGGTTTTTATTTTCTTTTTTTGGGAGGGAGGCGCCTCCTCCTCTCCCTCGCTTCCCGAGGGCCTCTCTCGGGAATTTTTGGAGACAGTAGTCTCCATGGCCTGCTCCCCTCCACCAGAGAGACGCCCGGCGGAGGACGATCTGCTCTTACGAGCAGAACTACCACCAGACGAAGTTCTAGTGGGGGTCGCCTGGACGAGAAGGTGCGATCCGGATTGTGATTTGGTATCGACCTCCTTAAGATGCTGTTTTTGCTGGGTTGATTCAGCAATTTCTTTAATTGTCTTATTCAATTCTTTGATCTGATTCATTAAGTCCCTTACCGTTTCCTTTAATTCTGCAATTTCCTGATCTTTAACTGCGAGCTGCTGATTAACACTGCTTGCACTGGAAACAGTGTTAGTTACTGCTGAGGCGTAAGAAGTATTGGGTTTGCTTGTCAAACCTTCCACTTTCTTCTTGGCCTCACGGTAGCTAACATCGTGTTCTCTCATGTATGCTAATGTCTCAGTCTCCTTCTTCAGGCTACTGCAATCAGCAGAGCCTGACTGATGGGGACCTCCACAGTTAGCACACTTGAGTGTCTTTTCCGTGCATTCAGTGGTATCGTGATCTCCAGTACATTTACCGCAAGTGAATTTGTTAGTATCCTTATCATTGCATCTTAATGAGGTGTGTCCAAATTTTGGCATCTATTACACCGCATTGGCTTTTGAATGTAAGGTCGTACTTGAACAATCTCATATCCGATTTTGACAGTACTTGGAATTTTATTTGAAGCAAAGGTCAAGAAACACAATCCGGTCTTTGTTCGCGCATTCCCATCTTTCTTGGTCATGCAATTTACGTCCACAACGTTTTGGTCATTCATGGCATCAAGAATTTCGCTTTCTTCCATTGTCCTCAAATCCCTGTGAAAGATTACTCCCTTACAGGTATTTGGGCCAACAGGAATAGTTACTTTTACTGTAATGTCATGAATCTGCGTCAGCTTAAGTAAATCGTTAACCTGAGACTTAAATTGCACTTTCACAAGGAGGCTACCATCTCGCAACTTTCGGACAAAATCAAAACTGCCTCCCACTTGACCATCAAGGACCTTCTTAATGATAAAGGGGTTGACATTCTGCAAGGATTGATTTTCTTTCATGCAACGGATGTTCACGCACCTTGCGTTCTGGGAAGAGATATTAATGTGTCGTCTGGGTCGGTCATTGGTCGGGGTTCCATTACTGGTCAAAGTGGTCTTAGAAAGGGTCTGAGTCGCCCCTCCTCCTTGGGGAGGAGGAAGGGTAGCCGGGGAATCAATCATACTGGGTGTCGGACCAGGTCCGAACCCTGGGCCAAAGCCCGTTGTCCTGAGGGGACTACCTTTTCCCTTAACTTTTGGATCAACCTAATCCCAATAGCTAAGAGAGGATAAAATAAAACACGTCTTTCTGTTAAGCGTCCTCACCCCCCCTTAGTGGAAGCCTGGTTGCGTTCTCCAGTACCAACTAAGGGATCGGAGTTGTGTGTAAGACACCTTCCAACCGCCGAACCTGCCTAGTGCGAGGGACGGTAAGTTGGTGCCCACCCCCCAAGCGAATACAGGAGCTCACAAGGAGACTCCCGTAGGCTCAGGAAAGTCACACAGAAGAATAGAAAAAATTCAGGGAGAGAGAAAAGTTGCGCCCAAAGGACGCCCCAGACTACTGGGCCTCCCTACCCAGGGGTCAGCCCGTAAGGGCTACCCTGTGGTAGAAGAGAGCTGCGGGTCTGGGGTGGGGGCTAACTACAACTACTGTAGTCTCGTGCTACCTTCAAATAACAAAGCACTGAAGGTGCAGGCAAGGCACTAAAAGTGCAAAAGTCTGAAAAAACAGGTTTTACTCGACTTTGATTTACTTTAAAACACAGAAACAAAAATGTCGAGCAAGACGAGAGGCCCCGGAAACCAGGGTAGCTCCTGTGTCACAAGACTTATAATTTTTTGTTGCTGTGTTATGGGAACAGGGTGTGAGGCATAAAGAGTCTCATACACGAGTGCTGGCGATCCAGCTTGCTTGCTTGTTGGATTTATTGGCTATCAACCAGCGGCACAGGCCAAGGTTATTAAGCCAATGATTCCATTTTATTTTATCAATCTATAAAAGGTCATAAAGTTTTGTCTCCTTTAAAAAAGTGATTACTTTACTTATTATTTTTTCATTATCAGAAAGTAGATTTTTTATATTCAATTCAATATTTTTGATTTGTAAGTAATTTTTTATTTTTTGTCTTTGGTTATTGTATTGATTGCATGTTGTAAGTATATGGTTTATTGATAAAGTTCTATTGCAGTGTTGGCATTGAGGAGGGAATCTTTTTTCTATGTAGGGAGTGAGGTGTGTAAGTCTTGTTGTGTTTACCCTGAGGCGGGCCAACACCACCTCCTCCCTTCTGTATTTTCTGTGGGCTGTGTCCCACGTTTCTATTTTTTCTTTTGTTTTGTTGTGCATTGTGAGGTCGGTCCACTCACTCTGCCACAGGAGATGGATTTTTGCTTTTATAAAAGAGACAAAACACCTGAGATCTGTGCGGATAATACCAGGCTCCAGATCGCCAGTCGACCCGGCTAGTTTGTCAGCCTGTTCATTACCATGGATACCCGAGTGTCCAGGTACCCATATCAGTTTGATTGATTTATTGGCACTATGCATTTTACGAATGATATTACCCTGTATTTCATTATAGGTGGTTTCTAGTGATTTAATGGCTTTAATTGAACTTAACGAGTCTGAAAAAATGACTATTCTATCGTGGGTCGTCGATAGGGCAAAATCTAAAGCTTTATCTATTGCAAAAAGTTCGGCAAGAAAGATCGATGTATGATTCGGCAATCGAAATCTCAACTGACATTCAGTCGACCATACACCCGCTCCCACACATTCGTCTGTCTTGGACCCGTCGGTATATAAATGAAAAAAGGAAAGATGTTTAATTAGGATCTCTCTGAACCTCTGGCGTACCTCCACCTCCGACACCGTGGCTTTGGCTGATGGTAGCCAGTCTACAACAGTAGAAAAATTGGGTGTTTCCCACGGTGCTATATTTGACTGAACCAGGGTATCGATGGTAGAGAGATCTATACCGACTTTTTCTGTGAGGTCATGGAGTCTATTGCCCAGCGGCTTCCCGCCGCGATACTGGGGCCCTACCTGCCGGCGCAAAACATCCCTGTTGGGATGTTGGGGCTGCCTGGCTACCTTTGCGGCATAGGTCAGCGCAAGCTGGCCGCGTCTAAGACGGAGGGGAGGTACTCCCGACTCTACCTCTAGGCGCTCAGTGCGAGTGCACATAAGGGCTCCAAGACAGACTCGTAAACACGCATTCTGTACTACATTCAAACCTTTCAGAGTTGAGCTCGTTGCCGAGCCATACACGATTGACCCATAATCTACTTTAGATCTAATCAGGGATTTATATAACATCAGTAAAGACTTTCTATCAGCTCCCCATTTGTGTCCAGAAATGCACTTTAATAAATTGAGTGCTTTTTGACATTTATTCTTTAACTGACCAATGTGGTCTTTCCAATTTAATCTACTATCAAAGAGTAGACCAAGAAATCTAGCTGAATTTTGAATAGGTATTGGATGGTTGTCTAGAGTTAGCCTGATGTTGGGCTTTCTCCTATGTGTAAAAACCACGCCAATACTCTTTCTTATGGAAAACTTAAAACCCCACTGGAGGCCCCAGTTATGAATCATATCCAGTGCCAATTGGATCTGATTTGCCGAGAACTCTGCATTATTGCTGGAGTGCCATAATGCACAATCATCGGCGTACAGTGAGTATTTAAGATTCCGAGGAGGAGATGGTAAAATGTCATTTATTACACTTCCTTGTGGGACCCCGTTTGCCTGGACAAAAATGTCCGAGAAAGTGACGTTGTCAGAAAATAATTTGACAGAAAACGTTCTGTCAGAAATGAAATTTTGGATGAAACAAGGCAAGTTTCCACGTAATCCGAAAGCATAAAGTTTTCTGAGTAGGCCATGTCGCCAAGTCATGTCGTAGGCTTTTTCTATGTCTAAAAATACTGATATCAAAAAATGCTTTTTGGCAAATGCCTCATGAATATGACTTTCCAGTTTTACTAGCTGATCGAGAGTTTGGCGTCCCTTTCGGAAGCCGCACTGCTCGTCAACTAGTAAATTTCTGGTATTTAAAAAATGCAATAGCCTACTATTAACAATTCTTTCCATGACCTTGCATAAGCAACTTGTCAACGCAATTGGGCGGTAAGAGATGGCGGATCTGGGATTTCCCCCTCCTTTCAATATGGGAATGATGTGGGCGAAGTGCCATGAATTTGGAAAAGTCTGGCTTTTCCAAATATCATTGTACACTTCTAGCAACTTAATCATGTCATCATGATTAAGATGCTTTATCATCTCATATCGAATCTCATCGGGGCCTGGGGATGTTCCTCTACAGGCTTCTAGGGCTCGGACAAGCTCATTCATAGTTAGATCTTTATTGTAATCAAAATTATCTCCTGTGGCAAAGTGAATTGGTTGCAGCTCGGCTGCTTCCTTGGTGGTCAGGAATGCAGGGTTGTAATTTTCCGAGCTGCTTGTATAAGAGAACTGCCTGGCGATTGTGTTAGCAATGTCTCTAGGTTCATCATAATTAATTCCCTCATGAATAATGTTTCTGATTTTAGTTGATGATTTTTTTCTATTGATTCTATTCACTGTGGACCAAACCTCTGATAACTTTGTGTTGCTGTTAATTGTAGAGACAAAGCTTCGCCAGGAGTCTCTTTTGGCTTGTCTAATTGTTCTACGAGCCCTAGCTCTCGCTTGTTTGTATTTGCGAAAGTTCTCGTTGGTAATATTATTATGGAAAAGCCTGTAGGCCCTATTTCGTTCACATAGCGCCCTGCGGCAATCTGGTGTCCACCATGGAACTCTATGCTTAACGCTATCTGTCGAAGTCTTAGGTATGGTTGCCATTGCTGCATTTATAATACAATTTTGAACATTGTTTACTTTATCATCAATGGTTTCTCCAACAACTTCGAGCTTGACGCTCCTTGTGAAGGCGACCCAATCTGCTCTTTTTACGTTAAATTTGGGTGCTGAAGGCGTCCTCGTGGTGTCGCATGAATATTGAATACAAATAGGAAGGTGATCGCTTCCCAACGAGTCGTCAATGGTGTGCCACAGGCACTTGGCTGCTAGTGTTGAGGAAACCAGTGATAGGTCAATAAAGCTCAAATTACCGGTATTATCGTCTATTCGCGTTGGACTACCATCATTTAGAAGAACCAGATCAGAGTCGTTGATCAACTTAACTACTTGCTCACCTCTACCATTCACCCGCAGGGAACCCCATGATGTATGACGAGCATTAAAATCTCCTAGAATTAATTTATTGTTTGGCAGACTGTCCTGAATAGCAAAAAGCTCATCATATATAACACTTTTCTCAGGTGGACAGTAAGCTGAGCATATAGTCAGATACGTGTTATTGAATTTTACTTTGCATGCGACGTGTTCCAAAGTAGAATTAATCGTCACTTCAATGAAAGGGAGATTCTGGTGGATGTACATGGCGACTCCGCCTCCACCCCTTCCCTCTCGGTCTTTTCTACAAAGATGGTAGTTTCTTAGCGATACGACCTCGTCAGAGACTTGGTCGTTTAAATGGCTTTCTTGTAGTACGATAATATCGGGAGCATAGGACGAGGCTAATAATCTAAGAGAGTTTACTTTTGATCTAAGACTTCGACAGTTCCATTGTATGATGGTATACGCGTGGATTACGTTTTATGGGGTTTGGAAGTGCCTTGTCCGGTGGTTTTTATTTTCTTTTTTTGGGAGGGAGGCGCCTCCTCCTCTCCCTCGCTTCCCGAGGGCCTCTCTCGGGAATTTTTGGAGACAGTAGTCTCCATGGCCTGCTCCCCTCCACCAGAGAGACGCCCGGCGGAGGATGATCTGCTCTTACGAGCAGAACTACCACCAGACGAAGTTCTAGTGGGGGTCGCCTGGACGAGAAGGTGCGATCCGGATTGTGATTTGGTATCGACCTCCTTAAGATGCTGTTTTTGCTGGGTTGATTCAGCAATTTCTTTAATTGTCTTATTCAATTCTTTGATCTGATTCATTAAGTCCTTTACCGTTTCTTTTAATTCTGCAATTTCCTGATCTTTAACTGCGAGCTGCTGATTAACACTGCTTGCACTGGAAACAGTGTTAGTTACTGCTGAGGCGTAAGAAGTATTGGGTTTGCTTGTCAAACCTTCCACTTTCTTCTTGGCCTCACGGTAGCTAACATCGTGTTCTCTCATGTATGCTAATGTCTCAGTCTCCTTCTTCAGGCTACTGCAATCAGCAGAGCCTGACTGATGGGGACCTCCACAGTTAGCACACTTGAGTGTCTTTTCCGTGCATTCAGTGGTATCGTGATCTCCAGTACATTTACCGCAAGTGAATTTGTTAGTATCCTTATCATTGCATCTTAATGAGGTGTGTCCAAATTTTTGGCATCTATTACACCGCATTGGCTTTTGAATGTAAGGTCGTACTTGAACAATCTCATATCCGATTTTGATAGTACTTGGATTTCTTGGTGAAGAAAAAGTCAAGAAACACAATCCGGTCTTTATTCGCGCATTCCCATCCTTCTTGGTCATGCAATTTACGTCTACTACGTTTTGGTCATTCATGGCATCAAGAATTTCGCTTTCTTCCATTGTCCTCAAATCCCTGTGAAAGATTACTCCCTTACAGGTATTTGGGCCAACAGGAATAGTTACTTTTACTGTAATGTCATGAATCTGCGTCAGCTTAAGTAAATCGTTAACCTGAGACTTAAATTGCACTTTCACAAGGAGGCTACCATCTCGCAACTTTCGGACAAAATCAAAACTGCCTCCCACTTGACCATCAAGGACCTTCTTAATGATAAAGGGGTTGACATTCTGCAAGGATTGATTTTCTTTCATGCAACGGATGTTCACGCACCTTGCGTTCTGGGGAGGGATATTAATGTGTCGTCTGGGTCGGTCATTGGTCGGGGTTCCATTACTGGTCAAAGTGGTCTTAGAAAGGGTCTGAGTCGCCCCTCCTCCTTGGGGAGGAGGAAGGGTAGCCGGGGAATCAATCATACTGGGTGTCGGACCAGGTCCGAACCCTGGGCCAAAGCCCGTTGTCCTGATAACTTTTGGATCAACCTAATCCCAATAGCTAAGAGAGGATAAAATAAAACAAGTCTTACTGTTAATCGTCCTCACCCCCCCTTAGTGGAAGCCTGGTTGCGTTCTCCAGTACCAACTAAGGGATCGGAGTTGTGTGTAAGACACCTTCCAACCGCCGAACCTGCCTAGTGCGAGGGACGGTAAGTTGGTGCCCACCCCCCAAGCGAATACAGGAGCTCACAAGGAGACTCCCGTAGGCTCAGGAAAGTCACACAGAAGAATAGAAAAATTCAGGGAGAGAGAAAAGTTGCGCCCAAAGGACGCCCCAGACTACTGGGCCTCCCTACCCAGGGGTCTGCCCGTAAGGGCTACCCTGTGGTAGAAGAGAGCTGCGGGTCTGGGGTGGGGGCTGACTACTTCTACTGTAGTCTCGTGTCACCTTCAAAATAAAGCACTGAAGGTGCAGGCAAAGCACAAAAACTGTAAAACAGGTTTTACTTTATTATTTTTACTTTAATGAACAGAGAAGCAACAAGGTCAAGCGAGACTAGAAGCCCTGAGACAGGGTAGTTCTAATGGCACAAGACGTTTAGCTTGTTGCTGCTATGTTTTTGTGGACAGTGTGAGGCATAAAAAGTCTCATACACGAGTGTGGTGTGTGTGGGGCGATCCAGCTTGCTTGCTTGCTTGTTGGATTTATTGGCTATCAACCAGCGGCACAGGCCAAGGTTATTAAGCCAATGATTCCATTTTATCTTATCAATCTATAGAAGGTCATAAAGTTTTGTCTCCTTTAGAAAAGTGATTACTTTACTCATTATTCTTTCATTGTCACATAGTAAATTTTTGATATTGAATTCTATATTTTTTATTTGTAAATATATATATATATATTTTTTTTTTTTTGTCTTTGGTTTTGTATTTTTGGCATGTTAATAATATGTGTGCATTGATTGGTGTCTATTGCAGTGGTCACACTGTGGAGGGAATGTTTTTTCAATGTAGGGAGTGAGGTGTGGTAAGTCTTGTGGCATTGACCCTGATTCGGGCCAACACCACCTCCTCCCTTCTAATTTTTCTGTGGGCTGTGTCCCACATTTTATTTCTTCTTTGTTTTTGTTGTTATGTGAGGTCGGTCCACTCACTCTGCCACAGGAGATGGATTTTTGCTTTTATAAAAGAGACAAAACACCTGAGATCTGTGCGGATAATACCAGGCTCCAGATCGCCAGTCGACCCGGCTAGTTTGTCAGCCTGTTCATTACCATGGATACCCGAGTGTCCAGGTACCCATATCAGTTTGATTGATTTATTGGCACTATGCATTTTACGAATGATATTACCCTGTATTTCATTATAGGTGGTTTCTAGTGATTTAATGGCTTTAATTGAACTTAACGAGTCTGAAAAAATGACTATTCTATCGTGGGTCGTCGATAGGGCAAAATCTAGAGCTTTATCTATTGCAAAAAGTTCGGCAAGAAAGATCGATGTATGATTCGGCAATCGAAATCTCAACTGACATTCAGTCGACCATACACCCGCTCCCACACACTCGTCTGTCTTGGACCCGTCGGTATATAAATGAAAAAAGGAAAGATGTTTAATTAAGATCTCTCTGAACCTCTGGCGTACCTCCACCTCCGACACCGTGGCTTTGGCTGATGGTAGCCAGTCTACAACGGTAGAAAAATTGGGTGTTTCCCACGGTGCTATATTTGACTGAACCAGGGTATCGATGGTAGAGAGATCTATACCGACTTTATCTGTGAGGTCATGGAGTCTATTGCCCAGCGGCTTCCCGCCGCGTTGTTGGGGCCCTACCTGCCGGCGCAAAACATCCCTGTTTGGATGTTGGGGCTGCCTGGCTACCTTCGCGGCATAGGTCAGCGCAAGCTGGCCGCGTCTAAGACGGAGGGGAGGTACTCCCGACTCTACCTCTAGGCGCTCGGTGCGAGTGCACTTAAGGGCTCCAAGACAGACGCGTAAACAAGCATTCTGCACAACATTCAAACCTTTCAGAGTTGAGCTCGTTGCCGAGCCATACACGATTGACCCATAATCTACTTTAGATCTAATCAGGGATTTATATAACATAAGTAACGACTTTCTATCAGCTCCCCATTTGTGTCCAGAAATGCACTTTAATAAATTAAGTGCTTTTTGACATTTATTCTTTAACTGACCAATGTGGTCTTTCCAATTTAATCTACTATCAAAAAGTAGACCAAGAAATCTAGCTGAATTTTGAATAGGTATTGGATGGTTGTCTAGAGTTAGCCTGATGTTGGGCTTTCTCCTATGTGTAAAAACCACGCCAATACTCTTTCTTATGGAAAACTTAAAACCCCACTGGAGGCCCCAGTTATGAATCATATCCAGTGCCAATTGGATCTGATTTGCCGAGAACTCTGCATTATTGCTGGAGTGCCATAATGCACAATCATCGGCGTACAGTGAGTATTTAAGATTCCGAGGAGGAGATGGTAAAATGTCATTTATTACACATAAAAATAATGTGGGAGACAAGACACTTCCTTGTGGGACCCCGTTTGCCTGGACAAAAATGTCCGATAAAGTGACGTTGTCAGAAAATAATTTGACAGAAAACGTTCTGTCAGAAATGAAATTTTGGATAAAACAAGGCAAGTTTCCACGTAATCCGAAAGCATAAAGTTTTCTGAGTAGGCCATGTCGCCAAGTCATGTCGTAGGCTTTTTCTATGTCTAAAAATACTGATATCAAAAAATGCTTTTTGGCAAATGCCTCATGAATATGACTTTCCAGTTTTACTAGCTGATCGAGAGTTTGACGTCCCTTTCGGAAGCCGCACTGCTCGTCAACTAGTAAATTTCTGGTATTTAAAAAATGCAATAGCCTACTATTAACAATTCTTTCCATGACCTTGCATAAGCAGCTTGTCAACGCAATTGGGCGGTAAGAAATGGCGGATCTGGGATTTCCCCCTCCTTTCAATATGGGAATGATGTGGGCGAAGTGCCATGAATTTGGAAAAGTCTGGCTTTTCCAAATATCATTGTACACTTCTAGCAACTTAATCATGTCATCATGATTAAGATGCTTTATCATCTCATATCGAATCTCATCGGGGCCTGGGGATGTTCCTCTACAGGCTTCTAGGGCTCGGACAAGCTCATTCATTGTTAGATCTTTATTGTAATCAAAATTATCTCCTGTGGCAAAGTGAATTGGTTGCAGCTCGGCTGCTTCCTTGGTGGTCAGGAATGCAGGGTTGTAGTTTTCCGAGCTGCTTGTATAAGAGAACTGCCTGGCGATTGTGTTAGCAATGTCTCTAGGTTCATCATAATTATTTCCCTCATGTAAGATGTTTCTGATTTTTATTGATTGTTTTTTTCTATTGATTCTATTGACTGTGGACCAAACCTCTGAAATTTTAGTATTGCTGTTTATCGTAGAGACAAAGCTTCGCCAGGAGTCTCTTTTGGCTTGTCTGATTGTTCTACGAGCCCTAGCTCTCGCTTGTTTGTATTTGCGAAAGTTCTCATTTGTGATATTATTATGGAAAAGCCTGTAGGCCCTATTTCGTTCACATAGCGCCCTGCGGCAATCTGGTGTCCACCATGGAACTCTATGCTTAACGCTATCTGTCGAAGTCTTAGGTATGGTTGCCATTGCTGCATTTATAATACAATTTTGAACACTGTTTACTTTATCATCAATGGTTTCTCCAACAACTTCGAGCTTGACGCTCCTTGTGAAGGCGACCCAATCTGCTCTTTTTACGTTAAATTTGGGTGCTGAAGGCGTCCTCGTGGTGTCGCATGAATATTGAATACAAATAGGAAGGTGATCGCTTCCCAACGAGTCGTCAATGGTGTGCCACAGGCACTTGGCTGCTAGTGTTGAGGAAACCAGTGATAGGTCAATAAAGCTCAAATTACCGGTATTATCGTCTATTCGCGTTGGACTACCATCATTTAGAAGAACCAGATCAGAGTCGTTGATCAACTTAACTACTTGCTCACCTCTACCATTCACCCGCAGGGAACCCCATGATGTATGACGAGCATTAAAATCACCTAGAATTAATTTATTGTTTGGCAGACTGTCCTGAATAGCAAAAAGCTCATCATAGATTAATCTTTTATCAGGTGGACAGTAAGCTGAGCATATAGTCAGATACGTGTTATTGAATTTTACTTTGCATGCGACGTGTTCCAAAGTAGAATTAATCGTCACTTCAATGAAAGGGAGATTCTGGTGGATGTACATGGCGACTCCGCCTCCACCCCTTCCCTCTCGGTCTTTTCTACAAAGATGGTAGTTTTTTAGCGATACGACCTCGTCAGAGACTTGGTCGTTTAAATGGCTTTCTTGTAGTACGATAATATCGGGAGCATAGGACGAGGCTAATAATCTAAGAGAGTTTAATTTTGATCTAAGACTTCGACAGTTCCATTGTATAATGGTATACGCGTGGATTACGTTTTATGGGGTTTGGAAGTGCCTTGTCCGGTGGTTTTTATTTTCTTTTTTTGGGAGGGAGGCGCCTCCTCCTCTCCCTCGCTTCCCGAGGGCCTCTCTCGGGAATTTTTGGAGACAGTAGTCTCCATGGCCTGCTCCCCTCCACCAGAGAGACGCCCGGCGGAGGACGATCTGCTCTTACGAGCAGAACTACCACCAGACGAAGTTCTAGTGGGGGTCGCCTGGACTAGAAGGTGCGATCCGGATTGTGATTTGGTATCGACCTCCTTAAGATGCTGTTTTTGCTGGGTTGATTCAGCAATTTCTTTAATTGTCTTGTTCAATTCTTTAATCTGATTCATCAAGTCCCTTACTGTTTCTTTCAAATCGGAAATTTCCTTGTCTTTAACTGCGAGCTGCTGACTAACACTGATTGCACTGGAAACATTGTTAGTTACTGCTGAGGCGTAAGAAGTATTGGGTTTGCTTGTCAAACCTTCCACTTTCTTTTTGGCCTCACGGTAGCTAACATCGTGCTCTCTCATGTATGCTAATGTCTCAGTCTCCTTCTTCAGGCTACTGCAATCAGCAGAGCCTGACTGATGGGGACCTCCACAGTTAGCACACTTGAGTGTCTTTTCCGTGCATTCAGTGGTATCGTGATCTCCAGTACATTTACCGCAAGTGAATTTGTTACTGTCCTTATCCATGCATCTTAATGAGGTGTGTCCAAATTTTTGGCATCTATTACACCGCATTGGCTTTTGAATATAAGGTCTTACTTGAACAATCTCATATCCGATTTTAACTGTACTAGGAATTTTTGGTGAAGAAAAAGTCAAGAAACACAATCCGGTCTTTGTTCGCACATTCCCATCTTTCTTTGACATACAATTTACGTCAACTACGCTCTGGTCTTTCATGGCATCAAGAATTTCACTTTCTTCCATTGTCCTCAAATCCCTGTGAAAGATTACTCCCTTACAGGTATTTGGGCCAACAGGAATAGTTACTTTTACGCTGAGGTCATGAATTTGCGTCAGTTTAAGCAAATCCTTAATCTGAGACTTAAATTGTACTTTAACAAGGAGGCTGCCATCTCGCAATTTTCGGACAAAATCAAAACTGCCTTCCACTTGACCATCAAGGACCTTCTTGATGATAAAGGGGTTGACATTCTGCAGGGATTGATTTTCTTTCACGCATCGTATGTTCAAGCACCTTGCGTTCTCTGGAGGGATATCAATGTGTCGTCTGGGTCGGTCATTGGTCGGGGTTCCATTACTGGTCAAAGTGGTCTTAGAAAGGGTCTGAGTCGCCCCTCCTCCTTGGGGAGGAGGAAGGGTAGCCGGGGAATCAATCATACTGGGTGTCGGACCAGGTCCGAACCCTGGGCCAAAGCCCGTTGTCCTGAGGGGACTACCTTTTCCCTTAACTTTTGGATCAACCTAATCCCAATAGCTAAGAGAGGATAAAATAAAACAAGTCTTACAGTTAATCGTCCTCACCCCCCCTTAGTGGAAGCCTGGTTGCGTTCTCCAGTACCAACTAAGGGATCGGAGTTGTGTGTAAGACACCTTCCAACCGCCGAACCTGCCTAGTGCGAGGGACGGTAAGTTGGTGCCCACCCCCCAAGCGAATACAGGAGCTCACAAGGAGACTCCCGTAGGCTCAGGAAAGTCACACAGAAGAATAGAAAAAATTCAGGGAGAGAGAAAAGTTGCGCCCAAAGGACGCCCCAGACTACTGGGCCTCCCTACCCAGGGGTCAGCCCGTAAGGGCTACCCTGTGGTAGAAGAGAGCTGCGGGTCTGGGGTAGGGGCTGACTATTCTACTGTGGTCTCGTGTCACCTTCAAAAACCAAAGCACTTAAGGTGCAGGCAAAGCACTAAAGTGCAAAATCTGTAAATACAGGTTTTACTTCGACTTAGTTTTACTTTAAAACAAAGAAACAATAATGTCAGCGAGACTAGAAGCCCTGAGACAGGGTAGTTCTAGTGGCACAGGACTTTTAGGTTTGTTGCTGCTGTGTTTTAGAAAACAGTGTGAGGCCAAAAGAGTCTCATACACGAGTGCCCGAATAACTTGCTTGCTTGTTGGATTTATTGGCTATCAACCAGCGGCACAGGCCAAGGTTATTAAGCCAATGATTCCATTTTATTTTATCAATCTAAAGAAGGTCATAAAGTTTTGTCTCCTTTAAAAAAGTGATTACTTTACTGATTATTTTTTCATTGTCTGATAGTAGATTTTTATATTTAAATTCAATATTTTTATTTGAAATAATTTTTTATATTTGTCTTTGTTATTGTATTTTTGGCAGATATCAGAATATGTGCCACTGAAGATGTCTAAGACAGTGGTCACATTGTGGAGGGAATTTTTTTCATGTAGGGAGTGAGGTGTGTTAGCTTGTGGCATTGACCCTCAGTCGGGCCAACACCACCTCCTCCCTTCTGTTTCTTCTGTGGGCTGTGTCCCACTGTTCGATTTCATTTTTGTTGTTATTAATGTGAGGTCGGTCCACTCACTCTGCCACAGGAGATGGATTTTTGCTTTTATAAAAGAGACAAAACACCTGAGATCTGTGTGGATAATACCAGGCTCCAGATCGCCAGTCGACCCGGCTAGTTTGTCAGCCTGTTCATTACCATGGATACCCGAGTGTCCAGGTACCCATATCAGTTTGATTGATTTATTGGCACTATGCATTTTACGAATGATATTACCCTGTATTTCATTGTAGGTGGTTTCTAGTGATTTAATGGCTTTAATTGAACTTAACGAGTCTGAAAAAATGACTATTCTATCGTGGGTCGTCGATAGGGCAAAATCTAAAGCTTTATCTATTGCAAAAAGTTCGGCAAGAAAGATCGATGTATGATTCGGCAATCGAAATCTCAACTGACATTCAGTCGACCATACACCCGCTCCCACACACTCGTCTGTCTTGGACCCGTCGGTATATAAATGAAAAAAGGAAAGATGTTTAATTAGGATCTCTCTGAACCTCTGGCGTACCTCCACCTCCGACACCGTGGCTTTGGCTGATGGTAGCCAGTCTAAAACGGTGGTGAAATTGGGGTTCTCCCACGGTGCTATATTTGACTGAACCAGGGTATCGATGGTAGAGAGATCTATACCGACTTTATCTGTGAGGTCATGGAGTCTATTGCCCAGCGGCTTCCCGCCGCGTTGTTGGGGCCCTACCTGCCGGCGCAAAACATCCCTGTTTGGATGTTGGGGCTGCCTGGCTACCTTGCGGCATAAGTCAGCTCAAGCTGGCCGCGTCTAAGACGGAGGGGAGGTACTCCCGACTCTACCTCTAGGCGCTCAATGCGAGTGCACTTAAGGGCTCCAAGACAGACGCGTAAACACGCATTCTGCACGACATTCAAACCTTTCAGAGTTGAGCTCGTTGCCGAGCCATACACGATTGACCCATAATCTACTTTAGACCTAATCAGGGATTTATATAACATCAGTAAAGACTTTCTATCAGCTCCCCATTTGTGTCCAGAAATGCACTTTAATAAATTGAGTGCTTTTTGACATTTATTCTTTAACTGACCAATGTGGTCTTTCCAATTCAATCTACTATCAAAGAGTAGACCAAGAAATCTAGCTGAATTTTGAATAGGTATTGGATGGTTGTCTAGAGTTAGCCTGATGTTGGGCTTTCTCCTATGTGTAAAAACCACGCCAATACTCTTTCTAATGGAAAACTTAAAACCCCACTGGAGGCCCCAGTTATGAATCATATCCAGTGCCAATTGGATCCGATTTGCCGAGAACTCTGCATTATTGCTGGAGTGCCATAATGCACAATCATCGGCGTACAGTGAGTATTTAAGATTTCGAGGAGGAGATGGTAAAATGTCATTTATCATACATAAAAATAAGGTGGGAGACAAGACACTTCCTTGTGGGACCCCGTTTGCCTGGACAAAAATGTCCGAGAAAGTGACGTTGTCGGAAAATAATTTGACAGAAAAAGTTCTGTCAGAAATGAAATTTTGGATAAAACAAGGCAAGTTTCCACGTAATCCGAAAGCATAAAGTTTTCTGAGTAGGCCATGTCGCCATGTCATGTCGTAGGCTTTTTCTATATCTAAAAATACTGAAATCAAAAAATGCTTTTTGGCAAATGCCTCATGAATATGACTTTCCAGTTTTACTAGCTGATCGAGAGTTTGACGTCCCTTTCGGAAGCCGCACTGCTCGTCAACTAGTAAATTTCTGGTATTTAAAAAATGCAATAGCCTACTATTAACAATTCTTTCCATGACCTTGCATAAGCAGCTTGTCAACGCAATTGGGCGGTAAGAAATGGCGGATCTGGGATTTCCCCCTCCTTTCAATATGGGAATGATGTGGGCGAAGTGCCATGAATTTGGAAAAGTCTGGCTTTTCCAAATATCATTGTACACTTCTAGCAACTTAATCATGTCATCATGATTAAGATGCTTTATCATCTCATATCGAATCTCATCGGGGCCTGGGGATGTTCCTCTACAGGCTTCTAGGGCTCGGACAAGCTCATTCATTGTTAGATCTTTATTGTAATCAAAGTTATCTCCTGTGACAAAGTGAATTGGTTGCAGCTCGGCTGCTTCCTTGGTTGTCAGGAATGCAGGGTTGTAGTTTTCCGAGCTGCTTGTATAAGAGAAATGCCTGGCGATTGTGTTAGCAATGTCTCTAGGTTCATCGTAATTATTTCCCTCATGAATGATGTTTCTGATCTTTATTGATGATTTTTTTCTATTGATTCTATTAACTGTGGACCAAACCTCTGAGATCTTAGTGTTGCTATTATCGTAGAGACAAAGCTTCGCCAGGAGTCTCTTTTGGCTTGTCTGATTGTTCTACGAGCCCTAGCTCTCGCTTGTTTGTATTTGCGAAAGTTCTCATTTGTGATATTATTATGGAAAAGCCTGTAGGCCCTATTTCGTTCACATAGCGCCCTGCGGCAATCTGGTGTCCACCATGGAACTCTATGCTTAACGCTATCTGTCGAAGTCTTAGGATGGTTGCCATTGCTGCATTTATAATACAATTTTGAACATTGTTTACTTTATCATCAATGGTTTCTCCAACAACTTCGAGCTTGACGCTCCTTGTGAAGGCGACCCAATCTGCTCTTTTTACGTTAAATTTGGGTGCTGAAGGCGTCCTCGTGGTGTCGCATGAATATTGAATACAAATAGGAAGGTGATCGCTTCCCAACGAGTCGTCAATGGTGTGCCACAGGCACTTGGCTGCTAGTGTTGAGGAAACCAGTGATAGGTCAATAAAGCTCAAATTACCGGTATTATCGTCTATTCGCGTTGGACTACCATCATTTAGAAGAACCAGATCAGAGTCGTTGATCAACTTAACTACTTGCTCACCTCTACCATTCACCCGCAGGGAACCCCATGATGTATGACGAGCATTAAAATCACCTAGAATTAATTTATTGTTTGGCAGACTGTCCTGAATAGCAAAAAGCTCATCATAGATTAACATTTTATCAGGTGGACAGTAAGCTGAGCATATAGTCAGATACGTGTTATTGAATTTTACTTTGCATGCGACGTGTTCCAAAGTAGAATTAATCGTCACTTCAATGAAAGGGAGATTCTGGTGGATGTACATGGCGACTCCGCCTCCACCCCTTCCCTCTCGGTCTTTTCTACAAAGATGGTAGTTTCTTAGCGATACGACCTCGTCAGAGACTTGGTCGTTTAAATGGCTTTCTTGTAGTACGATAATATCGGGAGCATAGGACGAGGCTAATAATCTAAGAGAGTTTAATTTTGATCTAAGACTTCGACAGTTCCATTGTATAATGGTATACGCGTGGATTACGTTTTATGGGGTTTGGAAGTGCCTTGTCCGGTGGTTTTTATTTTCTTTTTTTGGGAGGGAGGCGCCTCCTCCTCTCCCTCGCTTCCCGAGGGCCTCTCTCGGGAATTTTTGGAGACAGTAGTCTCCATGGCCTGCTCCCCTCCACCAGAGAGACGCCCGGCGGAGGATGATCTGCTCTTACGAGCAGAACTACCACCAGACGAAGTTCTAGTAGGGTCGCCTGGACTAGAGGTGCGATCCGGATTGTGATTTGGTATCGACCTCCTTAAGATGCTGTTTTTGCTGGGTTGATTCAGCAATTTCTTTAATTGTCTTCGTTCAATTCTTTAATCTGATTCATTAAGTTTTAACTGTTTCTTTAATTCGAATTTCCTGTCTTTAACTGCGAGCTGCTGACTAAGACTGCTCACATTGGAAACACTGTTAGTTACTGCTGAGGCGTAAGAAGTATTGGGTTTGCTTGTCAAACCTTCCACTTTCTTCTTGGCCTCACGGTAGCTAACATCGTGTTCTCTCATGTATGCTAATGTCTCAGTCTCCTTCTTCAGGCTACTGCAATCAGCAGAGCCTGACTGATGGGGACCTCCACAGTTAGCACACTTGAGTGTCTTTTCCGTGCATTCAGTGTATCGTGATCTCCAGTACATTTACCGCAAGTGAATTTGTTAGTATCCTTATCATTGCATCTTAATGAGGTGTGTCCAAATTTTTGGCATCTATTACACCGCATTGGCTTTTGAATATAAGGTCGAACTTGAACAATCTCATATCCAATTTTAACAGTACTTGGAATTTTTTTGAAGAAAAAGTCAAGAAACACAATCCGGTCTTTGTTCGCACATTCCCATCTTTCTTGCCAAACAATTTACGTCTACTACGCTCTGGTCTTTCATGGCATCAAGAATTTCACTTTCTTCCATTGTCCTCAAATCCCTGTGAAAGATTACTCCCTTACAGGTATTTGGGCCAACAGGAATAGTTACTTTTACTTGTAGTCATGAATTTGCGTCAGTTTAAGCAAATCTTAACCTGAGACTTAAATTGTACTTTAACAAGGAGGTTACCATCTCCCAATTTTCTGACAAAATCAAAACTGCCTTCCACTTGACCATCAAGGACCTTCTTGATGATAAAGGGGTTGACATTCTGCAAGGATTGATTTTCTTTCACGCATCGAATGTTCAAGCACCTTGCGTTCACTGGAGGGATATCAATGTGTCGTCTGGGTCGGTCATTGGTCGGGGTTCCATTACTAGTCAAAGTGGTCTTAGAAAGGGTCTGAGTCGCCCCTCCTCCTTGGGGAGGAGGAAGGGTAGCCGGGGATCAATCATACGGGGTGTCGGACCAGGTCCGAACCCTGGGCCAAACCCCGTTGTCCTGAGGGGACTACATTTTCCCTTAACTTTTGGATCAACCTAATCCCAATAGCCAAGAGAGGCTCACACCACACACGCCATACCGTTACGCGCCCTTCCCCCACCTCCGCGGAAGCCTGGTTGCGTTCCCCAGCACCAACTAAGGGATCGGAGTTGTGTGTAAGGCATCGGCCAAGCGCCGAAACGGCCTAGTGCGAGGGACGGTAAGTTGGTGCCCACCCACCAAGCGAATACAGGAGCTAAAAAAGAGACTCCTGTAGGCTTAGGAAAGTCACACAGAAAAATAGAAAAAATTAAGGGAGAGCGAAAAGTTGCGCCCAAAGGACGCCCAAGGCTACTGGGCCTCCCTACCCAGGGGTCAGCCCGTAAGGGCTACCGTGTGGTAGAAGAGAGCTGCGGGTCTGGGGTGGGGGCTGACTACTCTACTGTAGTCTCGTGTCACCTTCAAAATAAAGCACTGAAGGTGCAGCCAAAGCACTTAAAGTGCAAAAAGTCTGAAATAACAGTGTTTACTCGATTTTGCTCTACGTTAAATGAACCGAGCAGCAACCATATCAAGCGAGACTAGAAGCCCTGAGACAGGGTAGTTCCAGTGGCACAAGACTTTTAGCTTGTTGCTGCTGTGTTTTTAGAAAACAGTGTGAGGCATAAAGAGTCTCATACACGAGTGTGACCTGATCCGCTTGCTTGCTTGTTGGATTTATTGGCTATCAACCAGCGGCACAAGCCAAGGTTATTAGGCCAATGATTCCATTTTATTTTATCAATCTATATAAGGTCATAAAGTTTTGTCTCCCTTAGAAAAGTGATTACTTTACTAATTATTTTTTCATTATCAGATAGTAAATTTTTTATATTAAATTCTATTTTTTATTTGTAAATAATTTTTTATTTTTTGTCATTGTTATTGAAATTTGCATGTTGTTAATATGATTTATGGAAGTTTCTATTGCATTGGTGGCATTGCGGAGGGAAATTTTTTTCCATATAGGGAGTGAGGTGTGTCAGTCTTGTAGCATTGACCCTATTCGGGCCAACACCACCTCCTCCCTTCTAATTTTCTGTGGGCTGTGTCCCACTGTTATTTCTTCTTTGTTTGTTGTTATTGTGAGGTCGGTCCACTCACTCTGCCACAGGAGATGGATTTTTGCTTTTATAAAAGAGACAAAACACCTGAGATCTGTGCGGATAATACCAGGCTCCAGATCGCCAGTCGACCCGGCTAGTTTGTCAGCCTGTTCATTACCATGGATACCCGAGTGTCCAGGTACCCATATCAGTTTGATTGATTTATTGGCACTATGCATTTTACGAATGATATTACCCTGTATTTCATTATAGGTGGTTTCTAGTGATTTAATGGCTTTAATTGAACTTAACGAGTCTGAAAAAATGACTATTCTATCGTGGGTCGTCGATAGGGCAAAATCTAAAGCTTTATCTATTGCAAAAGTTCGGCAAGAAAGATCGATGTATGATTCGGCAATCGAAATCTCAACTGACATTCAGTCGACCATACACCCGCTCCCACACACTCGTCTGTCTTGGACCCGTCGGTATATAAATGAAAAAAGGAAAGATGTTTAATTAAGATCTCTCTGAACCTCTGGCGTACCTCCACCTCCGACACCGTGGCTTTGGCTGATGGTAGCCAGTCTACAACGGTAGAAAAATTGGGTGTTTCCCACGGTGCTATATTTGACTGAACCAGGGTATCGATGGTAGAGAGATCTATACCGACTTTATCTGTGAGGTCATGGAGTCTATTGCCCAGCGGCTTCCCGCCGCGATACTGGGGCCCTACCTGCCGGCGCAAAACATCCCTGTTTGGATGTTGGGGCTGCCTGGCTACCTTCGCGGCATAGGTCAGCGCAAGCTGGCCGCGTCTAAGACGGAGGGGAGGTACTCCCGACTCTACCTCTAGGCGCTCGGTGCGAGTGCACTTAAGGGCTCCAAGACAGACGCGTAAACAAGCATTCTGCACAACATTCAAACCTTTCAGAGTTGAGCTCGTTGCCGAGCCATACACGATTGACCCATAATCTACTTTAGATCTAATCAGGGATTTATATAACATCAGTAAAGACTTTCTATCAGCTCCCCATTTGTGTCCAGAAATGCACTTTAATAAATTAAGTGCTTTTTGACATTTATTCTTTAACTGACCAATGTGGTCTTTCCAATTTAATCTACTATCAAGAAATCTAGCTGAATTTTGAATAGGTATTGGATGGTTGTCTAGAGTTAGCCTGATGTTGGGCTTTCTCCTATGTGTAAAAACCACGCCAATACTCTTTCTTATGGAAAACTTAAAACCCCACTGGAGGCCCCAGTTATGAATCATATCCAGTGCCAATTGGATCTGATTTGCCGAGAACTCTGCATTATTGCTGGAGTGCCATAATGCACAATCATCGGCGTACAGTGAGTATTTAAGATTCCGAGGAGGAGATGGTAAAATGTCATTTATTACACATAAAAATAATGTGGGAGACAAGACACTTCCTTGTGGGACCCCGTTTGCCTGGACAAAAATGTCCGAGAAAGTGACGTTGTCAGAAAATAATTTGACAGAAAACGTTCTGTCAGAAATGAAATTTTGGATAAAACAAGGCAAGTTTCCACGTAATCCGAAAGCATAAAGTTTTCTGAGTAGGCCATGTCGCCAAGTCATGTCGTAGGCTTTTTCTATGTCTAAAAATACTGATATCAAAAAATGCTTTTTGGCAAATGCCTCATGAATATGACTTTCCAGTTTTACTAGCTGATCGAGAGTTTGACGTCCCTTTCGGAAGCCGCACTGCTCGTCAACTAGTAAATTTCTGGTATTTAAAAAATGCAATAGCCTACTATTAACAATTCTTTCCATGACCTTGCATAAGCAGCTTGTCAACGCAATTGGGCGGTAAGAAATGGCGGATCTGGGATTTCCCCCTCCTTTCAATATGGGAATGATGTGGGCGAAGTGCCATGAATTTGGAAAAGTCTGGCTTTTCCAAATATCATTGTACACTTCTAGCAACTTAATCATGTCATCATGATTAAGATGCTTTATCATCTCATATCGAATCTCATCGGGGCCTGGGGATGTTCCTCTACAGGCTTCTAGGGCTCGGACAAGCTCATTCATAGTTAGATCTTTATTGTAATCAAAATTATCTCCTGTGGCAAAGTGAATTGGTTGCAGCTCGGCTGCTTCCTTGGTGGTCAGGAATGCAGGGTTGTAGTTTTCCGAGCTGCTTGTATAAGAGAACTGCCTGGCGATTGTGTTAGCAATGTCTCTAGGTTCATCATAATTATTTCCCTCATGTAAGATGTTTCTGATTTTTATTGATTGTTTTTTTCTATTGATTCTATTGACTGTGGACCAAACCTCTGAAATTTTAGTATTGCTGTTTATCGTAGAGACAAAGCTTCGCCAGGAGTCTCTTTTGGCTTGTCTGATTGTTCTACGAGCCCTAGCTCTCGCTTGTTTGTATTTGCGAAAGTTCTCATTTGTGATATTATTATGGAAAAGCCTGTAGGCCCTATTTCGTTCACATAGCGCCCTGCGGCAATCTGGTGTCCACCATGGAACTCTATGCTTAACGCTATCTGTCGAAGTCTTAGGTATGGTTGCCATTGCTGCATTTATAATACAATTTTGAACACTGTTTACTTTATCATCAATGGTTTCTCCAACAACTTCGAGCTTGACGCTCCTTGTGAAGGCGACCCAATCTGCTCTTTTTACGTTAAATTTGGGTGCTGAAGGCGTCCTCGTGGTGTCGCATGAATATTGAATACAAATAGGAAGGTGATCGCTTCCCAACGAGTCGTCAATGGTGTGCCACAGGCACTTGGCTGCTAGTGTTGAGGAAACCAGTGATAGGTCAATAAAGCTCAAATTACCGGTATTATCGTCTATTCGCGTTGGACTACCATCATTTAGAAGAACCAGATCAGAGTCGTTGATCAACTTAACTACTTGCTCACCTCTACCATTCACCCGCAGGGAACCCCATGATGTATGACGAGCATTAAAATCACCTAGAATTAATTTATTGTTTGGCAGACTGTCCTGAATAGCAAAAAGCTCATCATAGATTAATCTTTTATCAGGTGGACAGTAAGCTGAGCATATAGTCAGATACGTGTTATTGAATTTTACTTTGCATGCGACGTGTTCCAAAGTAGAATTAATCGTCACTTCAATGAAAGGGAGATTCTGGTGGATGTACATGGCGACTCCGCCTCCACCCCTTCCCTCTCGGTCTTTTCTACAAAGATGGTAGTTTTTTAGCGATACGACCTCGTCAGAGACTTGGTCGTTTAAATGGCTTTCTTGTAGTACGATAATATCGGGAGCATAGGACGAGGCTAATAATCTAAGAGAGTTTAATTTTGATCTAAGACTTCGACAGTTCCATTGTATAATGGTATACGCGTGGATTACGTTTTATGGGGTTTGGAAGTGCCTTGTCCGGTGGTTTTTATTTTCTTTTTTTGGGAGGGAGGCGCCTCCTCCTCTCCCTCGCTTCCCGAGGGCCTCTCTCGGGAATTTTTGGAGACAGTAGTCTCCATGGCCTGCTCCCCTCCACCAGAGAGACGCCCGGCGGAGGACGATCTGCTCTTACGAGCAGAACTACCACCAGACGAAGTTCTAGTGGGGGTCGCCTGGACTAGAAGGTGCGATCCGGATTGTGATTTGGTATCGACCTCCTTAAGATGCTGTTTTTGCTGGGTTGATTCAGCAATTTCTTTAATTGTCTTGTTCAATTCTTTAATCTGATTCATCAAGTCCCTTACTGTTTCTTTCAAATCGGAAATTTCCTTGTCTTTAACTGCGAGCTGCTGACTAACACTGATTGCACTGGAAACATTGTTAGTTACTGCTGAGGCGTAAGAAGTATTGGGTTTGCTTGTCAAACCTTCCACTTTCTTTTTGGCCTCACGGTAGCTAACATCGTGCTCTCTCATGTATGCTAATGTCTCAGTCTCCTTCTTCAGGCTACTGCAATCAGCAGAGCCTGACTGATGGGGACCTCCACAGTTAGCACACTTGAGTGTCTTTTCCGTGCATTCAGTGGTATCGTGATCTCCAGTACATTTACCGCAAGTGAATTTGTTACTGTCCTTATCCATGCATCTTAATGAGGTGTGTCCAAATTTTTGGCATCTATTACACCGCATTGGCTTTTGAATATAAGGTCTTACTTGAACAATCTCATATCCGATTTTAACTGTACTAGGAATTTTTGGTGAAGAAAAAGTCAAGAAACACAATCCGGTCTTTGTTCGCACATTCCCATCTTTCTTTGACATACAATTTACGTCAACTACGCTCTGGTCTTTCATGGCATCAAGAATTTCACTTTCTTCCATTGTCCTCAAATCCCTGTGAAAGATTACTCCCTTACAGGTATTTGGGCCAACAGGAATAGTTACTTTTACGCTGAGGTCATGAATTTGCGTCAGTTTAAGCAAATCCTTAATCTGAGACTTAAATTGTACTTTAACAAGGAGGCTGCCATCTCGCAATTTTCGGACAAAATCAAAACTGCCTTCCACTTGACCATCAAGGACCTTCTTGATGATAAAGGGGTTGACATTCTGCAGGGATTGATTTTCTTTCATGCATCGTATGTTCAAGCACCTTGCGTTCTCTGGAGGGATATCAATGTGTCGTCTGGGTCGGTCATTGGTCGGGGTTCCATTACTGGTCAAAGTGGTCTTAGAAAGGGTCTGAGTCGCCCCTCCTCCTTGGGGAGGAGGAAGGGTAGCCGGGGAATCAATCATACTGGGTGTCGGACCAGGTCCGAACCCTGGGCCAAAGCCCGTTGTCCTGAGGGGACTACCTTTTCCCTTAACTTTTGGATCAACCTAATCCCAATAGCTAAGAGAGGATAAAATAAAACAAGTCTTATCGTTAAGCGTCCTCACCCCCCCTTAGTGGAAGCCTGGTTGCGTTCTCCAGTACCAACTAAGGGATCGGAGTTGTGTGTAAGACACCTTCCAACCGCCGAACCTGCCTAGTGCGAGGGACGGTAAGTTGGTGCCCACCCCCCAAGCGAATACAGGAGCTCACAAGGAGACTCCCGTAGGCTCAGGAAAGTCACACAGAAGAATAGAAAAAATTCAGGGAGAGAGAAAAGTTGCGCCCAAAGGACGCCCCAGACTACTGGGCCTCCCTACCCAGGGGTCAGCCCGTAAGGGCTACCCTGTGGTAGAAGAGAGCTGCGGGTCTGGGGTGGGGGCTGACTACTCCTACTGTAGTCTCGTGTCACCTTCAAGATAAAAGCACTGAAGGTGCAAAAAAGCACTTAAAGTGCTCAAAATCTGTAAATAACAGGGTTTACTCGACTTAGTTTTACGTTAAATGAACAGAGAAGCAACAATGTCAAGCGAGACTAGAAGCCCTGAGACAGGGTAGTTCTAGCGGCACAGGACTTTTGGTTTGTTGCTGCTGTGTTTTATGAAAAACAGTGTGAGGCCAAAAGAGTCTCATACACGAGTGTGACGATCCAGCTTGCTTGCTTGCTTGCTTGTTGGATTTATTGGCTATCAACCAGCGGCACAGGCCAAGGTTATTAAGCCAATGATTCCATTTTATTTTATCAATCTATATAAGGTCATAAAGGTTTGTCTCCTTTAAAAAAGTGATTACTTTACTGACTATTTTTTCATTGTCATCTAATAAATTTTTTATATTAATTCATATTTTTTATTTGTAAATAATTTTTATTTTTTGTCTTTGATTATTGAATTTTTGGCATGTTGTATATGTGTTTATGAAGATTTCTATTGCAATGTTGGCATTGTGGAGGGAAATTTTTTTCCATGTAGGGAGTGAGGTGTGTGAGTCTTGTAGCGTTGACCCTTATTCGGGCCAACACCACCTCCTCCTTCTATTTTTCTGTGGGCTGTGTCCCATATTGTTATTTCTTCTTTGTTTTTGTTATTGTGAGGTCGGTCCACTCACTCTGCCACAGGAGATGGATTTTTGCTTTTATAAAAGAGACAAAACACCTGAGATCTGTGCGGATAATACCAGGCTCCAGATCGCCAGTCGACCCGGCTAGTTTGTCAGCCTGTTCATTACCATGGATACCCGAGTGTCCAGGTACCCATATCAGTTTGATTGATTTATTGGCACTATGCATTTTACGAATGATATTACCCTGTATTTCATTATAGGTGGTTTCTAGTGATTTAATGGCTTTAATTGAACTTAACGAGTCTGAAAAAATGACTATTCTATCGTGGGTCGTCGATAGGGCAAAATCTAAAGCTTTATCTATTGCAAAAAGTTCGGCAAGAAAGATCGATGTATGATTCGGCAATCGAAATCTCAACTGACATTCAGTCGACCATACACCCGCTCCCACACACTCGTCTGTCTTGGACCCGTCGGTATATAAATGAAAAAAGGAAAGATGTTTAATTAGGATCTCTCTGAACCTCTGGCGTACCTCCACCTCCGACACCGTGGCTTTGGCTGATGGTAGCCAGTCTACAACGGTAGAAAAATTGGGTGTTTCCCACGGTGCTATATTTGATTGAACCAGGGTATCGATGGTAGAGAGATCTATACCGACTTTATCTGTGAGGTCATGGAGTCTATTGCCCAGCGGCTTCCCGCCGCGATACTGGGGCCCTACCTGCCGGCGCAAAACATCCCTGTTTGGATGTTGGGGCTGCCTGGCTACCTTCGCGGCATAGGTCAGCGCAAGCTGGCCGCGTCTAAGACGGAGGGGAGGTACTCCCGACTCTACCTCTAGGCGCTCGGTGCGAGTGCACTTAAGGGCTCCAAGACAGACGCGTAAACACGCATTCTGCACAACATTCAAACCTTTCAGAGTTGAGCTCGTTGCCGAGCCATACACGATTGACCCATAATCTACTTTAGATCTAATCAGGGATTTATATAACATCAGTAAAGACTTTCTATCAGCTCCCCATTTGTGTCCAGAAATGCACTTTAATAAATTAAGTGCTTTTTGACATTTATTCTTTAATTGACCAATGTGGTCTTTCCAATTCAATCTACTATCAAAGAGTAGTCCAAGAAATCTAGCTGAATTTTGAATAGGTATTGGATGGTTGTCTAGAGTTAGCCTGATGTTGGGCTTTCTCCTATGTGTAAAAACCACGCCAATACTCTTTTTAATGGAAAACTTAAAACCCCACTGGAGGCCCCAGTTATGAATCATATCCAGTGCCAATTGGATCTGATTTGCCGAGAACTCTGCATTATTGCTGGAGTGCCATAATGCACAATCATCGGCGTACAGTGAGTATTTAAGATGTCGAGGAGGAGATGGTAAAATGTCATTTATTACACATAAAAATAATGTGGGAGACAAGACACTTCCTTGTGGGACCCCGTTTGCCTGGACAAAAATGTCCGAGAAAGTGACGTTGTCAGAAAATAATTTGACAGAAAAAGTTCTGTCAGAAATGAAATTTTGGATAAAACAAGGCAAGTTTCCACGTAATCCGAAAGCATAAAGTTTTCTGAGTAGGCCATGTCGCCAAGTCATGTCGTAGGCTTTTTCTATGTCTAAAAATACTGATATCAAAAAATGCTTTTTGGCAAATGCCTCATGAATATGACTTTCCAGTTTTACTAGCTGATCGAGAGTTTGGCGTCCCTTTCGGAAGCCGCACTGCTCGTCAACTAGTAAATTTCTGGTATTTAAAAAATGCAATAGCCTACTATTAACAATTCTTTCCATGACCTTGCATAAGCAACTTGTCAACGCAATTGGGCGGTAAGAAATGGCGGATCTGGGATTTCCCCCTCCTTTCAATATGGGAATGATGTGGGCGAAGTGCCATGAATTTGGAAAAGTCTGGCTTTTCCAAATATCATTGTACACTTCTAGCAACTTAATCATGTCATCATGATTAAGATGCTTTATCATCTCATATCGAATCTCATCGGGGCCTGGGGATGTTCCTCTACAGGCTTCTAGGGCTCGGACAAGCTCATTCATTGTTAGATCTTTATTGTAATCAAAAATATCTCCTGTGGCAAAGTGAATTGGTTGCAGCTCGGCTGCTTCCTTGGTGGTCAGGAATGCAGGGTTGTAGTTTTCCGAGCTGCTTGTATAAGAGAACTGCCTGGCGATTGTGTTAGCAATGTCTCTAGGTTCATCATAATTATTTCCCTCATGTAAGATGTTTCTGATTTTTATTGATTGTTTTTTTCTATTAATTCTATTGACTGTGGACCAAACCTCTGAAATTTTAGTATTGCTGTTTATCGTAGAGACAAAGCTTCGCCAGGAGTCTCTTTTGGCTTGTCTGATTGTTCTACGAGCCCTAGCTCTCGCTTGTTTGTATTTGCGAAAGTTCTCATTTGTGATATTATTATGGAAAAGCCTGTAGGCCCTATTTCGTTCACATAGCGCCCTGCGGCAATCTGGTGTCCACCATGGAACTCTATGCTTAACGCTATCTGTCGAAGTCTTAGGTATGGTTGCCATTGCTGCATTTATAATACAATTTTGAACACTGTTTACTTTATCATCAATGGTTTCTCCAACAACTTCGAGCTTGACGCTCCTTGTGAAGGCGACCCAATCTGCTCTTTTTACGTTAAATTTGGGTGCTGAAGGCGTCCTCGTGGTGTCGCATGAATATTGAATACAAATAGGAAGGTGATCGCTTCCCAACGAGTCGTCAATGGTGTGCCACAGGCACTTGGCTGCTAGTGTTGAGGAAACCAGTGATAGGTCTATAAAGCTCAAATTACCGGTATTATCGTCTATTCGCGTTGGACTACCATCATTTAGAAGAACCAGATCAGAGTCGTTGATCAACTTAACTACTTGCTCACCTCTACCATTCACCCGCAGGGAACCCCATGATGTATGACGAGCATTAAAATCACCTAGAATTAATTTATTGTTTGGCAGACTGTCCTGAATAGCAAAAAGCTCATCATAGATTAATCTTTTATCAGGTGGACAGTAAGCTGAGCATATAGTCAGATACGTGTTATTGAATTTTACTTTGCATGCGACGTGTTCCAAAGTAGAATTAATCGTCACTTCAATGAAAGGGAGATTCTGGTGGATGTACATGGCGACTCCGCCTCCACCCCTTCCCTCTCGGTCTTTTCTACAAAGATGGTAGTTTTTTAGCGATACGACCTCGTCAGAGACTTGGTCGTTTAAATGGCTTTCTTGTAGTACGATAATATCGGGAGCATAGGACGAGGCTAATAATCTAAGAGAGTTTAATTTTGATCTAAGACTTCGACAGTTCCATTGTATAATGGTATACGCGTGGATTACGTTTTATGGGGTTTGGAAGTGCCTTGTCCGGTGGTTTTTATTTTCTTTTTTTGGGAGGGAGGCGCCTCCTCCTCTCCCTCGCTTCCCGAGGGCCTCTCTCGGGAATTTTTGGAGACAGTAGTCTCCATGGCCTGCTCCCCTCCACCAGAGAGACGCCCGGCGGAGGACGATCTGCTCTTACGAGCAGAACTACCACCAGACGAAGTTCTAGTGGGGGTCGCCTGGACTAGAAGGTGCGATCCGGATTGTGATTTGGTATCGACCTCCTTAAGATGCTGTTTTTGCTGGGTTGATTCAGCAATTTCTTTAATTGTCTTGTTCAATTCTTTAATCTGATTCATCAAGTCCCTTACTGTTTCTTTCAAATCGGAAATTTCCTTGTCTTTAACTGCGAGCTGCTGACTAACACTGATTGCACTGGAAACATTGTTAGTTACTGCTGAGGCGTAAGAAGTATTGGGTTTGCTTGTCAAACCTTCCACTTTCTTGGCCTCACGGTAGCTAACATCGTGCTCTCTCATGTATGCTAATGTCTCAGTCTCCTTCTTCAGGCTACTGCAATCAGCAGAGCCTGACTGATGGGGACCTCCACAGTTAGCACACTTGAGTGTCTTTTCCGTGCATTCAGTGGTATCGTGATCTCCAGTACATTTACCGCAAGTGAATTTGTTACTGTCCTTATCCATGCATCTTAATGAGGTGTGTCCAAATTTTTGGCATCTATTACACCGCATTGGCTTTTGAATATAAGGTCTTACTTGAACAATCTCATATCCGATTTTAACTGTACTAGGAATTTTTGGTGAAGAAAAAGTCAAGAAACACAATCCGGTCTTTGTTCGCACATTCCCATCTTTCTTTGACATACAATTTACGTCAACTACGCTCTGGTCTTTCATGGCATCAAGAATTTCACTTTCTTCCATTGTCCTCAAATCCCTGTGAAAGATTACTCCCTTACAGGTATTTGGGCCAACAGGAATAGTTACTTTTACGCTGAGGTCATGAATTTGCGTCAGTTTAAGCAAATCCTTAATCTGAGACTTAAATTGTACTTTAACAAGGAGGCTGCCATCTCGCAATTTTCGGACAAAATCAAAACCGCCTTCCACTTGACCATCAAGGACCTTCTTGATGATAAAGGGGTTGACATTCTGCAAGGATTGATTTTCATTCATGCATCGGATGTTCACGCACCTTGCGTTCTGGGGAGGGATATCAATGTGTCGTCTGGGTCGGTCATTGGTCGGGGTTCCATTATTAGTCTTAGTGGTCTTAGAGGAGTTCTGAGTCGCCCCTCCTCCTTGGGGAGGAGGAAGGGTAGCCGGGGAATCAATCATACTGGGTGTCGGACCAGGTCCGAACCCTGGGCCAAAGCCCGTTGTCCTGAGGGGACTACCTTTTCCCTTAACTTTTGGATCAACCTAATCCCAATAGCTAAGAGAGGATAAAATAAAACAAGTCTTTTAGTTAATCGTCCTCACCCCCCCTTAGTGGAAGCCTGGTTGCGTTCTCCAGTACCAACTAAGGGATCGGAGTTGTATGTAAGGCACCTTCCTACCGCCGAACCTGCCTAGTGCGAGGGACGGTAAGTTAATGCCCACCCCCCAAGCGAATACAGGAGCTCACAAGGAGACTCCTGTAGGCTCAGGAAAGTCACACAGAAATATGGAAAAAATTTAGGAGGAGAGAAAAGTTGCGCCCAAAGGACGCCCCAGACTACTGGGCCTCCCTACCCAGGGGTCAGCCCGTAAGGGCTACCCTGTGGTAGAAGAGAGCTGCGGGTCTGGGGTGGGGGCTGTCTACTCTACTGTGGCTCGTGCTACCTTCAAATAACAAAGCACTGAAGGTGCAGGCAAGGCACTAGAAGTGCAAAAAAGTCTGAAACCAGCGTTTACTCGACTAGTTTACGCTACGAAAACACAGAAACAACAATGTCAAGCATGACAGGAGGCCCCGATAACCAAGGTAGCTCCAGTGACACAGGACTTATATTTTGTTGCTGCTAAGTTTTTTATAAAGAACAGGTGTGAGGCATCAAAGTCTCATACACGAGTGTGCCGATCTTGCTTGCTTGCTTGTTGGATTTATTGGCTATCAACCAGCGGCACAAGCCAAGGTTATTAAGCCAATGATTCCATTTTATTTTATCAATCTATATAAGGTCATAAAGTTTTGTCTCCTTTAAAAAAGTGATTACTTTATTTATTATTTTTTCATTGTCTGATATAGATTTTTTATATTAAATCAATATTTTTTATTTGAAAATAATTTTTAATTTTGTCTTTTATTTGTATTTTGGCAAATGATATTATGATATGTGCATGTTAGGTGTGTATTGCAGTGGTCACACTGTGGAGGCAAATTTTTTTCGATGTAGGGAGTGACGTGTGTTAGTCTTGTGGCGTTGACCCTTATTCGGGCCAACACCACCTCCTCCCTTCTGTTTCTTCTGTGGGCTGTGTCCCACAGTTCAATTTTTTCTTTGTTTTGTTGTATGTGAGGTCGGTCCACTCACTCTGCCACAGGAGATGGATTTTTGCTTTTATAAAAGAGACAAAACACCTGAGATCTGTGCGGATAATACCAGGCTCCAGATCGCCAGTCGACCCGGCTAGTTTGTCAGCCTGTTCATTACCATGGATACCCGAGTGTCCAGGTACCCATATCAGTTTGATTGATTTATTGGCACTATGCATTTTACGAATGATATTACCCTGTATTTCATTATAGGTGGTTTCTAGTGATTTAATGGCTTTAATTGAACTTAACGAGTCTGAAAAATGACTATTCTATCGTGGGTCGTCGATAGGGCAAAATCTAAAGCTTTATCTATTGCAAAAAGTTCGGCAAGAAAGATCGATGTATGATTCGGCAATCGAAATCTCAACTGACATTCAGTCGACCATACACCCGCTCCCACACACTCGTCTGTCTTGGACCCGTCGGTATATAAATGAAAAAAGGAAAGATGTTTAATTAGGATCTCTCTGAACCTCTGGCGTACCTCCACCTCCGACACCGTGGCTTTGGCTGATGGTAGCCAGTCTACAACGGTAGAAAAATTGGGTGTTTCCCACGGTGCTATATTTGACTGAACCAGGGTATCGATGGTAGAGAGATCTATACCGAATTTATCTGTGAGGTCATGGAGTCTATTGCCCAGCGGCTTTCCGCCGCGGTGCTGGGGCCCTAACTGCCGGCGCAAAACATCCCTGTTTGGATGCTGGGGCTGCCTGGCTAGCTTGGCGGCATAGGTCAGCGCAAGCTGGCCGCGTCTAAGACGGAGGGGAGGTACTCCCGACTCTACCTCTAGGCGCTCAATGCGAGTGCACTTAAGGGCTCGAAGACAGACGCGTAAACACGCATTCTGCACAACATTCATACCTTTCAGAGTTGAGCTCGTTGCCGAGCCATACACGATTGACCCATAATCTACTTTAGATCTAATCAGGGATTTATATAACATCAGTAAAGACTTTCTATCAGCTCCCCATTTGTGTCCAGAAATGCACTTTAATAAATTGAGTGCTTTTTGACATTTATTCTTTAACTGACCAATGTGGTCTTTCCAATTCAATCTACTATCAAAGAGTAGACCAAGAAATCTAGCTGAATTTTGAATAGGTATTGGATGGTTGTCTAGAGTTAGCCTGATGTTGGGCTTTCTCCTATGTGTAAAAACCACGCCAATACTCTTTTTAATGGAAAACTTAAAACCCCACTGGAGGCCCCAGTTATGAATCATATCCAGTGCCAATTGGATCCGATTTGCCGAGAACTCTGCATTATTGCTGGAGTGCCATAATGCACAATCATCGGCGTACAGTGAGTATTTAAGATTCCGAGGAGGAGATGGTAAAATGTCATTTATCATACATAGAAATAATGTTGGAGACAAGACACTTCCTTGTGGGACCCCGTTTGCCTGGACAAAAATGTCCGAGAAAGTGACGTTGTCAGAAAATAATTTGACAGAAAAAGTTCTGTCAGAAATGAAATTTTGGATAAAACAAGGCAAGTTTCCACGTAATCCGAAAGCATAAAGTTTTCTGAGTAGGCCATGTCGCCAAGTCATGTCGTAGGCTTTTTCTATGTCTAAAAATACTGATATCAAAAAATGCTTTTTGGCAAATGCCTCATGAATATGACTTTCCAGTTTTACTAGCTGATCGAGAGTTTGACGTCCCTTTCGGAAGCCGCACTGCTCGTCAACTAGTAAATTTCTGGTATTTAAAAAATGCAATAGCCTACTATTAACAATTCTTTCCATGACCTTGCATAAGCAACTTGTCAACGCAATTGGGCGGTAAGAAATGGCGGATCTGGGATTTCCCCCTCCTTTCAATATGGGAATGATGTGGGCGAAGTGCCATGAATTTGGAAAAGTCTGGCTTTTCCAAATATCATTGTACACTTCTAGCAACTTAATCATGTCATCATGATTAAGATGCTTTATCATCTCATATCGAATCTCATCGGGGCCTGGGGATGTTCCTCTACAGGCTTCTAGGGCTCGGACAAGCTCATTCATTGTTAGATCTTTATTGTAATCAAAATTATCTCCTGTGGCAAAGTGAATTGGTTGCAGCTCGGCTGCTTCCTTGGTGGTCAGGAATGCAGGGTTGTAGTTTTCCGAGCTGCTTGTATAAGAGAACTGCCTGGCGATTGTGTTAGCAATGTCTCTAGGTTCATCATAATTATTTCCCTCATGTATGATGTTTCTGATTTTATTGATGATTTTTTTCTATTGATTCTATTTACTGTGGACCAAACCTCTGATAATTTGTGTTGCTATTATCGTAGAGACAAAGCTTCGCCAGGAGTCTCTTTTGGCTTGTCTGATTGTTCTACGAGCCCTAGCTCTCGCTTGTTTGTATTTGCGAAAGTTCTCATTTGTGATATTATTATGGAAAAGCCTGTAGGCCCTATTTCGTTCACATAGCGCCCTGCGGCAATCTGGTGTCCACCATGGAACTCTATGCTTAACGCTATCTGTCGAAGTCTTAGGTATGGTTGCCATTGCTGCATTTATAATACAATTTTGAACATTGTTTACTTTATCATCAATGGTTTCTCCAACAACTTCGAGCTTGACGCTCCTTGTGAAGGCGACCCAATCTGCTCTTTTTACGTTAAATTTGGGTGCTGAAGGCGTCCTCGTGGTGTCGCATGAATATTGAATACAAATAGGAAGGTGATCGCTTCCCAACGAGTCGTCAATGGTGTGCCACAGGCACTTGGCTGCTAGTGTTGAGGAAACCAGTGATAGGTCAATAAAGCTCAAATTACCGGTATTATCGTCTATTCGCGTTGGACTACCATCATTTAGAAGAACCAGATCAGAGTCGTTGATCAACTTAACTACTTGCTCACCTCTACCATTCACCCGCAGGGAACCCCATGATGTATGACGAGCATTAAAATCACCTAGAATTAATTTATTGTTTGGCAGACTGTCCTGAATAGCAAAAAGCTCATCATAAATTAACATTTTATCAGGTGGACAGTAAGCTGAGCATATAGTCAGATACGTGTTATTGAATTTTACTTTGCATGCGACGTGTTCCAAAGTAGAATTAATCGTCACTTCAATGAAAGGGAGATTCTGGTGGATGTACATGGCGACTCCGCCTCCACCCCTTCCCTCTCGGTCTTTTCTACAAAGATGGTAGTTTCTTAGCGATACGACCTCGTCAGAGACTTGGTCGTTTAAATGGCTTTCTTGTAGTACGATAATATCGGGAGCATAGGACGAGGCTAATAATCTAAGAGAGTTTAATTTTGATCTAAGACTTCGACAGTTCCATTGTATAATGGTATACGCGTGGATTACGTTTTATGGGGTTTGGAAGTGCCTTGTCCGGTGGTTTTTATTTTCTTTTTTTGGGAGGGAGGCGCCTCCTCCTCTCCCTCGCTTCCCGAGGGCCTCTCTCGGGAATTTTTGGAGACAGTAGTCTCCATGGCCTGCTCCCCTCCACCAGAGAGACGCCCGGCGGAGGATGATCTGCTCTTACGAGCAGAACTACCACCAGACGAAGTTCTAGTGGGGGTCGCCTGGACTAGAAGGTGCGATCCGGATTGTGATTTGGTATCGACCTCCTTATGATGCTTTTTTTGCTGGGTTGATTCAGCAATTTCTTTAATTGTTTTATTCAATTCTTTAATCTGATTCATTAAGTCCTTTACCGTTTCTTTAATTCGGAAATTTCCTGGTCCTTCGCTGCGAGCTGCTGACTAATACTGCTTACACTGGAAACATTGTTAGTTACTGCTGAAGCGTAAGAAGTATTGCGTTTGGCTGTCAAACCTTCAATTTTCTTCTTGGTCTCACGATAACTAACAATATGTTCTCTCATTTATGCCATTGTCGTCTCTCTTTAGGCTGCTGCAATCAACAGAGCCTGACTGATGGGGACCTCCACAGTTAGCACACTTGAGTGTCATTTCTGTGCATACAGTGGTATCATGAGCTCCAGCACATTTACCACAAGTGAATTTATCAGTATCCTTATCATTGTATCTTAATGAGGTGCATCCAAATTTTTGGCATTTATTACAGAGCATTGGCTTTTGAATGTAAGGTCGTACTTGAACGATCTCATATCCAACTTTGACAGTACTTGGAATTTTTTTGAAGAAAAAGTCAAGAAACACAATCCGGTCTTTGTTCGCGCATTCCCATCTTTCTTGGTCAAACAATTTACGTCCACAACGCTTTGGTCATTCATGGCATCCAGCATTTCGCTCTCTTCCATTGTTCTCAAATCCCTGTCAAAGATTACTACCTTACAGGTATTTGGGCCAACAGGAATAGTTACTTTTACTTGTAATGTCATGAATCTGCGTCAGTTTAAGTAAATCTTAACCTGAGACTTAAATTGTACTTTAACAAGGAGGCTTCCATCTCGCACTTTTCGGACAAAATCAAAACTGCCTTCCACTTGACCATCAAGGACCTTCTTGATGATAAAGGGGTTGACATTCTGCAAGGATTGATTTTCTTTCATGCATCGGATGTTCACGCACCTTGCGTTCTGGGGAGGGATATCAATGTGTCGTCTGGGTCGGTCATTGGTCGGGGTTCCATTACTGGTCAAAGTGGTCTTAGAGAGGGTCTGAGTCGCCCCTCCTCCTTGGGGAGGAGGAAGGGTAGCCGGGGAATCAATCATACTGGGTGTCGGACCAGGTCCGAACCCTGGGCCAAAGCCCGTTGTCCTGAGGGGACTACCTTTTCCCTTAACTGTTGGATCAACCTAATCCCAATAGCTAAGAGAGGATAATAAAAACAAGTCTTTTAGTTAATCGTCCTCACCCCCCCTTAGTGGAAGCCTGGTTGCGTTCTCCAGTACCAACTAAGGGATCGGAGTTGTATGTAAGGCACCTTCCAACCGCCGAACCTGCCTAGTGCGAGGGACGGTAAGTTGGTGCCCACCCCCCAAGCGAATACAGGAGCTCACAAGGAGACTCCTGTAGGCTCAGGAAAGTCACACAGAAGTATGGAAAAAATTTAGTGGGAGAGAAAAGTTGCGCCCAAAGGACGCCCCAGACTACTGGGCCTCCCTACCCAGGGGTCAGCCCGTAAGGGCTACCCTGGAGTAGAAGAGAGCTGCGGGTCTGGGGTGGGGGCTGACTACTACTACTGTAGTCTCGTGTCACCTTCAAAATAAAGCACTGAAGGTGCAGCCAAAGCACAAAGTGCAAAAAAGTCTGAAAAATCAGTGTTTACTCGACTTATTTTACTTTAATAACAGAAACAACAATGTCAAGCGAGACTAGAGGCCCTGAAACAGGGTAGCTCTGTGGCACAAGACTTATAGTTTGTTGCTGCTGTTTTTGTAAACAGGTGTGAGGCAAAAAGTCTCATACACGAGTGTGCCGATCCAGCTTGCTTGCTTGTTGGATTTATTGGCTATCAACCAGCGGCACAGGCCAAGGTTATTAAGCCAATGATTCCATTTTATTTTATCAATCTATATAAGGTCATAAAGTTTTGTCTCCTTTAGAAAAGTGATTACTTTACTTATTATTTTTTCATTGTCTGATAGTAAATTTTTGATATTGAATTCTATATTTTTTATTTGTAAATAATTTTTTAATTTTTGTCTTTGGTTGATTTATTTGGCATGTTTGATTATATGTGCTTATTGACAGTTCTATTGCAGTGGTACATATTGTGGAGGGAAATTTTTTTCTATGTAGGGAGTGAGGTGTGTTATCTTGTGGCATTGACCCTTATTCGGGCCAACACCACCTCCTCCCTTCTGTTTTTTCTGTGGGCTGTGTCCCACATTCTATTTCTTTGTTTTGTTGTAGATTGTGAGGTCGGTCCACTCACTCTGCCACAGGAGATGGATTTTTGCTTTTATAAAAGAGACAAAACACCTGAGATCTGTGCGGATAATACCAGGCTCCAGATCGCCAGTCGACCCGGCTAGTTTGTCAGCCTGTTCATTACCATGGATACCCGAGTGTCCAGGTACCCATATCAGTTTGATTGATTTATTGGCACTATGCATTTTACGAATGATATTACCCTGTATTTCATTATAGGTGGTTTCTAGTGATTTAATGGCTTTAATTGAACTTAACGAGTCTGAAAAAATGACTATTCTATCGTGGGTCGTCGATAGGGCAAAATCTAAAGCTTTATCTATTGCAAAAAGTTCGGCAAGAAAGATCGATGTATGATTCGGCAATCGAAATCTCAACTGACATTCAGTCGACCATACACCCGCTCCCACACACTCGTCTGTCTTGGACCCGTCGGTATATAAATGAAAAAAGGAAAGATGTTTAATTAGGATCTCTCTGAACCTCTGGCGTACCTCCACCTCCGACACCGTGGCTTTGGCTGATGGTAGCCAGTCTACAACAGTAGAAAAATTGGGTGTTTCCCACGGTGCTATATTTGACTGAACCAGGGTATCGATGGTAGAGAGATCTATACCGACTTTTTCTGTGAGGTCATGGAGTCTATTGCCCAGCGGCTTCCCGCCGCGATACTGGGGCCCTACCTGCCGGCGCAAAACATCCCTGTTGGGATGTTGGGGCTGCCTGGCTACCTTTGCGGCATAGGTCAGCGCAAGCTGGCCGCGTCTAAGACGGAGGGGAGGTACTCCCGACTCTACCTCTAGGCGCTCGGTGCGAGTGCACTTAAGGGCTCCAAGACAGACGCGTAAACACGCATTCTGCACAACATTCAAACCTTTCAGAGTTGAGCTCGTTGCCGAGCCATACACGATTGACCCATAATCTACTTTAGATCTAATCAGGGATTTATATAACATCAGTAAAGACTTTCTATCAGCTCCCCATTTGTGTCCAGAAATGCACTTTAATAAATTAAGTGCTTTTTGACATTTATTCTTTAACTGACCAATGTGGTCTTTCCAATTTAATCTACTATCAAAGAGTAGTCCAAGAAATCTAGCTGAATTTTGAATAGGTATTGGATGGTTGTCTAGAGTTAGCCTGATGTTGGGCTTTCTCCTATGTGTAAAAACCACGCCAATACTCTTTTTAATGGAAAACTTAAAACCCCACTGGAGGCCCCAGTTATGAATCATATCCAGTGCCAATTGGATCTGATTTGCCGAGAACTCTGCATTATTGCTGGAGTGCCATAATGCACAATCATCGGCGTACAGTGAGTATTTAAGATTCCGAGGAGGAGATGGTAAAATGTCATTTATTACACATAAAAATAATGTGGGAGACAAGACACTTCCTTGTGGGACCCCGTTTGCCTGGACAAAAATGTCCGAGAAAGTGACGTTGTCAGAAAATAATTTGACAGAAAACGTTCTGTCAGAAATGAAATTTTGGATAAAACAAGGCAAGTTTCCACGTAATCCGAAAGCATAAAGTTTTCTGAGTAGGCCATGTCGCCAAGTCATGTCGTAGGCTTTTTCTATGTCTAAAAATACTGATATCAAAAAATGCTTTTTGGCAAATGCCTCATGAATGTGACTTTCCAGTTTTACTAGCTGATCGAGAGTTTGGCGTCCCTTTCGGAAGCCGCACTGCTCGTCAACTAGTAAATTTCTGGTATTTAAAAAATGCAATAGCCTACTATTAACAATTCTTTCCATGACCTTGCATAAGCAACTTGTCAACGCAATTGGGCGGTAAGAAATGGCGGATCTGGGATTTCCCCCTCCTTTCAATATGGGAATGATGTGGGCGAAGTGCCATGAATTTGGAAAAGTCTGGCTTTTCCAAATATCATTGTACACTTCTAGCAACTTAATCATGTCATCATGATTAAGATGCTTTATCATCTCATATCGAATCTCATCGGGGCCTGGGGATGTTCCTCTACAGGCTTCTAGGGCTCGGACAAGCTCATTCATTGTTAGATCTTTATTGTAATCAAAATTATCTCCTGTGGCAAAGTGAATTGGTTGCAGCTCGGCTGCTTCCTTGGTGGTCAGGAATGCAGGGTTGTAATTTTCCGAGCTGCTTGTATAAGAGAACTGCCTGGCGATTGTGTTAGCAATGTCTCTAGGTTCATCATAATTATTCCCTCATGTAAGATGTTTCTGATTTTATTGATTGTTTTTTTCTATTATTCTATTGACTGTGGACCAAACCTCTGAAATTTTAGTATTGCTGTTTATCGTAGAGACAAAGCTTCGCCAGGAGTCTCTTTTGGCTTGTCTGATTGTTCTACGAGCCCTAGCTCTCGCTTGTTTGTATTTGCGAAAGTTCTCATTTGTGATATTATTATGGAAAAGCCTGTAGGCCCTATTTCGTTCACATAGCGCCCTGCGGCAATCTGGTGTCCACCATGGAACTCTATGCTTAACGCTATCTGTCGAAGTCTTAGGTATGGTTGCCATTGCTGCATTTATAATACAATTTTGAACACTGTTTACTTTATCATCAATGGTTTCTCCAACAACTTCGAGCTTGACGCTCCTTGTGAAGGCGACCCAATCTGCTCTTTTTACGTTAAATTTGGGTGCTGAAGGCGTCCTCGTGGTGTCGCATGAATATTGAATACAAATAGGAAGGTGATCGCTTCCCAACGAGTCGTCAATGGTGTGCCACAGGCACTTGGCTGCTAGTGTTGAGGAAACCAGTGATAGGTCAATAAAGCTCAAATTACCGGTATTATCGTCTATTCGCGTTGGACTACCATCATTTAGAAGAACCAGATCAGAGTCGTTGATCAACTTAACTACTTGCTCACCTCTACCATTCACCCGTGGGGAACCCCATGATGTATGACGAGCATTGAAATCACCTAGAATTAATTTATTGTTTGGCAGACTGTCCTGAATAGCAAAAAGCTCATCATAGATTAACCTTTTATCAGGTGGACAGTAAGCTGAGCATATAGTCAGATACGTGTTATTGAATTTTACTTTGCATGCGACGTGTTCCAAAGTAGAATTAATCGTCACTTCAATGAAAGGGAGATTCTGGTGGATGTACATGGCGACTCCGCCTCCACCCCTTCCCTCTCGGTCTTTTCTACAAAGATGGTAGTTTCTTAGCGATACGACCTCGTCAGAGACTTGGTCGTTTAAATGGCTTTCTTGTAGTACGATAATATCGGGAGCATAGGACGAGGCTAATAATCTAAGAGAGTTTACTTTTGATCTAAGACTTCGACAGTTCCATTGTATAATGGTATACGCGTGGATTACGTTTTATGGGGTTTGGAAGTGCCTTGTCCGGTGGTTTTTATTTTCTTTTTTTGGGAGGGAGGCGCCTCCTCCTCTCCCTCGCTTCCCGAGGGCCTCTCTCGGGAATTTTTGGAGACAGTAGTCTCCATGGCCTGCTCCCCTCCACCAGAGAGACGCCCGGCGGAGGATGATCTGCTCTTACGAGCAGAACTACCACCAGACGAAGTTCTAGTGGGGGTCGCCTGGACGAGAAGGTGCGATCCGGATTGTGATTTGGTATCGACCTCCTTAAGATGCTGTTTTTGCTGGGTTGATTCAGCAATTTCTTTAATTGTCTTATTCAATTCTTTAATCTGATTCATTAAGTCCTTTACCGTTTCTTTCAATTCTGCAATTTCCTGTTCTTTAACTGCGAGCTGCTGATTAACACTGCTTGCACTGGAAACAGTGTTAGTTACTGCTGAGGCGTAAGAAGTATTGGGTTTGCTTGTCAAACCTTCCACTTTCTTCTTGGCCTCACGGTAGCTAACATCGTGTTCTCTCATGTATGCTAATGTCTCAGTCTCCTTCTTCAGGCTACTGCAATCAGCAGAGCCTGACTGATGGGGACCTCCACAGTTAGCACACTTGAGTGTCTTTTCCGTGCATTCAGTGGTATCGTGATCTCCAGTACATTTACCGCAAGTGAATTTGTTAGTATCCTTATCATTGCATCTTAATGAGGTGTGTCCAAATTTTTGGCATCTATTACACCGCATTGGCTTTTGAATGTAAGGTCGTACTTGAACAATCTCATATCCGATTTTGACAGTACTTGGAATTTTATTTGAAGCAAAGGTCAAGAAACACAATCCGGTCTTTGTTCGCGCATTCCCATCTTTCTTGGTCATGCAATTTACGTCCACAACGTTTTGGTCATTCATGGCATCAAGAATTTCGCTTTCTTCCATTGTCCTCAAATCCCTGTGAAAGATTACTCCCTTACAGGTATTTGGGCCAACAGGAATAGTTACTTTTACTGTAATGTCATGAATCTGCGTCAGCTTAAGTAAATCGTTAATCTGAGACTTAAATTGCACTTTCACAAGGAGGCTACCATCTCGCAACTTTCGGACAAAATCAAAACTGCCTCCCACTTGACCATCAAGGACCTTCTTGATGGTAAGGGGGTGGGCATTCTGCAAGGATTGATTTTCTTTCATGCAGCGGATGTGCGCGCGCCTTGCGGTAGGGGTCGGGGTACGCCTGTGTCGTCTGGGTCGGTCATTGGTCGGGGTTCCATTACTGGTCAAAGTGGTCTTAGAAAGGGTTCTGAGTCGCCCCTCCTCCTTGGGGAGGAGGAAGGGTAGCCGGGGAATCAATCATACTGGGTGTCGGACCAGGTCCGAACCCTGGGCCAAAGCCCGTTGTCCTGAGGGGACTACCTTTTCCCTTAACTTTTGGATCAACCTAATCCCAATAGCTAAGAGAGGATAAAATAAAACAAGTCTTACAGTTAATCGTCCTCACCCCCCCTTAGTGGAAGCCTGGTTGCGTTCTCCAGTACCAACTAAGGGATCGGAGTTGTGTGTAAGACACCTTCCAACCGCCGAACCTGCCTAGTGCGAGGGACGGTAAGTTGGTGCCCACCCCCCAAGCGAATACAGGAGCTCACAAGGAGACTCCCGTAGGCTCAGGAAAGTCACACAGAAGAATGGAAAAAATTTAGTGAGAGAGAAAAGTTGCGCCCAAAGGACGCCCCAGACTACTGGGCCTCCCTACCCAGGGGTCAGCCCGTAAGGGCTACCCTGTGGTAGAAGAGAGCTGCGGGTCTGGGGTGGGGGCTAACTACTCTACTGTAGGCTCGTGCTACCTTCAAAACAAAGCACTGAAGGTGCAGGCAAGGCACTAGAAGTGCAAAAAAGTCTGTAAAACAGTACTTTACTTATTTTTTACTTTAAAACACAGAAACAAAAATGTCGAGCAAGACGAGAGGCCCCGGAAACCAGGGTAGCTCCTGTGTCACAAGACTTATAATTTTTTGTTGCTGTGTTATGGGAACAGGGTGTGAGGCATAAAGAGTCTCATACACGAGTGGCGATCCAGCTTGCTTGCTTGCTTGCTTGCTTGCTTGTTGGATTTATTGGCTATCAACCAGCGGCACAAGCCAAGGTTATTAAGCCAATGATTCCATTTTATTTTATCAATCTATATAAGGTCATAAAGTTTTGTCTCCTTTAGAAAAGTGATTACTTTACTCATTATTTTTTCATTGTCAGATAGTAGATTGTTTATATTGAGTTCCATGCTGTTTATTTTAAAATAATTTTTAATTTTTGTCTTTGTTTTATATTTTGGCAAGATACCATTAGATGTGCCATTGAAATATCTGTGCAATGGTCACATTGTGGAGGGAAATGCTTTTCAATATAGGGAGTGAGGTGTGTTAGGCGAGTGGCGTTGACCCTGAGTCGGGCCAACACCACCTCCTCCCTTCTGTTTTTCTGTGGGCTGTGTCCCACTGTTCTATTTCTTCTTTTATTTTGTTAGTGATTGTGAGGTCGGTCCACTCACTCTGCCACAGGAGATGGATTTTTGCTTTTATAAAAGAGACAAAACACCTGAGATCTGTGCGGATAATACCAGGCTCCAGATCGCCAGTCGACCCGGCTAGTTTGTCAGCCTGTTCATTACCATGGATACCCGAGTGTCCAGGTACCCATATCAGTTTGATTGATTTATTGGCACTATGCATTTTACGAATGATATTACCCTGTATTTCATTATAGGTGGTTTCTAGTGATTTAATGGCTTTAATTGAACTTAACGAGTCTGAAAAAATGACTATTCTATCGTGGGTCGTCGATAGGGCAAAATCTAAAGCTTTATCTATTGCAAAAAGTTCAGCAAGAAAGATCGATGTATGATTCGGCAATCGAAATCTCAACTGACATTCAGTCGACCATACACCCGCTCCCACACACTCGTCTGTCTTGGACCCGTCGGTATATAAATGAAAAAAGGAAAGATGTTTAATTAGGATCTCTCTGAACCTCTGGCGTACCTCCACCTCCGACACCGTGGCTTTGGCTGATGGTAGCCAGTCTAAAACAGTGGAAAAATTGGGTGTCTCCCACGGTACTATGTTTGACTGAACCAGGGTATCGATGGTAGAGAGATCTATACCGACTTTATCTGTGAGGTCATGGAGTCTATTGCACAGCGGCTTCCCGCCGCGGTGCTGTGGCCCTACCTGCCGGCGCAAAACATCCCTATTTGGATGATGGGGCTGCCTGGCTACCTTGGCGGCATAAGTCAGCGCAAGCTGGCCGCGTCTAAGACGGAGGGGAGGTACTCCCGACTCTACCTCTAGGCGCTCAATGCGAGTGCACTTAAGGGCTCCAAGACAGACGCGTAAACACGCATTCTGCACGACATTCAAACCTTTCAGAGTTGAGCTCGTTGCCGAGCCATACACGATTGACCCATAATCTACTTTAGACCTAATCAGGGATTTATATAACATCAGTAAAGACTTTCTATCAGCTCCCCATTTGTGTCCAGAAATGCACTTTAATAAATTAAGTGCTTTTTGACATTTATTCTTTAATTGACCAATGTGGTCTTTCCAATTCAATCTACTATCAAAGAGTAGACCAAGAAATCTAGCTGAATTTTGAATAGGTATTGGATGGTTGTCTAGAGTTAGCCTGATGTTGGGCTTTCTCCTATGTGTAAAAACCACGCCAATACTCTTTCTAATGGAAAACTTAAAACCCCACTGGAGGCCCCAGTTATGAATCATATCCAGTGCCAATTGGATCCGATTTGCCGAGAACTCTGCATTATTGCTGGAGTGCCATAATGCACAATCATCGGCGTACAGTGAGTATTTAAGATTCCGAGGAGGAGATGGTAAAATGTCATTTATAATACATAAAAATAATGTGGGAGACAAGACACTTCCTTGTGGGACCCCGTTTGCCTGGACAAAAATGTCCGAGAAAGTGACGTTGTCAGAAAATAATTTGACAGAAAAAGTTCTGTCAGAAATGAAATTTTGGATAAAACAAGGCAAGTTTCCACGTAATCCGAAAGCATAAAGTTTTCTGAGTAGGCCATGTCGCCATGTCATGTCGTAGGCTTTTTCTATATCTAAAAATACTGAAATCAAAAAATGCTTTTTGGCAAATGCCTCATGAATATGACTTTCCAGTTTTACTAGCTGATCGAGAGTTTGGCGTCCCTTTCGGAAGCCGCACTGCTCGTCAACTAGTAAATTTCTGGTATTTAAAAAATGCAATAGCCTACTATTAACAATTCTTTCCATGACCTTGCATAAGCAACTTGTCAATGCAATTGGGCGGTAAGAAATAGCGGATCTGGGATTACCCCCTCCTTTCAATATGGGAATGAAGTGGGGCGAAGTGCCATGAATCTGGAAAAGTCTGGCTTTTCCAAATATCATTGTACACTTCTAGCAACTTAATCATGTCATCATGATTAAGATGCTTTATCATCTCATATCGAATCTCATCGGGGCCTGGGGATGTTCCTCTACAGGCTTCTAGGGCTCGGACAAGCTCATTCATTGTAAGATCTTTATTGTAATTATAGTTATCTCCTGTGACAAAGTGAATTGGTTGCAGCTCGGATGCTTCCTTGGTGGTCAGGAATGCAGGGTTGTAGTTTTCCGAGCTGCTTGTATAAGAGAACTGCCTGGCAATTGTGTTAGCTATGTCTCTAGGTGAATCATAATTATTTCCCTCATGGATGATGTTTATGATTTTAATTGATTTTTTTCTATTGATTTTATTAACTGTGGACCAAACCTCTGATAACTTTGTGTTGCTGTTAATAGTAGAGACAAAGCTTTGCCAGGAGTCTCTTTTGGCTTGTCTGATTGTTCTACGAGCCCTAGCTCTCGCTTGTTTGTAATTGCGAAAGTTCTCGTTGGTAATATTATTATGGAAAAGCCTGTAGGCCCTATTTCGTTCACATAGCGCTCTACAGCAATCTGGTGTCCACCATGGAACTCTATGCTTAACGCTATCTGTCGAAGTCTTAGGGATGGTTGCCATTGCTGCATTTATAATACAATTTTGAACATTGTTTACTTTATCATCAATGGTTTCTCCAACAACTTCGAGCTTGACGCTCCTTGTGAAGGCGACCCAATCTGCTCTTTTTACGTTAAATTTGGGTGCTGAAGGCGTCCTCGTGGTGTCGCATGAATATTGAATACAAATAGGAAGGTGATCGCTTCCCAACGAGTCGTCAATGGTGTGCCACAGGCACTTGGCTGCTAGTATTGAGGAAACCAGTGATAGGTCAATAAAGCTCAAATTACCGGTATTATCGTCTATTCGCGTTGGACTACCATCATTTAGAAGAACCAGATCAGAGTCGTTGATCAACTTAACTACTTGCTCACCTCTACCATTCACCCGCAGGGAACCCCATGATGTATGACGAGCATTAAAATCACCTAAAATTAATTTATTATTTGGCAGACTGTCCTGAATAGCAAAAAGCTCATCATAGATTAGCATTTTATCAGGTGGACAATAAGCTGAGCATATAGTCAGATACGTGTTATTGAATTTTACTTTGCATGCGACGTGTTCCAAAGTAGAATTAATCGTCACTTCAATGAAAGGGAGATTCTGGTGGATGTACATGGCGACTCCGCCTCCACCCCTTCCCTCTCGGTCTTTTCTACAAAAATGGTAGTTTCTTAGCGATACGACCTCGTCAGAGACTTGGTCGTTTAAATGGCTTTCTTGTAGAACGATAATATCGGGAGCATAGGACGAGGCTAATAATCTAAGGGAATTTAATTTTGATCTAAGACTTCGACAGTTCCATTGTATAATGGTATACGCGTGGATTACGTTTTATGGGGTTTGGAAGTGCCTTGTCCGGCGGTTTTTATTTTCTTTTTTTGGGAGGGAGGCGCCTCCTCCTCTCCCTCGCTTCCCGAGGGCCTCTCTCGGGAATTTTTGGAGACAGTAGCCTCCATGGCCTGCTCCCCTCCACTAGAGATGATCTGCTCTTACGAGCAGAACTACCACCAGACGTTCTAGTAGGGGTCACCTGGACTAAGAGGTGTGATCCAGATTGTGATTTGGTATCCTCCTCCTTATGATGCTTTTTTTGCTGGGTTGATTCAGCAATTTCCTTTATTGTTTTATTCAATTCTTTAATTTAATTAATTAAGTCCTTTACCGTTTCTTTTAATTCCGAAATTTCCTTGTCCTTAACTGCGAGCTGCTGATTAATACTGCTTGCATTGGAAGCGTTGTTAGTTACTGCTGAGGCGTAAGAAGTATTGGGTTTGCTTGTCAAACCTTCAACTTTCTTCTTGGCCTCACGGTAGCTAACATCGTGTTCTCTCATGTATGCCAATGTCTCAGTCTCCGTCTTCAGGCTTCTGCATTCAGCAGAGCCAGAATGATGAGGACCTCCACAGGTCGCACCCGTGAGGGTCTTTTCCGTGCATTCAGTAGTATCATGAGCTCCAGCACATTTACCGCAAACAAATTTGTTAGTATCTTTATCATTGCATCGTAATGAGGTGTGTCCAAATTTTTGGCATCTATTACAATGCATTGGTTTTTGGATATAAGGTCGAACTTGAACGATCTCATATCCAATTTTGACAGTACTTGGAATTTTGTTTGAAGCAAAGGTCAAGAAACACAATCCGGTTTTTACTCGCACATTCCCATCTTTCTTAGCCAAACAATTTACGTCCACTACGCTTTGGTCATTCATGGCCTCAAGAATTTCGCTTTCTTCCATTGTCCTCAAATCCCTGTGAAAGATTACTCCCCTACAGGAATTTGGGCCAACAGGAATAGTTACTTTTACTTTAAGGTCATGAATTTGTGTCAGTTTAAGCAAATCCTTAACCTGAGATTTAAACTGCACTTTCACAAGGAGGTTACTATCTCGCAATTTTTGGACAAAATAAAACCCGCATTCCACTTGACCATCAAGGACCTTCTTAATGACAAAGGAATTGGCATTCTGCAAGGATTGATTTTCTTTCACGCATCGAATGTTCAAGCACCTTGCATTCTCTGGAGGGATATCAATATGTCTTCTGGGTCGGTCATTGGTCGGGGTTCCATTTTTAGTCAAATTTGTCTTAGATAGGGTCTGAGTCGCCCCTCCTCCTTGGGGAGGAGGAAGGGTAGCCGGGGAATCAATCATACTGGGTGTCGGACCAGGTCCGAACCCTGGGCCAAAGCCCGTTGTCCTGAGGGGACTACCTTTTCCCTTAACTTTTGGATCAACCTAATCCCAATAGCTAAGAGAGGATAAAATAAAACAAGTCTTATCGTTAAGCGTCCTCACCCCCCCTTAGTGGAAGCCTGGTTGCGTTCTCCAGTACCAACTAAGGGATCGGAGTTGTGTGTAAGACACCTTCCAACCGCCGAACCTGCCTAGTGCGAGGGACGGTAAGTTGGTGCCCACCCCCCAAGCGAATACAGGAGCTCACAAGGAGACTCCCGTAGGCTCAGGAAAGTCACACAGAAGAATAGAAAAAATTCAGGGAGAGAGAAAAGTTGCGCCCAAAGGACGCCCCAGACTACTGGGCCTCCCTACCCAGGGGTCAGCCCGTAAGGGCTACCCTGTGGTAGAAGAGAGCTGCGGGTCTGGGGTGGGGGCTGACTACTCCTACTGTAGTCTCGTGTCACCTTCAAGATAAAAGCACTGAAGGTGCAAAAAAGCACTTAAAGTGCTCAAAATCTGTAAATAACAGGGTTTACTCGACTTAGTTTTACGTTAAATGAACAGAGAAGCAACAATGTCAAGCGAGACTAGAAGCCCTGAGACAGGGTAGTTCTAGCGGCACAGGACTTTTGGTTTGTTGCTGCTGTGTTTTATGAAAAACAGTGTGAGGCCAAAAGAGTCTCATACACGAGTGTGCACGATCCAGCTTGCTTGCTTGTTGGATTTATTGGCTATCAACCAGCGGCATAGGCCAAGGTTATTAAGCCAATGATTCCATTTTATTTTATCAATCTATATAAGGTCATAAAGTTTTGTCTCCTTTAGAAAAGTGATTACTTTACTTATTATTTTTTCATTATCTGATAGTAAGTTTGTTATGTTGAAATTTATGTTTTTAATTCGGAAATAATTTTTTATGGTTTGTCTATTGTTGTTATATTTTTGGCATGTTTAATAATATGTTTTACAGACAGTGTGGTATTGCACTGCTGGCATTGTGGAGGGAAACATTTTTCAATGTATGGAGTGAGGTGCGTCAGTCTTGTAGTATTGACCCTTATTCGGGCCAACACCACCTCCTCCCTTCTAATTTTCCTGTGGGCTGTGTCCCACATTGTAATATTTTCTTTGATCTTGTTGTGTATTGTGAGGTCGGTCCACTCACTCTGCCACAGGAGATGGATTTTTGCTTTTATAAAAGAGACAAAACACCTGAGATCTGTGCGGATAATACCAGGCTCCAGATCGCCAGTCGACCCGGCTAGTTTGTCAGCCTGTTCATTACCATGGATACCCGAGTGTCCAGGTACCCATATCAGTTTGATTGATTTATTGGCACTATGCATTTTACGAATGATATTACCCTGTATTTCATTATAGGTGGTTTCTAGTGATTTAATGGCTTTAATTGAACTTAACGAGTCTGAAAAAATGACTATTCTATCGTGGGTCGTCGATAGGGCATAATCTAAAGCTTTATCTATTGCAAAAAGTTCGGCAAGAAAGATCGATGTATGATTCGGCAATCGAAATCTCAACTGACATTCAGTCGACCATACACCCGCTCCCACACACTCGTCTGTCTTGGACCCGTCGGTATATAAATGAAAAAAGGAAAGATGTTTAATTAGGATCTCTCTGAACCTCTGGCGTACCTCCACCTCCGACACCGTGGCTTTGGCTGATGGTAGCCAGTCTACAACGGTAGAAAAATTGGGTGTTTCCCACGGTGCTATATTTGACTGAACCAGGGTATCGATGGTAGAGAGATCTATACCGACTTTATCTGTGAGGTCATAGAGTCTATTGCCCAGCGGCTTCCCGCCGCGATACTGGGGCCCTACCTGCCGGCGCAAAACATCCCTGTTTGGATGTTGGGGCTGCCTGGCTACCTTCGCGGCATAGGTCAGCGCAAGCTGGCCGCGTCTAAGACGGAGGGGAGGTACTCCCGACTCTACCTCTAGGCGCTCAGTGCGAGTGCACATAAGGGCTCCAAGACAGACTCGTAAACACGCATTCTGTACTACATTCAAACCTTTCAGAGTTGAGCTCGTTGCCGAGCCATACACGATTGACCCATAATCTACTTTAGACCTAATCAGGGATTTATATAACATCAGTAAAGACTTTCTATCAGCTCCCCATTTGTGTCCAGAAATGCACTTTAATAAATTGAGTGCTTTTTGACATTTATTCTTTAATTGACCAATGTGGTCTTTCCAATTCAATCTACTATCAAAGAGTAGACCAAGAAATCTAGCTGAATTTTGAATAGGTATTGGATGGTTGTCTAGAGTTAGCCTGATGTTGGGCTTTCTCCTATGTGTAAAAACCACGCCAATACTTTTTTTAATGGAAAACTTAAAACCCCACTGGAGGCCCCAGTTATGAATCATATCCAGTGCCAATTGGATCTGATTTGCCGAGAACTCTGCATTATTGCTGGAGTGCCATAATGCACAATCATCGGCGTACAGTGAGTATTTAAGATTCCGAGGAGGAGATGGTAAAATGTCATTTATAATACATAAAAATAATGTGGGAGACAAGACACTTCCTTGTGGGACCCCGTTTGCCTGGACAAAAATGTCCGAGAAAGTGACGTTGTCAGAAAATAATTTGACAGAAAAAGTTCTGTCAGAAATGAAATTTTGGATAAAACAAGGCAAGTTTCCACGTAATCCGAAAGCATAAAGTTTTCTGAGTAGGCCATGTCGCCAAGTCATGTCGTAGGCTTTTTCTATGTCTAGAAATACTGATATCAAAAAATGCTTTTTGGCAAATGCCTCATGAATATGACTTTCCAGTTTTACTAGCTGATCGAGAGTTTGACGTCCCTTTCGGAAGCCGCACTGCTCGTCAACTAGTAAATTTCTGGTATTTAGAAAATGCAATAGCCTACTATTAACAATTCTTTCCATGACCTTGCATAAGCAACTTGTCAACGCAATTGGGCGGTAAGAGATGGCGGATCTGGGATTTCCCCCTCCTTTCAATATGGGAATGATGTGGGCGAAGTGCCATGAATTTGGAAAAGTCTGGCTTTTCCAAATATCATTGTACACTTCTAGCAACTTAATCATGTCATCATGATTAAGATGCTTTATCATCTCATATCGAATCTCATCGGGGCCTGGGGATGTTCCTCTACAGGCTTCTAGGGCTCGGACAAGCTCATTTATAGTTAGATCTTTATTATAATCAAAGTCATCTCCTGTGGCAAAGTGAATTGGTTGCAGCTCGGCTGCTTCCTTGGTGGTCAGGAATGCAGGGTTGTAATTTTCCGAGCTGCTTGTATAAGAGAACTGCCTGGCGATTGTGTTAGCAATGTCTCTAGGTGAATCATAATTAATTCCCTCATGAATTATATTTCTGATTTTATTTGATGTCTTTTTTCTATTTATTCTATTTACTGTGGACCAAACCTCTGATAATTTTGTATTGCTGTTAATCGTAGAGACAAAGCTTCGCCAGGAGTCTCTTTTGGCTTGTCTGATTGTTCTACGAGCCCTAGCTCTCGCTTGTTTGTAATTGCGAAAGTTCTCATTTGTGATGTTATTATGGAAAAGCCTGTAGGCCCTATTTCGTTCACATAGCGCCCTGCGGCAATCTGGTGTCCACCATGGAACTCTATGCTTAACGCTATCTGTCGAAGTCTTAGGTATGGTTGCCATTGCTGCATTTATAATACAATTTTGAACACTGTTTACTTTATCATCAATGGTTTCTCCAACAACTTCGAGCTTGACGCTCCTTGTGAAGGCGACCCAATCTGCTCTTTTTACGTTAAATTTGGGTGCTGAAGGCGTCCTCGTGGTGTCGCATGAATATTGAATACAAATAGGAAGGTGATCGCTTCCCAACGAGTCGTCAATGGTGTGCCACAGGCACTTGGCTGCTAGTGTTGAGGAAACCAGTGATAGGTCTATAAAGCTCAAATTACCGGTAATATCGTCTATTCGCGTTGGACTACCATCATTTAGAAGAACCAGATCAGAGTCGTTGATCAACTTAACTACTTGCTCACCTCTACCATTCACCCGTGGGGAACCCCATGATGTATGACGAGCATTGAAATCTCCTAGAATTAATTTATTGTTTGGCAGACTGTCCTGAATAGCAAAAAGCTCATCATAGATTAACCTTTTATCAGGTGGACAGTAAGCTGAGCATATAGTCAGATACGTGTTATTGAATTTTACTTTGCATGCGACGTGTTCCAAAGTAGAATTAATCGTCACTTCAATGAAAGGGAGATTCTGGTGGATGTACATGGCGACTCCGCCTCCACCCCTTCCCTCTCGGTCTTTTCTACAAAGATGGTAGTTTCTTAGCGATACGACCTCGTCAGAGACTTGGTCGTTTAAATGGCTTTCTTGTAGTACGATAATATCGGGAGCATAGGACGAGGCTAATAATCTAAGAGAGTTTACTTTTGATCTAAGACTTCGACAGTTCCATTGTATGATGGTATACGCGTGGATTATGTTTTATGGGGTTTGGAAGTGCCTTGTCCGGTGGTTTTTATTTTCTTTTTTTGGGAGGGAGGCGCCTCCTCCTCTCCCTCGCTTCCCGAGGGCCTCTCTCGGGAATTTTTGGAGACAGTAGTCTCCATGGCCTGCTCCCCTCCACCAGAGAGACGCCCGGCGGAGGATGATCTGCTCTTACGAGCAGAACTACCACCAGACGAAGTTCTAGTGGGGGTCGCCTGGACGAGAAGGTGCGATCCGGATTGTGATTTGGTATCGACCTCCTTAAGATGCTGTTTTTGCTGGGTTGATTCAGCAATTTCTTTAATTGTCTTATTCAATTCTTTAATCTGATTCATTAAGTCCTTTACCGTTTCTTTCAATTCTGCAATTTCCTGGTCCTTAACTGCGAGCTGCTGATTAACACTGCTTGCACTGGAAA